>NC_051227.1:27971157-28321157 GCF_015220715.1 Pygocentrus nattereri | reverse complement strand
GTTTGACCAATCAGTGCTTCATTAAATTGTGCTCATGATGTAATTGATGATATTAACAATAGTGGTGGCTGTAAAGGTGTCAAGGACACTACGCTGACAGACACAGCAAACCTTGCTACAGCTCGCATTGATGTGCCATCCTGGATGAGCTGCACTACCTGACCCACTTGTGTGGGTCTCATGCTACCACGAGTGTGAAAGCACCACCAACATTCAAAAGTGACCAAAACATCAGCCAGAAAGCAGAAAGGTACTGAGAAGTGGTCTGTGGTCCCCACCTGCAGAACCACTCCTTTATTGAGTGTGTCTTGCTAATTGCCAATAATTTCCACCTGTTGTCTATTCAAGACAGCTAATGCTGTAGTTAAAATAGGCATCAGGGAAAAATAGGCTTCAAAGAGTGCGTCTAACAAATATCACCAAAAAAGTACTGTAGTATAGTTTTTGTTCTTGTTCTGGATTGGCAGAAAGGCCTTGCTCAGGTATAGAATAGCATCCCCCTCCCCCACCCTGGTGCTGCTGTGTGGTGTATTTACAGCCTATCTGGAAGGAGCTTTTCTCTTTTTTCTTTTTTTTTTTTTCTTCACATGCCAGGCAGGTTCTTGTGAAGTGATTGTGTAATCCATGAGTACCCGTGTATGAGCACAGACTCTTTACTCTCCTCTCAGACCTCACTTTTCCTCCTACTCGTGTTCCCTCTGTGCCATTTGTTGGCTTTCGCTGCAGGATGTACGCCTGGAACACAGTCGCCCACAGCACGTGTAGCAGTATGCTGTGGGTCAGCAGCAAAGGAGCTGAGTGTAGCAGCAGGGAGAGATGTCATATGGCGTTTCAGTGAAGGCATATCTGTGTGCTTGTATAGATGCAATATTCACTAGGCTCCAAGTTGTGTGTATGTGTGTGTTTTCTGTGAGCATCTGAAGGTAAACATTCTGATGGTTTTCTGAACATGTAGTGCCACTGAACAGTACTATAAGCCATGGTACAGTTACAAGTCCTGTCCTGTTCCAAGAGAACTGCACTGTACCGGAGTACCCATGGTGAATGTAGTAACTCTTCTTGCCAGGGTGCAAAGTATACAGACCTGGGATGTTTGGGTAGAGCTGTTAATAGTGCAGACCATTGACTGACTGGTCATGCACAGCCACCCCAAATTCATTATGTGTTATTCTAAGAAATGCCAGCTAAGAATTGTTGTCTCTGACTCTTCACATATAACAAAATGCTATGTAAAAGATCAATCAGAGCTTGCAGCTTCTCCATTGGTGCTACTGCTGGACTACAGTATAACCATGTTGTGCCATACCATACTGTCTGGAGATAAATGCTGTTACTTCATCACTGATCAGTTTCTGACCACAGGACCATGGTTGGTTATTTTACAGTATGGATTATTCTCAGCCCTGCAGAAACACATTGCTCCCTGGGCGCCGTGGATAGGGCTGCCCACTGCTCCGGGCAAGTGTGCTCACTGCCCCCTTGAAATTTCCCCATTTGTGGGATTAAAAAGTGTCACTTAAACGCTGCTTGCTGTGCCAGATATACTCATGCTAGCATATTACACATTACCATGTTATTATCACTGCTGTACTGAGAATGGTTCACCACAGGACCACCACTGACAAAATCTTATCTGAGTGGTGGACCATTCTAAGTATAGCAGCAATAAACTGATTGGGTAGAGAACTGACAAAACCTGGAGCGGGTGGCCTGTAGTCAGTAACTATAAAATTTACATAATGTACTGATACAGTGTAGTACCTGATAAAATGACTATTTATAGAATACCTAATAATGAACTGGGAACTTGATGGAGGTCCATAAATGAATTTAACAGCTTGCGCCTCTGTCTTCTCTCTGCAGTAAAAGGATGAAGAAGGCTGATAAGAATGGGAAGGGCCTCAGGCACTTCTCAATGAAGGTCTGTGAGAAGGTGCAGAAGAAAGGCACCACATCCTATAATGAAGTGGCTGATGAATTGGTGGCTGAGTTTGCCCACGCCAACCTGACACACACAAATTCGGTGAGTATCATCTCCAGAGAGGGAGCAATGAGCTGCTAAGCACCTCCAATGATTTATTTGCATTAATCTTTCACCTAATTTTGTGTTAATCAGTGATATTAAAGAATGTAAATGAATCAGTCCCAAAAAAGACACAAACTTTTTAGTGACTTTTAGTTTGTCATTGATTTATTACTTCCCTTCACCTGGTGGTCCTCTTGAACACTTGTGTTCCTGTATAAGGAAAGAAAAGCCCAGGTTCTGCTGAAATCTACTGTTTGACTTTTTACTAGATTGCAGTAGTATGTGCCAAAGGCAAAGTCACTTTTTTTTTTGTTGGTTTCAAATCAGTTGTACTGATTCTTCAGTCATGATCTGCTTATGGTTTGAGTGAGGAGTGTATGTTCAGTTTCAGAGCTGAAAGACAGCTTCTCCCTGGCATATGTGAGGGGAGTGCGTAGTAAATACTTTCCAGTATTAGTTCTGACAGGACACCTGATGTCGCAGAGGCTGGGGTTTTAATCTCCTTACCTCTTCTGGAATGTTAAAAGTATAATTAAAAAAGGTTTAACGGCAGGTGCAGGCAGCTGGTTAGGCCTTAGAGTTGAGTATGGGGGACCAGAAACCTTGTGGAGGGGCTTTAGAGAAAGAGAAAATACTGTCATAGATTTGATTTGTGTTAATTCGGTGTGTGTATTGGCATGTTTTGTGTTTTGTGCAAGCAGCAGGTGTATGACCAGAAGAACATCCGCAGACGTGTATATGATGCACTGAATGTGTTAATGGCCATGAACATAATCTCTAAAGAGAAGAAGGAGATTCGCTGGATCGGTCTACCCACTAACTCAGCCCAGGAATTTCGCAACCTGGAGGTGAGTTCAAGAGAAAGATGACAAATGGACAGACTAATGTGTAAATGGGTTAATTAAGCCACACATCTGCCAGGTGTGTTGTTCTAGAGTAGGGAAATCACAGTATGCACTCCCCTGGACTGGGTTTTGAAACCGCTGGGTTCACTTTTCTTCTCTGCAATATTCCAAAAAACTAAAGAGTACAGACACGACCATTTCCTGAGGGTATAATCTGTAACTTGTGCCACTTAGGGTTGTGCAGCTGGAATGATTGCAGGACCTCTCTTCTCTCTCTCGTTATATATAATGCCAGGTGGCAGTGTTAAGTGCCTATTGTTTTCTGAATGTGTTTAGTCACTACATGACTGATAGTTCAAAAAGTGGCAAGATGCACATGCAGAACATCCAGCCAATGGAGTGTCCTGGCCTTCGTCTGTCTAAACTGTACTGCAGCAGGAACTGACCATTTGCAGAAATCTGGGCCACTTCCCTTATTCACTGTTGTTATCTGGTAGAATCTGTAGCACATGTACTAAGAGTACAAACTTCAGTAGTACAAAGTAAAATTTAGAAGTACACAAAGGAGTGCCTCTGAAAATATGTGTCCAAAACAGACTAGCTTTACACTACACTCACTGCAGACATGTGGATTCTATGAATGTTGGCTCCTTTAAAATGAACAAAAGAGGATTCCTGAAACTATTTTACATTTTGCATTAATCAAACCTGGGTAATAATTTAGTCACTCAATATTAAAGTGGTAGTCTTTTAAGTCAAATAAGGAGGAGGTAGAGCTAAAGCTCACTGGAGCTATGTTATGCGAATGAGGATGCATCTATTACACCAGGTCTTTTAACAAACTTCAGTAAAACACTACAAAAAATAGAGCATATGTGAGTGCTGTGCAGTCCTGTTTAATCTGACTGATTTGTCAGGCTGTCAGTAGTTATGAAAAGCTAGCTAGTTAGCCAACCAATCTTAACATTTTTCTGAAACATTTATCATTAGACATAACTAAAAATTATTGTAACAGTAATCTATGCAAATTTAGCTAACCTTAGGGCCAGCATAATTATGCCTGTGAACAGTTTTTTCAGCCTCAGGAATGAACCACGTCCATCTCCACATGTTAGGATGTGTGAGGCATTATACACACCTTAGTAACACTTTTCAACCATATGTTAGTCTAATAATTCTGACTAATTTGCTGCCACTGCTGTTCTCACTGCAGGTTTGTTGTGCAGATTTTTTCCTTCACTTGACTGAGTAAGCAGTGTTTAGATATGGTTGTGATTGGCTGAGAGGCATGTAATTCATAATTTTGCAAACGGTCAGTTTGCTGTTGTTAAAATTGAAAAAAAATGAGGGCAAAAAGACCACACATGCAGCAGAAGCAACACAACTTTGAGAAGTCTGTGCATAGACATTTTGGAGGAACAAGGAATGAAAGTATTATTAAGACATTTTTAAGAAATACCAACATGGAAGGATGTAAACTTCAGTATTAATGCCATCAGCTCAATAACATCAGTGAGCTTTTAACTACACTATTGAATCATTCTGTGAATCAAGTTTAAGGTATCTGTGTTAGTGTGTTAGCTGTTGTTTGTGTGTAGGTATTCTGACAGCATCAGGTACTGTAACAACTGAGAGAATGGTGCTAGAGATGTGAGGGTGGGGTTGAGGTAGACTATGAAGTATAAAGCAGAGTTAGAGAATGGAGAGCATCTGATGCTCATCATTTTTCCATTTCATAACACTACAAGGTCTACACAGAGCATAAATCTCTAGAATTTCATGCTGGCTTTCTTCTGTATATCATAGTTTTTTTAACTCTGTATGTGTGTGCTGGAATTGCATCAGACTGGAGTAGACTGCAACATCAGCATGAATGCCCAAATTTTTCTCCTCTTCTCTGAATGCTTGTATATGTGTTTTTCAGTTGGAGAAACAGAAACGGTTGGAAAGAATCCGACAGAAAAGAAGTCAGCTGGAGGAGCTTATACTACAGGTTTGTACCAGCCTGGACTGTGTATGATACTGCCTCTTCAAGCAGTACATTTGGTCATTACCCTTATGAGGTGGAATGTTTGGAATGATCCCCCCGGGTGGAATGAATGGCATCACCATTAGCATACAAAACCGCTCAGCCATTGTACAATAACAGGAAGAGCTGAGAGAAAATGCAGTGGCACTTAAAGGTCATATCACATCACTGCTCAATTGGTCTGTCTGTACTCTACCCATGAACACAATTGGACAAGCTTTAAGGACAAAATCCCAGCACTCTGTAGAGCTTTAGCCTAATGAGACAGTGCAGTACAGAAAACACCTATATTTAGACTGGTGGTAATAACATTTTCCCAGAAAATAACATCTACCCAGAAAACACCTATATTTAGACTGGTGGTAATAACATTTTCAAAGCATACCATCCACTAACCTACAAAACATCCTGTTTTGAACTGTTTGCTTTTGTGATGTCACAAAAAACAGTATGTTTGCTTGCATCTGCATATCTGGGATACAGTGGTTTAGCTCCACCAATTCACACTGAAGCTATAAGGAGTGTTTTAATCTAAACCATATTATAGAAGGCATAATACATGGCAGCCAATCAAAAGGCCTTTAAAAATCATTCTTAAAGGTACAGCATCAAAAACAGCCTGTTTTATTGTAAGACCTGAAGAAAGGTTGGGAAAAGGTGATGTAAAAAAGATTTATTACTGATTTTTGGTGCAACACTGGTTGTTCAACCTCACAATAGTTGATATGGGAGAACACATTTTTGGGTGGGGTATGGATAGGCCAATTCTGTGTACAACTGCACTCTCAGTTTATTAATTGCCTCAGCAAGAAAGAGGCGCCAGTTCCCTCTGCCTCGCCCACTGAAACTAGACACTTCCAGAATGTACAACCCACAACCTCCTCACTCTCACTGCACAAGTTTACAAGTAAATCATTACAGCATGTTCAGTTTGATACTATATTCTCTCCTACAGAAAACCCCACAGTCACAAATCTGTAGCCCTTAGCATGTTCACATTAGCACATTAGTGTCTGCTAGAGAAATGAAAGGAGATCCTGTCTGAGAAAATCTTGCAGGTGCTTTATCATTCACAGAGCTCCTCTAATGCTGCTATTTAAAATGCTGTCATTCTAAATTGCTTGCATTAATTTAGTTCAGTGAATTCTGTTTCTGTAGATTGATAATGGAGGCTGTGTGTGGGAGAGATTACTTGATGTACTGACCACTGCATCCCTTTGCTTGAGCAGCAGATAGCCTTTAAGAACCTAGTGCAGAGGAACCAGGCCAACGAAGCGTCATCGAAAACACCACCACCACCTGGATCCGTCATTCAGCTGCCCTTCATTATTATCAATACAGACGTACGCACAGTCATTGACTGCTCAATCTCCAGTGACAAGTATGATCATTTATTTTATAAGTCTGACTCTTTTTTTTGCCTATTTATATTTTGTTATTGGTAGCCAAACGTAAGGCAAGCACATCCCTTTATTTTTTCAGTGAGGTTAATAAGATTGTAACAAACATCTTTTTAAGAAGACATTTAAAACATTTTATTATTGATCTAATGTAATAAAGGTCTTTTTTTCTGCCTCTAGTCTAACTTCTATCACTTCATTCCTTATTGCAGATGTGAATACCTCTTTAACTTTGACAACATGTTCGAGATCCATGATGACATTGAGATTCTGAAGCGCATGGGCATGTCTCTTGGGTTGGAGAATGGCAAATGTACCCCAGAAAACCTCACTGTTGCCAAGTCTCTTGTGCCCAAATCCCTGGAGAACTATGTTACAGGTAGGCCACTCTAGAGATTCTGACACATACAAGTTTAAAAGAGTATGTTTTGTTGAGAAACATGCTTGTGCAGGCTGCACGTGCCTGTTCACAGTAGCGTTGTGGAGGCTTGATGAAAATTAGCCAGAATATAAAAGATGTGGTGATTGAAACAAGTGACATGGATAAGTAAACAACAGAAATGAATAGCTTACATAAACTGTCAAGTTGTCACTAGCATTGTCAGTAGCAATCATTTGTCTATTTTGAGTGATTTATTGACTGAGGAATTATTTTAATAACAGACCTATATGGTTCTACTTGAATTTGGCTTGTTCACTACAGTCATTTAACCTTGTTTCTGTATTTGATACTTTCACAGGCATGGCCAGAAATACCAACAGAACACCTCCCAGCCATATAAGGTATATTTCCTTCTCTCAGCATACTTAGAATGACATCTGTCTTACTAGAATAAACATATTAACATACACAATGTCTTGTGTTGGCTCAGCAGACCAAGCCGCTGGAAATGAAAGAAGTACTAAGCATTCAGTATGGCTTATGATGCCAGTATTTTCTCAAAAATTATTTCAAATACCTCCTCACGTGCTGCGGTTATCAGCTGCAGCTAGAATAGGCATTAAGCAAATCACAGTATAGTAAATAATGATAAATCAATGAAAGCATTTGGAAAAAACAAATAGAACTGTCATAACACAAATACTGTCATTCAAGGCTGTTATTAAACAGAATACTGGGTAAACCTATAGGCTTGATACAATTGTCCAGTCACAAGTCACAAAGCTGTCGAGGGTAAAAATGCTGTTTTACAAATTAGCTTTTAAAGAAACAAAATAAAATCTAGTCTGTCTAGGATGTTTGTAGAACTGTTCTACAGCTCAAACACTTGTATCTGTGAAAGGTTAATGGTTTTGAGCCATGGAAGGCTGCTGCATCGTGCATGCAGATGTTGTATGTATAAAATTGGTATAAATGATATAAAATGTATTATTCTTCATTGCCAATTCAGAGGAATTTAGCCCAGTACAAGCACGCAATACATTTTCAATAGACATATTAAGCTGAAATCTGAGAAATATCACAAAAATTAATGGTTAAAAATGCTTCATGAATGTGAGTCTTTTCTGGAGTACTACTTTTCAGGTTCTGCTATTGTAATACTGCAGAATTAAACTATAAGGTGGCTTTCTTTAAGCGACCTAGTTGAGTACATCATGAGTATATCACTCTTGGACTCCTGGTTGATACTTAGATCAGTGTTGTTACCTCCCTCCACAGCCACAGTAGCACAACATCCTCACACACCTCAGAATCTCGGGGCCAGACGCCTAGTTCCTTTAATGAGGAAGATGATGATGAAGAAGATGATGATGAAGATGATGACGATGACCCCTCCTCCCCTGAATGATCACCAACTTTTTGTGTTGACACCTTTGCTCTTCTTTGGAACTGGGCCTCCAATCCTCCTTTCGATATTCTGCCAAGTGCACAGGTGGAACGTTACATAGGGAACAGGCTTCCACTTGCTCATAATGCGATTATTTCTAAATCGTCTTTCTATCTGACTTTAGCTTGCTGTCTTTCACACTGCTGACAGCAGCATCTATGAGAACTGGTCAGGTGTGTTCCAACGGTGCTTTTCTACTCAAACAAGCCAGCAAGCTGCAGGCCATAGAAGAGGGAGAATGAAGATGCTAGCAGAAATTTCGCATTGGCAGCCTTCAGTAGTTTGACATGCTGCCTCCAAACATCTTTTTCATTAAGTATAAAATATCAGTGTATTTATTGCTGTCGCATTCTAATATGAAATCACTATCTTTGTAGTCCATTGTGTGTCGATGAGCTGAAGCCCAAATATTCTTTCTTTTCTCCCCACCAGCCCCCACATGAGGTGTTAAGAATTCAGTGCATTGTCTATACCTGTTTCTGTGTTTACTCACTGGAAGGATTTTGTGTTTTGTTTTGTTTTTTTTCCCAAAAAGAAAAAAGTTCTTTCATATATGGGTTATGTTTCTTCTTAATTTTGTTGTGCATTACCTAGTTTATTATATTTCTGCCATTTACTGCAATAGAATGAGTTGGAAAAAATGACTGATGACCGTATTTTTCTGGGTACATATGGTATGAAAAGACGCATGTTGGGGAGTGAAGTGATTTTGTAAAGTGTGGTGTGTAGAGTAGCATCTTCTGCCAATGTCTAATTTTGCTAGAAATTTGTAGTGGATCTGAAAAGGCCTATCCCAGGGACACTCCCTCTGTGACCTGCTCAGGTCAGTGTTTTAAACATGGAGTCTTATTTGAAATTCCAACAGGATAATGAATATTACTTGTTCTCTGATGGTTTGTACTTTTGGTTTGGAATGTAATTCTCTATGTGTATATACATATATACATATAAACTTATAATTTTGGTTACCTCTGTGTCCACCAACTTATTTACTCACCTGTGTGTTTTCAGCAGTTCCTTATTCAATTTCCCATGTGTTCATATTTCCATGTTCACTGTATTTACCAGTGTTGAGAAAGTTGCTTTAAGAAAACCTATGAACTGCTATACCTATTACAAAAAGGAAGTCTTTGCCAACATAAAAATCTTTCCTGAGTTGATGTCTTGACTGGCCAACTTTGATCTTGGGTATTAACTGTAGACTTGATGCTTTGCCCTTAGCATACATTTACTTATCCCCAAAGCACAAAGTAACTAAGCCAAAAGTAACTTTTGCTATTCCGTAATGATGTTTGGACACTGCTTTTGCATTTTCATTATATCAGGGAGGGTCTTAAGACGTCCACTGGCGAGAGGTGAAACATAACATTACTGGTTACTAATATTTTCCCTGCCTACTGGTGAATGGTGATGTAATTAAAACTTGAGAAGACATTTTAAACGCAGGCAAAAAGCAATACACTTTGATCAAAGAATGCAAGGAAACAAGAATTTTAAAGACATATGTTGAATCATGCTTATTATGGCCACGCACACAAACTAACAACGGGAAAAAGGTCCATTTTGATTTTAAGTTGACTTTACACTGGACTGGCCTAGTGACCACATTTTTACTGTAGGTCTGTTTCAATGATATGCAGCAGCATTTCTTAAAATTACTGGCCAAATGTGGTAGGACCCACAAGGAATTTGCCTTTGTTTACACTTGTGTAGCATCCATATCTGAATTTCACCACATACAGTGTGAACACTGTCACACACATGTACAAAAATCCCTGCTAGAAAACTCAAAAGCAGCATAGATCAGCATGCCTGGTGACCAGCAAAATCAGCATGTTATGTTTTGGCTGCTGGTATGCAAGTCAACCAGCATGACAATGTTGGGTGGCCAGTTAAACTAGCATGAATGCATGCTGGTCTGTGCTGTTTTTGTTTTGTTTTGTTATTTTTCCCCCCATCAGGGAAATGCATACACTCACAAATTAAATGAGTGTAAAGTGATCCAGATGACACTTTGATTACAAGTAAAGCAAGCTAAGCCATTGTTTATTGCTCTTGGCTCTGTATGCCTTCTACAACAATGACCCTTTCTGAGTCCTTCATGTTTTCACATGGTGATGGCCATGAAGGGCTAAGCCGCATATGTGAGCATACTGCTGGGCTGCGCCACAGTGCAGCCAAATGGTGAGGAGGGCTTCTCACTGCAACTTCAGCATATTTTAATCCTGTGAAAAAGCACCCCTTTAACAATGTGTATTCATTAACCTGTATCTATTAGCATGTGTCACAGATTAAATGAGCTTTAAATTTGAGAGGTCTGATCCTGGGGGGTGGGGCGCACCTCATAGACTGACATATGAAGCAAGTATTCATGGATGTGTCTGCTTTCTCATTTGTATTCAGTATGAGTGGCCATCTAAAGTGCTGGTGCAGCACTGCACTTATCACACTGTGACTCAAAGACAGCATGGCTAAATCTTATATTGGCTCCCTACTCATGTAAACGGTGCACTGAAATAACAAATTTGCCAACGAACAGCTATAACATTAGAACCACCTCCTTCTTTCAACACTCATTGTCCATTTTATCAGCTCCACTTAAATATAGAAGCACTTTGTTGTTCTACCATTACAGATTGTAGTCCATTTGTCGCTCTGCATATTTTGTTAACCCTCTTTCTTTGCTCAGGTCCCCATAGGACCACCACAGTGAAGGTATCAAATCAAATCAAATCAAATTTATTTATATAGCGCTTTTTACAACTGATGTTGTCACAAAGCAGCTTTACAAAAATGGGAATCACAGCACAGAGAATCAGACAAAACACTGAACATAATATACAGAATATACAGAACCCCCGTGAGCGCTGAGGCAAGGAAAAACTCCCTCAGAGCTGGAGGAGGAAGAAACCTCGGGAGGACCAAGACTCACATCTAAAGGGGGGACCATCCTACCACTGGTCAGACAACTTATAAGTTAAACATTGAAAAGTCAATTTTACATCCACGCAGTTCTAATATATTCAGGTGTGTATAATCAACAGTGGAAACAATTAGAGTTCATATAGATTTGGATGTGATCTGTAGTGGAGAAGCTGCGTTCCAGAAACTTCCATCAGTCTGGTCAATCAGGGGGACAGGGGGACTTGAGGGTGGGACATCCATCAGTATTGGGCCGGACCGGTGGACAGTCAGTAACTCGGAGGAAGGAAAGATTTAGGAATTAGTTTAGACTGGATTTATGAAGAACAGAAAATGTAAAAAATTATCAGAGTGTGACTAATGACTCCGGCAGGTCTGAATATGACAGCCTAACTAAAGGGAGAGAGCCAGAAGGTAACATAGACACGGAGGCTCCCTGAGACACTGGCATTCACCCACTCCACCGTCCACAAACCTGAGTGACTGCATGTAGTGAGTGACAGCAGCACCAGCATCTCAGTTTACCCACAATTCACTATGTCCATGAACCCCTGGATCTGCAGCCTTATCTAAAGGGAATTAACATTAACTACCAAAAGCTAAACTAAACAAGTAAGTTTTTAGTCTAGACTTAAAGATTGAGACTGTGTCTGAGTCCCGAACATTATCGGGGAGATTATTCCAGAGTTGGGGCGCTTTATAAGAGAAAGCTCTTCCTCCTGCAGAGCTTCTCTGAATTTTGGGAACTACTAGGAAGCCAGCACCCTGTGATCTAAGTAATCGTGGTGGTTCATAATAGGAGATAAGGTCTCTCAGATACTCAGGAGCGAGCCCATGTAGGGCTTTATACGTTAACAGGAGAATTTTATAGTCTATGCGGAATTTGACTGGAAGCCAGTGAAGAGCTGATAGGACTGGACTAATATGGTCAAATTTTCTAGTTTTAGTAAGGACCCTGGCTGCAGCATTTTGAACTAGCTGAAGTTTATTTAAGTTACTGCTAGAACATCCTGACAGTAGCGCATTACAGTAGTCTAGCCTTGACGTAATGAAGGCATGTACTAATTTTTCTGCGTCATGTAAGGATAAAGCATTTCTTAGCTTGGCGATGTTACGGAGATGTAGAAAAGCTGTTTTAGTAACATTAGATATGTGTTTATCAAATGCTAGATCTGAATCTATGATAACGCCAAGATTTTTAGCTGTTGAACCAGGTGTGACTGAGAAGTCGGCCAGATTCAACATTAGGTGTGATAATTTATTTCTAGCAGCTTTAGGGCCTAATAGAAGAACTTCTGTTTTATCACTATTTAATAGAAGAAAGTTGTGTGACATCCATGATTTCACATCTTTTACGCAATCCTCCATTTTCTTTATTCTCTGTTTGTCATCAGGTTTGGCTGATATGAAGAGCTGCGTGTCGTCTGCATAACAATGAAAATTAACATTATGTTTTCTAATAACTTTGCCCAGGGGGAGCATGTATAACGTAAATAATAACGGTCCTAAGATAGAGCCTTGTGGAACTCCATATCTACCCTTGTATAATTGGAGGGTATATTATTTACCCTCACAAACTGAAAACGATCGGTCAAGTATGATTTGAACCATGATAAGGCAGTTCCAGTTATACCGACCATTTTCTCTAATCTTTCTAGGAGGATATTATGATCTATTGTATCAAAAGCTGCGCTCAGATCAAGAAGTACCAGTAAAGAAACGCAGCCTTGGTCAGCGGCAAGAAGCAGATCATTTGTTATCTTAACTAGAGCTGTCTCAGTGCTATGATGAGGCCTAAATCCAGATTGGAATTTTTCATAGATCTGGTTTCTTTGCAGATAAGAGCCAAGTTGTTGGGCCACGGCCTTTTCTAAAATCTTAGAAATAAATGGTAAATTTGAAATAGGTCTATAGTTAGATAGTACACTAGGATCAAGATTTGGTTTCTTGATCAAAGGTTTAATTACTGCTAGTTTAAAGGCTTTGGGAACATACCCCAGGTTTAATGATGAGTTTACTATTGTTAATAGTGGTTTAATTATGTCTGGTAATACCTGTTTTAATAGTTTTGTGGGAACTGCATCAAGTGTACAGGTTGTGCAGTTTGATGAGGAGATAATTTTCTCCAGTTCTAAATGATGTAGTGGGTTAAAAACTTCCAACCTGACTTCGGTAGCTGGATTTTGTTCTATATCAGCCACACCAGATGACAGACAAGCTGTGCTATTTATCTGTTGAATTTTGTCCCGAATATTTTCGATTTTATTATCAAAATAGTCCATAAAAGCATTGCTAGTGTGGATTGCTGGAATCTGAGGATCAGTACCTGCCTGATTTTTAGTCAGTTTAGAAATAACACTAAAGAGAACTCTAGGGTTGTTTTTATTAATCTCGATCTGAGAGGCCAGATACTCTGAGCGGGCTTTATTAATTTCTCTTCTATATTCAACAATACTGTCTTTCCAAGCAGAGTGGAATACTTCCAGTTTGGTTGATCGCCATTTTCGCTCAAAATTTCGTACTAATTGCTTTAAAGTACGAGTTTGGTCGTTATACCACAGCGCAAGTTTTTTCTGTCTCTCTTTTTTGTGTTTAAGTGGTGCTACACCATCTAAAGTAGACCGGAAGGTATTTTCTAAACAATCAGTTAGTTTGTCTAGTTCTGCTGGGTTACCTGGAGAGTACACTATGGTTGATAAATCAGGAAGGTTATCAGTAAATTGTTGAGCGGTAAAGGGCGTTATTGAACGTTTCATAGAGTAGCTGGGGGATGTACGTATATTATGACTAAGATGAAGTTTAAAAGAAATAAGATAATGATCTGAGATTACTGAGGTTTGAGAAAGAATATCTAGGTTATCTATGCTAACACCACTTCACTTGGGTCATTATGGTGAATCTTTCTCAGTGCTGCAAACACTGATGTGATGGTCATGTGTTAGTGTGTTGTGCTGGTACAAGTGAATCAGACACAGCAGTGCAGCCATCACTGCTGGACTGACAATAGTCCACCAACCAAAAATATCCAGCCAACAGTGTCCTTGGGCAGCCGCTGATGAAGGGACTAGGGGATGACCAACACAAGCTGCAGCAATAGATGAGCTACTGTCTCTGACTTTACATTTACAAGGGGTACCAACAGGAGTGTCTAATAAAGTGGACAGTGAGTGGACACTGTTTAAAACCCCAGCAGGACTGCTGTGTCTGATCCACACTAGACCAACATGCCACCACCACTCCAGCGTTACTATAGTGCTGAGAAAGATCCACCACCCAAATTGTACCTCCTCTGTTAGGGTCCATGGGGGTTCTGCCCACTGAAGAACAGGGTAAAAGGGGGCTAAGAACGTATACAGATAGACTACAGTCTAACTGTGCACCTTTAAGTGGAACTGATAAAATGGTAAACAAATGAGTGTAGAAACAAGGAGGTGGTGTGATGTTACGGCTGATCGTTAAGTAGGGAATACTCAGGACATAAAGAGCACGATAACTGGTGTGGAACTTATTCTTTCATGACGTAGGTCTATGAAGTGCGGTATTGTAGGGAGCAGAAAGCCATTTGAAAGGCAGCCCTTGTTAGCCATGAGCTAACGATGAAGCTCTTCATAAACTGATGCCCAGTTATGTGAACCAGAGCAGTGCAGGCACTTTCTAGACTATTCGAGCACCAACTCATTCTGTGCCCTGACAAAGTAGTGCTGGAATTTAGCTAAACGTCTCCAGACTTTCCTTCTCAGAGAAATAATCGAGGCACTTATTTTCTAATCTAATCACGCTGGTGAATCTAATCTGTGGAGTTAATTGGTTTAGACCATTCCGTGGAAGTGTGGGGTACAGGATTAGCCATAGGCTACTCAAGGGAAATGCGACAGGCAGAAAGCACTGAAACTGCACTTGACATGTGAGAGTCCCGCTCATGACGAGGGCCGCTGATGTTTTATGTTTTGATAAAACTTCATATCTGATGGTTTAATTCGCAAACGGATCTTCTCCTCAGTCTTGGGGTGGTGCCGCACTGCGCATGCGCACGGTGCGGTTCTGTGGAGAGGCAGTGCGCGCCGGCTTCTGAGCTGAGCTCCACACACACACACACACACACACATACACACACATACATACTCTCTCTTTCACACACCGCTCGTTTCTTTTCTGATTCCGAAGTGGCATCCCTGCTGCCCGGCCTGTGTCTGCAAAAGAATTTAGTTTTTATTTTTTTTCTCTCTCCGCTGTCAGTGAACAGTCCGTCTTAACCTCGCCATGGCGAACAAGGAGGTGAAACCGGAGGGGAAAGAGTCGAGCTGGAAAGATTTTATCTACAACCCGAGAACGGGGGAATTCATCGGGCGCACTGCGAGTAGTTGGGGTAAGAAACCTCCGAGTATTTGACGAGGCTGAAGTTGGCTCCCCATTCAAGCTTCTTGTTCGAATTCTCCCGTTCCACCTTAAATGGTGCAGCATTTACATTCTGGCGCCTCAATTTGAGGTGGAACGGGAAAATTCGAATAAAGAAGCTGACTTCAGCCTTGTGCTGACTACCATTTGGATAAGATAAAACTAGTCACTTAATGCTAAATCTGTGCTACAGTCCCAGCCGTTTGGGCTGTGTGCTTGGACAGAAGGCATTTGGCATCGAATAACATCAGAAACGAGGACGCTTTTAGAAGAACAGTGACACTATCCAGGCGACTGGAGCTGGAGCATAATGTAGATTTGAGTATTAATATTTTTATATAAATAAATGCGTGACAAACAGACGCAGTTGATGCCTAGGATCAATGAAACCTGACACATTCTTTAGTGCTGCTGTATAGGTGGCTGATAACATTGATCACGCCAGTGAAGCCCACAGAGAATAACGTTATCTCCAGATTTGCAGCCTGTTCTTCACTGTGAATGTAGAGCTGAGTGAACCCGTGCTGAACAGTGAGTGATTCCTCTGCATGGTGATGCATGATTTAGGCAGGCCTGCTACATGCCGCAGGAGCCCTTCTGTGTTATGTTAATACCCAACAGGGATTCACTTCGAAGTCTGCATCTATATCTCAAATATCAGAATATCAAAAAACATGGACGTCTCTCTTGATGGCCTGTCATTTATCAGCTTTTGTTAAAAGCATGCTCAGTGATCAGAATTGAATTTGGTTCTTTATTGAACCAAAGAAGACTTACACCAATGGAGAAAACAGTTTTATAAGGGGTCTTTAAAGAGGTGATTTTCCCATCATAGAGAAAAAAACAGTTACACATGGTTCTTTGGGTGTTCATGATTCTCTGTATAATCATTCCCTTTTTCTAAAAACATTTGAGCTGTCTTTTTTTGGGCTGTATGTGTCTGGGTGCATTTTGTATAGTACGTCTGCACTGTTTTAGATTTCATACAAAGTCATACTAATTTGCAGTCTTTTTTTTTTAACAATGAACTTGATTTTTCGAAGCCATCTCAGTCATATTTTGTATGTAGTATCAAATCAAATCTCGAGCTGTGTATCAAAAATCAGATTGAATCTGAGAACGTTTGTATGGTTACACACTTACTGAAATCAAAGGCACCACATGTCATGTTGGGTTCAGTGTCGTCCCCAAACGCACAAGGCTTCAGTATTAATACATGACGACGGCTCTCTTCCACATCGAGCTGTCACATTCACACGGGGCTGGGCGGTGGGGGGTGATGTCAGGGGATGTCATCCTTTCCATAGTCTTTTATTAATGCACAATAGTAGGCTAAGTGTATTGCTGTACAGACATTTTAAGACCTCTGAGGAAGAAATTCACGTTTCCTCTCAGCTGAGTGACTGAATGACTGCAGTTTGGTGGCTGTGACGTAGCTGTGCTCTGCCTGCATGTGCCACTGGGCTCTGCTGCAGTGAGAGGAAAATTCCTCTCTCTCTCTCTCTCTCTCTCTCTCTCTCTCTCTCTCTCTCTCTCTCTCTCTCTCTCTCTCTCTCTCTCTCTCTCTCTCTCTCTCTCTCTCTCTCTCTCTCTCTCTCTCTCTCTCTCTCTCTCTCTCTCTCTCTCTCTCTCTCTCTCTCTCTCTCTCTCTCTCTCTCTCTCTCTCTCTCTCTCTCTCTCTCTCTCCCCCCCTCTTTCGCCTGCTCTGGATGAATTTGCATTACAGCAGCTGCTGAGACATCCCTAAGATGCATGCATCATGTCCTGCCACTCTGTGCCATGAAGTGTTTTTTTTTTTTATAAAATGTGGTGTGTCTGAAGTGATACTGCAAGATGGATCCTGGAAAGGGGGGGGCTAGGGTGCAAGTTTCTTAAATTACCCCCAGTTGCCTGGTTACCAGCTATAAATGAAATGTCATGTGGATGGTTACATTTTGCTGCTTCCATAGACCAAATTAGCAGCCTTTCTGCTCCCGAGCTCACAAATCCCGAGCTCCGCAGTCCCCCCCCTTCTCACCAGGATGGGTTTCCCTCGATGGATTGCATGAGTTCTCTCTCATCTCCACCTCCCCATCCCTCTGTTATTCCTCCCTCCCATGCCTTTCAAGGTTAAATTTATTCTCTCTATGCTTTTGGAGAAGGGAGGCCCTTGATTGAATGGAAATGGCTATGAAAGATGACTGGGCAGCTTGTTAATCAGGAGAGAAGACCAGTGTACTGTACTGGCTTGTGCATATGCTTGTAGACATGTAGTTGAAGGCCAAAATGACACACTGTGAAGGTTAAAGCATGGACCTAAATGTAAGAGCGTTTTTGTACGACACGGTGCTGTGGGTGCCAGATGCCATCCTGATGCTCACTCCGCTCCCTCTGCTGCCATCTTTTCCCTGGCTTTTTCTACTGCTGTGATGTATGGTCCATTCTAAGACGGACAACCATTTATTTGTTTGTCACAAATTTGCCTGGAGTTGGAGATTTTTTTTTAAAATTTTTTTTTTAAAGCAACTCTGATTTCATAGTCTCTCTGGGTTTTTTTGGCCCATTGTTTTCATGATTATTAATTATGTCTGTAGCCTGTAGTCTTGCAAAAATGCACGTTTGCTGTTTGTCTGTCCCTGATGGCACCTTTCTTGTTGAAGCCGTATGTATTGGGTCCCTGTCCTGTTGCATGATGTACTGTAATCCAGTGACTCCTTAGGCTTTACTTTGTGCTTGAGCAAACATTTTTTTCAGACTTCAGATATTATCTTCTGCAGTCATATTCTTGAAGATGCATGAGCTGCTTCCAGTGGCAGCTGCACATACACATGCATCATGATGGTGGCAATCACAGCATCCACACCACCTTTAACTTTTCATGATCAACCTCTTTTCAGAGTACCTCCGTGAAGGTGTATCGCCAGCAGTGAGTGGCCAGATTTCTCTTAAACTGATTGTTACATATGCAGTAGGGGTTAAGATTTTAGGTGTTTTTAGTAATTTCTATCATACAATATTGTCAGTGTTCTTAAATACTGATCCTGCCTGCAATGACTTTAGTTGACAAGGGTTACAAATGTAGGCTATAGAGTCCGCGGGATCTTTAGAAAAATAGGGGTACGTGATGATATTGGAGTCATACTGGTATTGGCAGATAATTGTTTTAAATAGTTATTGGCATTGGATGTATGTTTATATTTGACTGATGTCAAACTGATATTTAATGATGTATTAATTTTACTTTGGAGAAGCAGAACATGTAATCAACACTGGGCTTTTTCCACATATTATTCAGGTTACTGTGTTTTATCAGAAATCCGCTAAAATGTTGCGTTTCCCTGTTATGCTAATAGTCCATTTTCGCCAACAAAACAAGGTTATTACTGTAAAATGACAAGCTTTATCCTCCTGGTTTTTTTAGGTGGCCTTTATGATCTTGCCCTGTGATGATTATTGATTTTCTAAGAAGAAATGAAGTTAGGCATTAATGATATGGCACTGGGGGATTTTTTTCCATCTAAATAAACTAAAGATCTAGTTGTCAACTTTTATGCCTTTTTAGGTTTTAAATGCTGTTGCTGCTTCAGTAACAGGGAGGTATAGTCACCATATACGGTCTTGTATGATGTCATTCTATCTTAAGATTTTTTTTTTTTGTATGTTTATATGTTATATATAATCTTTGTACCTGGTACATGTTGGATTTGGCCTTAAACAAGGTGAGTAGCCCCCTGCATGTCCTGCAGGAGCTTGACTGACTGATCAAATGACAACTGGTGACAACTGTGGGCTGGTTGTGTGAAAGATGGCCTGTATAACACTTAATCTTACTCCTGCATTTTCATGTCTGATGTCTCTGCTCCAGCTGCAGAGCAGATTCCAGCGTGACCACCCTATGATAGGGTAATGGAAAAACGTGTGCATAAGAGAAACTGATGTCTGCATAGCTTTCATCCTGGAGATGCGCTGCACTCCCCTGGGAGAGGATGAGAGTGATGAGTATTTAAGGAATAAAAGGCTTGGGTTTAACTTAATGGACAGGTCCTGCGTTCTCATACCCATGGCTCTCGGCCTTGAGCACTCTTACATCCCAGTGGATTAGTCCGGTTTACAGTATAGTGTGCACACTGTGAACACACCAGGTCTTTCTTGCTTGGTCCATAATTCTTAAATTTGATCCGCAATAGTTTTGAACAACTTGCCAGTTTAGCATTAGCATATTAGCATTTGTGTGTTTCATTACTATAGAGCACAAATTAGCAAGTAGAGCCAAGGCAGTATGAATATTTAATGAGGAAAGGTTTCAGTTTAAATACCACAGGGTATTACAAATGTAGTTCTTGGTCTTGGCAAATGTTTCCCTCTGGCTGCAGTCAGTCAGATTTTTGTCTTCTAACAGTGCCTTGCCCCACTTGCATTATGTGAACATTTTCACCTTTTTTATACTTTTAGTCAGATATAGCACAGTTCATTGTACCATGTCATTTAACAGACAATATTCTTCCATTCCTATGATCTTTGAACCAAGGACGCTTCTGACCCTGGTCAGCTACATCTGCATGAGAAGCAGGACGAACAGGTTTAAAGTAGTGTTTTATTTTTCTCTGAGCCATCTCTAAATTTTGCAGATATTAAGTTTAAAAACAGTAAACACTGGAATAAACCTATATAAGGACACCTTTATTCTTAAATTATTTTAAATAATTTTAATAATCAACAATGATAATAATAATAATTACATTTTAGTGCAGTATCCTATTCTTTTAAATTATTTTATGATTTTACATTTTTGTAATTAGTTTTCTGTCTTGGTCGCACTGATTAGGAGTAGCACTCTTAATTTCGTTGTATATTTTGTACCATTTCACATCGAACCCCTCTGAATAACATCTCAAAGATTGAATTATCCACATTTTTTCAAAAATCAGTGATATTTCCCTTTAAGCACAAACGATTGACCTTTTATTTCCTAGGTTAAGAATTGGAAAAACTATTCCAAACGCTTGCTTGTGAAAACTGAACTGGATATCTTTAATTAGGCATGCACTATAGGAATCGTGGATTGATGCTGAATTTTTTTTTTTATGTACATATCTGCAGGTACCACAGTCAACACACAAACATTTATAAAGTGTAGAAATGGGCACTAAATGCACCTGTATGTGCAGAGAAATAGTAGCATTAATTTGAAGAAAGTTGCAGAGGTAGAGAGATGTGTTGTAGACTTGTTGCTTATTAATTAAAATTGAAATTAAGCATACATAATGTGTACAACATAAATAAAAACAGAATACGATGAGTTGCAAACCCTTTCAATCTATATTCAATTGAATACACTACAAAGACAAGATATTTAATGTTAAAACGGATAAACTTTATTGGTTTTTGCAGATATTTACTCATTACTCAGATGAGCTCGGGCCCAGAGAAGCCGGCGGCGTTTCGGGGTGTTGTTGATATATGGCTTTCGCTTTGCATGGCAGAGTTTTAACTTGCACTTGTAGATGGAGCGATGTACTGTGTTCACTGACAATGGTTTTCTGAAGTGTTCCTGAGCCCATGTGATATGTGTTACAGAATGATGTCGGTTTTTAATGCAGTGCCGTCTGAGGGATCGAAGGTCATGGGCATTCAATGTTGGTTTTCTGCCTTGCCGCTTACTTGCAGAGATTTCTCCACATTCTCTGAATCTTTTGATGATATTATGGACTGTAGATGATGAAATCCCTAAATTCCTTGCCATGGACAGTTCTTAAACTGTTGGACTATTTGCTCACACAGTTGTTCACAAAGTGGTGAACCTCACCCCATCCTTGCTTGTGAACAACTGAGCCTTTCAGGGATGCTCCCTTTATACCCGATCATCACACTCACCTGCTTCTACTTAACCTGTGCACCTGTGGAATGTTCCAAACAGATGTTTTTTGAGCATTCCTCAACTTTCCCAGTCTTTTGTTGCCCCTGTCCAAACTTCTTTGGAACGTGTTGCAGGCATCAAATTCAAAATGAGTGAATATTTGCAAAAAACAATAAAGTTTGTCCGTTTGAACATTTAAATATCTTGCTTTGTAGTATATTTTATACATACTTCATTATGTATCAATATTGGCGGACGTGGCCATGTACATACATTTGGGCAACTCTGGTCAGATTACATGTTTCATTGATTTTCTAAGTGAAAATAAGTAACACATCCACTACAGAGAACACACTTCTGCAGATTTTAATGCGCAGATATGTCATATTTGACTGTATTTACTATAGAGGATGTAAGAATTTTTTTTTTCTGTTAGAAAATTAACAAAATATTTAATCTGACCATGACAAATATCAGATTGACAATTGATTCCATATCAGTGCATCACTAGTTGTAATTTCAAATACTTCTTAAATGCTACTTTAATTAAAGGTGTCTGACTCCTGGTTTCTGGAGAAATGAAATGGATTTCATTTATTTGCAGTAGTTCTGCGGTACTTGGGTAAGCATGTTTGTGCTTGTGCTGTGTTTTGCATTAATGTGGAGCGCTAGCACTGAAGTTGGATTGAGCAAAAGGTCTCGCCAGTGCAGGCATAAATCAAGCTGTTGGTACCTGTTGAATCTGCTCCATAGGTAGCCACTTTATAATGAGGAGTGAACTAGATCTATCTGACAGTATTTACTGCTTTGTGTGCTTAGTGAAGTTAAACATTTCATACATTTGTATTTACATGATGTAGCAGTCTACTGATGAAGGTGCTCTTCAAGCATTATTATACCTCAGTGCTGTACTAAATGTATGTTAAAATTAAAAAGCATCTAGCTGCTTTTCCAAACATATGGTGGGTGTGAGTACTAAAAGACTGGCACACTGGCCATCTGCATATTTCATTATAAAAAAGAAACAGGCCCATTTAACTGAATTTACTGTGACTCAGCATTTAAAAGTTGAATAAATCTTTAGTCTTTTTTTTTAATGTAGAACTTCTGGGACTTTTTTCTGTTTCAGCTTATTAAACATCAGAGAAATCATGCTACATACTTAATATCATCATGGTGCATATGTTTGCAAATATCACAACATAAAATGATGTCAGGTTAAGCCAGGTACACTGTATGACCAAAAGTATGCAGACACCTGACCGTCTTACCCTAATATGAGCTTATTGGACATGCATTACAAAACTGTGGGATTTAATGTGGATTATGAATTTATAGCAGTAATATCCTCCACTCTTCTTGGAAGACTTTCCAAAAAATCTTGGGGTATGTCTGTGGGAATTTGTGCCCAGTCAGTCAAAAGAGCATTTGTGAGATCAGGCACTGATGTTGGACATGAAGGCCTGGCATTTGACATTTCAGTCCATCCCAATAAGTGTTGAGTTGGGTTGAGGTCAAAGCTCTGTGCAGGCCACTAGAGTTCCTCTATACCAGGGGCACGGTCGTGCTGCAAAAGAAAAGGTCCCCAAACTGTTGGAAGCATATAATTTATGTAAAATGTGTGTGTATGCTGTAGCATGAGCCCCAGACTAATTATTCTTCCTCCACCAAACTTTACTGTTTTGGAACCATGTTTTCTGGTAGGTAGTGTTCTCCCAGCATCCTCCAAACCCAGATTTGTCCATCAGACTGCCAGATAGTGAAGCTATGCTATGGAGATTATATGGCTCTGTGCTTGATTTTATAGCCCTTCGAGCAATGAGTGCAGATAAACTCAAAATATGAACTTGAAAATTAGAAGGGATGTCCACATACTTGTGGCCAATTTGGTGAATGTCTGAGGGGGAGTTTTGTGTCGTGCCATTCTTTCTTGTGTATCTTAAAACCATGAATGTGGTCATGGTGTGTATGCGTTATGTGGGTTTTTTTGTTTTTTTTTTTTATATATATATATATATATATGTATATATATATATATGTATATATATATATATATATATATATGTATATGTATGTGTGTGTGTGTAATCAAAATATAATATGATTTAATTAAAGAGCCCACAAGGTTGCTGTCCTCACTGTATGAACTGTGTTCATCCTGGCCTGGTTGGGGTACAGCACACACCCCGATGGCCCCTAAGCTTGCTGTTGAGGGATATTTTTATCGCTGTTAGTCTGCCAGCTTGGACAGTGGTGGAAGAAGAGTATTTGGATCCTTCGGGTTCTGTTACAAGCGAGAGAGAACAAACAGAAGTCTTTCAGCAGTTGAGAGCAGCTTGAGAGCTACTGATAAACTGATGTGCTCTGATGTTTTTCATGTTTTTGATGTTTTATACATATATATGGAGTTGTGAAACCCCAGTCCTGGAGGTCCACAGGAAGCAGAAGTTAGTGTCTCCCCCTCATTTTCTAAGACAGACATGATCTCTCTTCTCATGTGAAAAGGCCAAGATGGAGGAGATAAATGCATTAAGCATTAAAGTAATGGCCATACGCTAGTTAATGTGAACAAACTAATTGTTAATAATATAACCAGTTACACCTCAGTGTTCATTCCTATAATATTTTCTGATATATTTAAACTTGTATTTATAATAGGCATGATCACAGTCCAGCTCTAAAAATGATTAAGGCTATAATTCCTGAAGAGCAAATCAAAAGTGATGATACCAAAGCAGAACTTCCTGAAATGGCTTGAGGAAGAACCTTTTTAAAGGAGCTCAGTAGACAAACCCATCCTAACCTGGCAGCAGTAGGTAGTGGAGTCATCAGCAAGGTATGGATAAAATTGACATTTGTAGGATGAAATTGTCATTTGGTTAATACAGAAGAACGGATCTGTGATATAGTTTGAGGCAGGTTACATTAAAGGTCTTTGAAACATCCAGACAGGCTTATAAAAATAAGTATGTAGAATAAGTAAGATTTTTTTTTTAAAGAAGGTGTTCATACAAGATGTAAACCTTGGACCAGGTGGTGTTGTCATAGCTCTGCAGCTAGAGTTTCATCATTTTATTTATTACTGTGCATTTTTTATCACTAATAACAAATTGGAATATTGAAAATCCTGCATGTTAATAAACATGTTTCAAAATTCTAGACACAAACAGAGTCACAGTGGTTTTAAATGAAGGCTGTTCCCTTAGTCTGGTGACTCTAGGCACCCCAGTGCAGTCTGCTGGGGATACTTTAAAATATGCAATCTCATCAAAATTATTAGAGGGCAGCCAACTGTCAGCCAAGTGCAGTGAGACTTGTGCAATCTGACTCTTACAGATGCATTCATGCCATGCATTTCAGTTCTCATGACATTACAAACCCTTCCTTGAATTTATTTATATTTCATCAAAACAGTTACATCACAAACTGCTTGCAGGACAGTGCGTCGGTCTCAAGAACCAAGCATGTACTGGAAAGTTTTTAATCAAAGATCACATTTTGCTTGTGCAGCAACTGCTCTATGAAAAGCATTCCACCTATTGGACCAGTGGGTGTTTCAGGGCGTTTAAGCCCCGTCTTTCATTTATTATTAGCAGTGTTAGCATTGTTTGGAGTAAAGAATTACTTTAAAATGCATGAATTAACAATTTGTCATTTTATTATAAATTATGATCAAGCAATTTCAAACTGCTATCCCACAATAAAAAAAAAAAAAAAAAGTATTTAGATGTTAGGATTGTGTTATGATGTATTTAAACCCAAGGTAGTAACTGAGAGACCAGTCATTTTTACTGTTGGTTTTAAAATGTTTTACTTTTTCTTTTTTTTTTTTTTTTTTTTTTTTTTTTTTTTTTTTTTTTTTTTTTTAAAGTGAAGTTAAAAATAATGTAAATTCATCATGAGTTATTAAAAAAAAAAATTCATGTCACTACTACAACACGTAGTAGTAGTAGTAGTAGTAGTAGTAGTAGTAGTAGTAGTAGTAGTAGTAGTAGTAGTAGTAGTAGCTACTAACACAAAAGCTGCTTATAAAACTGCATACAATGAACTGTGTACATTCTGAATAGTATTTCAGACATAGAACATCATAGTACATTTAGTATAGTAGTATGCTGTAGTAGTATGTATATACAGGTTTAGTCCATAGTTGGAGTATTATTTTAACCACTCTCCTGCATGTTAGAGCAGGAAATGAGACTGCATCCCTGTCCCTCATGGCCACATTCTGAAGTTAGATCTCATTGTTTTGACGTAAAAGTGTCCCACAGCCTGAAAATCAGTGAGCAACCTTAAGAATTCATAGAACTGGAGACAGTTTTCTCCAATCGATTAAACCTTTTTTCATGTGTGTGTGTATTTATGTATTTATTAAATGTAGAAGTCGAGACTAAATCCAACAGGATTAGCAGTATATAGAGAGAGAACATTTCGGAACTATATTTCTATAGTAAAATTACATCATTGGATATCAGTCAGATCTAAATATGTCTAAGATTCCAGTATCTTAGTGTCGAGCTGCTCACAGTAAAGCTAACTATTTAGTTGTGTATGAATAGCAGATTTCCATTTGTGCAAACACAAATCTAACTAGTACATGTCTGTATCATTCAAGAACCTAATGGTTTCCATCTTATTGGGGACAGTAAAATTGAAAATGAAATTAAAAATGAAATTCCTCTTGGAAGCTCCTGGAGACAAAAGACTTCTTTATCTGGGAACACAATGATGGTCATTTTACTGGAATGTCCAGTCCCTTGGTGCTGACACTGTGATTTGGGACAGATAGAGAGGGGTCTTCTAGTGAGAGGCAGAATACAACATGTGGGCAAGTGCAGTATCTCTTCTCGCCAGGCCGTTGCTGTGCCTTCACTAAACTGTCCTCCCCCATGCGCTATTTATAGTAGCAGCAGTCTACCTCAGATTTCAGCAAAGACAAAATGCATCTATAAGTAACCTCAGCCTGCCTCTCTCTACCCACCCACTCATCCTCATTTTTCCTGCTCTGTTGCAGCCATTTGAAGCTCAGTGGTCACATCTGGGTGTGGAAAATATACGCCTTAGAACTGAATGGAGTGGAATCCAGTCAGTTTGGGGTAATAGTTTCCAAAGGCACCTGAACAACAGCACTTTAAGGCCACCTTCTCTTAAGCACTTTTTGAAGGATTTGTCCCTCTATTCAATCTAGCAGAGCTTGAAGGGAGGTACAGTGACATTTAAGTGCAGTTAGTGGAAAGATTGGAGATCAGCATCACATGATGGACGATATTGGCCTGTTCTTTTAGGAGCTTCATCAATAGTGGTTATCTGTTTCTATAGTATTCCTCTCTGGTTGGTGCTTGATTTTATTGTTCAATAAAGAATTTTGGTTGATTTGTGGCTGAATTATAATAGTAGACATTGGGTTCCCCAGGGCTATCTTTGGGAACCACTGTGCTAGATGGTGAGAGAGAATGATGTAGTAAGAATGGTGCATATCGAGTTCCAGGGAGAACAAAAAAAAAGATTTTATTATTTTGTGTATTATGCACTTGTATGTCAGTGGTTCATCAGTGGGTGCATTTTCATGAGCATCTGAAATTGTATTTTAGATGTACTAGATATCCAGGCTAGCAACATACATATTGGTTAAACTTGTACCTGTATTATTTCTCACAAGATTTTACTGTGTGTTGTGTGCATGTATGTATGTGATCTTCAGTCTAAGTTTTATGTATGTTCTCAACTGTTATGACTACAAGAATGTTAACTTGCTTCTCTCGCTCTCTCTCTCGCTCTCTCTAGCGCTTATATTCCTCTTCTATGTGGTCTTCTATGGCTTCCTCGCTGGGATGTTTTCACTCACTATGTGGGTGATGCTGCAGACACTGGATGACTACACCCCTAGGTACAGGGACCGAGTGGCCAACCCAGGTAACATCCCGAAAGGATTGTGATATAAAACACCACACATTAAAGAAAACAAGAACATCATATCATAAACTACAAGGGATAAACTGTTTGATCAGGAGCAGAAATGGGAAAACTGAATATGTAATATGGGCTTGGGCTGGTTTCTGAAATTCAGTATTGGTTTGGTATTGACTAAAGTATTACAATATTATCAAGTATCCAAAAAAATTCTTTGTCAGTCTCAAGTTTCAATACCCAAGTAGTCACAGAGGCAATAAGAATGCTGGTTCCAAACTCTAGACTGTAGATTTGTTCATATGTTCCATATGCATTTTATTCACTTCAGCTCTTCTTGATTAGTCTGTTGTGGTCAGGAAATAAACGCACTTCCAGCACACTGGAAGTTTGAAGTCTGGTTGAAGTCATTCCCACTTTCTGTTTGTAATTTTAAGAAGGTGTTGGGAACAGAAGATCAGGAATCCGTATCTAAGTCAAAGTACTGTTATTGGAAGATTGAAACACTTTGTGTTCAGTGTTCATTAATGAATCCTCCTCTTGCTCTCTATTAGAACTGGGATATCTGCATATCATGCATAGTGCATGTTCTTTTAGGCTTTAAATTTCACTTTTTTATTACCCCTTTTGCACCCTCTTCAGAATTTTAAAAAATCTGTGTTGTGTTGCCGTAGACAGTGAAACAATGTATGCATGTGGTGGAGTTCAAATGCATTCATACTAACTGAGGGCATTTGCATTTTCATAGTACATATGCAGCACTAAAGGTGCTACATGGCTGGAAGCATTACACTCTGCTGCTTTTACTGACTCTTGAGTTCCATTTGGCAAATTGATGTCTTGCTCAGGTTGTGGCATACATCATATATTTACATGAAAGTGGCAGTGTGTTATTAGTGAAATCGAACACAGCACTTAATGCTCTCATACATTAAATCTGTCTCCCCTTGAGCACATCCCTCCCAAAGTGTTAATGTACTCCTCTCACTCCTCTTATTTATGAGTGACTTTAAGCATATTGTTCTAAATTCATGGACACAGTTATATGGCACTTTAAGTATCTTATAACACTAGTTGTTATGCATGCATGTACTTGTTGTGCATGTTGTTCACCATATGCACTAATAATAATATATTTATAACTAAGAATATATGATTTAACGGAGGAGTAGTGCTGAATGTTTGTGTTTAATTGAATTTAATAGTCACAATATGCACAATATTTGCTTAGTCAGTTGCCATATTGGTATACATATATCCATAGTTTAACATGTATTTAGGTATATGATGCACTTAAAATCTGAATGAATAGTTATGCACATTAATTTTATTTTTTGTGTGTGAGCTTATTTCAGTTATAAGATGTGCTTACATTCGTTAAATATCTGTACCACAAATCTTTGTCATTTATGAACCAAAGATCTATGATTTCTGCACTTCAAGCTTACTGCTTTGATCCAGTTCCTTGACCTTACATGAATAGTTATGGGGTAGGGATGCACAGTGATATTATAATCATAGCAGTATTGACAGTTATTTGACTTAAATCTGCCTCAGATTTCATTTTCATTCAATTTGACCAATATTTTCAACCAATATTTGATGTTTTGTTTTTTTTTTTTGTTTTTTTTTCCTGAAGAGCAGAATGTTCAGGTGACCTTGGGCTACTGAGCTAAAATATCTGTATTTCATTCACTTCATTTTCAAATAGGCATTTTATTCCTCTATAATTCTAATCCAAGTGGATCTAATTCCAGTTTTCTACATTTCATGTTTATATTGCGTCAGTTTCAGCATTGGTAGAAATACGTTAAAATACTAGATACCGGGCATTGACATCGGTCTAGAATTCCCATAGGAGTCCATCCCTACTCTGAGGTGTGATTCCAGCTCAAAATACCATAATTCCCTTACTGATCTGCTTCTTTAATATTTTTTTGAGTATTGCAAAAATACCAGGTGCATCCACATTTAATAATTTGTGCAGAGAAAGACTTTTTGAAAGCCACTTGTTTAAGTTTGTTTCACTGTTAAGACGAGTTATTATAAATTTCATTAACACCCGTCAAGTAGCCCTGGATCTGATCCACCGTAATCCATATTTGAATGTAAGAAGTCGAAATATTGCCTTTAGCAGTCTGCTTTATAGGTGTGAAAGTGATCATTACTGATGCCATTGCATCCTTTAAACTTGAGCGTGTCCATAAAATGGAAATTATGAAACTGCATGAGTTACAAACTGATCAATGATCGTCTTACTGACGTGTTCGACAGGTCTGATGATCCGGCCCAGTTATTTGGACATCATGGTAAACAGTTCTAACTTTGAGCAGTACAAGAAGTATACCAATAACCTGGCTGACTTTCTGAAGGGTGAGTCCTGTCAACTGTTGGAATATGTGTAGAACTGCATAGAAGTGTCATGGACAGAGGGTAAAAGGGGTTGGAGTTGATTCAGAGATGTTTATGTGACTTGTTTAATGCTCCCCAAACTGCTCTTCAAGTACATAACATATGTATGTAACAAATTGCAAGGACTAATGCTGAAGGACATGCTGCTAGAAAGTAATAGTGGAAAACCATAGCTCCTGCGTAGGAATTTTAGAGTCTTCAAAAATCGGTTGATGGTGTTTTTAATAGAACTGACCAGATAAAGTAGATTTGGTGTGGGCTAGGAAGTATGATTATGCTGGAAGTTATTCTGTGGATTAATTCTAGAGAATTGCAGGCATAGCAATTTGGCGAGATAAGCCTGCCAGACCATACGGAAGTGTTTCAGAGTAGGAGGTCTAGCTGTTCCAACCCAAAATGCCAGGAAATGCTTTCAGCTTTAGTAGGTTGGAAACAGCAGGTTTCACAAGACTTGTCAGTTGGCACAAATGCTCCGACCATAGGAGTTTCAGGAAAGCTACACAGCACTCCCTGATTTTCTGTCTTACCAAGGTCAGGATGTTGACCCAGCCCTAAAAAATTTTACTTGCAAATTAATAAGAAAGCCTGAAAGGTTTGGGGAAGTGAGACATAGCCTTTAGGAAGAAGAAAAAGGATTCCAGAGATGGATTTATAGCACAAAGTACTGAAAACCTGTGGTAGACAGCAAGTCAAAATAGCATGTTAAACAGCAAAACCCCATATTGTTACATTTTCTACAATAATACAGAGTTCATTGTAGGTGGATGAACTGTCACTTTGAGGCTATGAGTGAAGAAATGGTGGCAGAAGTCAACATGCATGTTAAGCTAATTTCTAAGGTGTTTCATATGTAGCAAAAAAATAAAATGTGTGTGGTTTATTATTTACACTGCACTGGATCATTCTTGATTCTTGTTATTCCTAACCTCAACGTCTCACTTCTTTTCTGCTTCAATGTAGTGTACAATGACCATGTGCAGGAGAAGAATAAAATGTGCGACGAGGGTGTGTATACTATACAGGATGATGAGGAGGAGAAAAAGGTATGTCAGTTCAAGCGGAGTCAGTTGCGGCAGTGCTCAGGCCTGGGTGATACAACTTTTGGCTATGCTGAGGGTCAGCCCTGCATCTTGATCAAGATGAACCGGGTAAGTTCACAACACACACACACACACACACACACACACATATGCACGTACACATTTATTTTCTTGAGGAGACTAATGGAACCCAGGGAAATTGAGTCTACCGATTTTGATTCTATGTTTTAGTCCAAGATAAACAATCCTGCACATTAGAGATGGAGCAATCAGTTTTTGAGGCTGATACCGCCTTTCAGCACAATCAGCTGATAGCCTAAACTGTTCGTTTCTGACAAAAAAACGAATGCAGTTTCAATGTAATGGGACCTTCACACAAAGTCTGAAGCGTTTTTTTCTGTCTAAACAATCTAAATACTTTTTTATTTATTTATATTTTTTCTTTTAAGCTCTCCAACTAAACAGTGCATGCACTGGGTACCTCCCATTCTACAAAAAAGGCAACAACACAGGTAGTCCATTTGCCTTTTACAAGAGCTAGCTAAATCTGCATAACAAGGGATTCTGCAGGTATATGCGCTTGTTGCTTCTCATTAAAAAGCCATGAATAAACTCTGGTTAAACACAGTTGCTGTAACGTACTCAGTCACTTATAGCCTTTCAGCTCTCATCCACCATATGTTGTCTTTAAGTCAGCCTTTGCTTGTATATGCTTTTGTGCTCTGCTAGAAGAGTTCTGCCACTATGCTGATGCATGTTTGTTTGGGCTGCAACCATGACAACAGAGTTCTGATTTTAACACATCCATATAATGCAAAAAATAGAGCAGGCTCTGATTTTAATAGTTTACACAGCTTCAGTGTCGGTCAGTGTGACAGACGGCATCAATATATGTTCATTTTCAAAACTTGACGTGTATTTTTTTATTTTTTTATTTTTTTTTTTGTCCGTAAAAATAGGCCTTTCCTCCTATAGTCAAAAGGTCTGGATTTCCATCTAGTGCTTGAAAGAGGAATTGCAAGATCCTCCTGTGACCAAGGAGCCTCACGCAGGGTGGCAGCAATACGTAAATATGGCTCTGATCGTTTCTCAGGATCGGCCAAGTTAGAGAATTATCGGCTTATCGTGATTCGCATATTTTAGCTGAAAGTCAGCCAATACAGATACAGCAGATCAGTCGCTCCATCTGTAGTGTGCATGCATACAAATAGGACATGCTGATGAAGAAAAAAATCTTGGGTGGCTTTTTGGGGTTGAAATGTATAGCACTGCGAAGACCCTTTTGTTTATTTAAAATTGAACACAGTCTAAATGTCATTTAAGCCATTAAGTACCATTTTGCCAGTTCAATTTTCAGTGTCAGAAAAAAAGCTAGAAACATAACACAGAAGGCTGCAACAGTAAATATATCACATCTATCAGAATTTAGTATGTCCACTTTTTACTTTTGTGCACTTTATTGCTGCTTTAACTCTTCCAGTGTCCCGTCTTAAAACCACCCAGTTACAGCTGTGTCCTCCCAATAAAGCTGTTCCCAAAGGAATTATTGAGTGTGTTCCCCTCCAAAAAGACACAAACATTTGCACAAGCAACTACCTAAACAACTATCTAAACTATCTAAAATGACATGAGATTGGATTTAAGATATTCCGCTTGTATAATGAAGGGGAAAGTTAAGTTAGGGGAAAAGAGAAAGACAGAAGTTATCAAAACTGGAGTTTAAAAATGGAATTCCTAACAACTGTACAGAACCTGGTAGACCATAGAGACAGTTGCTGTCAAAAAAACAAGGACTTTAAGCTTTCATCTTCGAGAGGGAGGAGAAAATACAGCTCTACAGGTGTTTCTGTCCATCCTTCCAATGTGAGAAGCCAACTCATCACTGAGTCTGAAAGGATGTGTAATTTTGAAGTCATTAACAAAAAGAAAGCAAGTAGACAAAAATGAAAAGCAAATAGACAAATAAGGAAAGGAAATGGATAAAAAAAGAACATTTGAGCTATACCACAAAATCTAAACACAGCCCAGACCTCAATGTCATTGAATGTGTTTGGGATTATTTGGATCATGACAAGAAGGAAGTGCAACCAACTTTGGAAGGTGTGGGAAAATATCTCTTGAGTTTTCTTTGAAAAACAGAAAGCACGTTTCCTGAAAAAAGGGAAGCTGTAATAAAGGCAAAGAGTGGACTACATACTGAAAAAGGATATATTTAATTGTTAAATCTTGGGTGTAATTTTCATTAAATATATTTTTTTCCTGGCACTAAAAAATAATATCTTGTTCTCAGTGGCCATTTAACAGAAAAGCAAATAAATGAAATGTTTAGTTCTAGAGAAAAAAAAATGAAGAGGGGAAGTTTGTCATACTTTTTTTAACCCCGTTTGTGCTTGTTTTGGCCGGTGCAGGTTATTGGACTCAAGCCACGAGGAGATCCATACATCAACTGCACAGCCAAGGTAATGCCTGCTTGTGTGTGTGTGTGTGTGTGTGTGTGTGTGTGTGTGTGTGTGTGTGTGTGTGTGTGTGTGTGTGTGTGTGTGTGTGTGTGTTATATTGTGGTGAATTATGTGCAGGATGACTTTTTGTTTATCACAGTAATTGTACTTTCATCTTGTTTTTCAAACATCTGTTTATATGTGGTTTCTCTCCACGCTGCCTGTGGTGCTGGCAGTTCACTTTGTGGTAAGAATTAAGGCCCAACTTCCCTGCTATTACAAGGGAATCTTGTTCTGACCCTTTTCCATATCTCTGCTGCTTTTGTGTAGCTCCTATCCTGTACTGCTTGGCTCTTTTATCTGCCCTCATGCAAGAAATCAGCATACTGTATACCTTCAAACCCCCTAACTAGAGGACCAGTGGTGCAGCTATAAATTCACAGAACTGTTTATCTGAACTGTGCTCTTCACCCCTGCTCCCTTTGTCCTCCAGAGGTCACACTGGAGCATAGATGTCCCTTTTCCCAGGCTTTACAATAAAGCCATGTCCCAACTGGTGTATGTGGGGTCTTGTAGTCCTTATTTGCACATGACCACAAGAACATAAGGCCATATATTGTTTGTTTTTTTTTTATCTTAATGTTCAAAGACATTTTAGAGCTGACAGACCAACATGGAACTCAGTTCTGAGCCCAAATATCTGCTCTTGAGTCCCAAGTGCATGCGCACAGCAGCACCATTTGGGACAGGCCTTAATGCTGTGGGATTATAAGCAGTGGATAATGGCACTGTGCTAATTGGAGAATATGGCTGTGTTCAAAATTACCTATTACACAGTGCTCATGTACTGATTGTGCTCTATAGTAGTAAGTGGTATGCAGTGGGTGATAAACATGAACGTCTGCAGTATGCCATAGATACCACCGAGAAGACCTACTGCCCTGGCCAATTCCAGTATACAGCCTATCATAATCATCCCAAAATGCAGCCGTTTCAGTAGAACATAACCACTTGCGTAACTAACTAGTTAGCTCTCAACAGCTTAATAGCATGGGATTCAACCTTTTATGTTCACATAAATGAAATGACAGAAAATCATTTGTCCTGTTACAGCACTGTGTGAGCAATGCTTAAGCCCCATCAGATTTTCTTGCTGTTTGTAAAATGGGTTTACTTACTTCATTAATAATAATAATGAAGTAATGTTAACTTGCTGCATAGACAACATGGTCAAAACAGTTACTTACGAAAGTTGGTCTCCGCCAAATTTCAGTGAAAATAAAGTCAATGACCTTAATGACTAGCAGACACATTTGTCTCTGGAAACCACACATTCATCCCACGAATGACCAAGAAATGTTCACATGTTGCTTTAGACCCGAAAGCGCCTAGAAGCGGTTGTTAAGCCTTGATTAGAGGGCTTAGAAAAACATGGTGGATCTGGAGATGGATCTGATTGCCCCAGTCCTTAATGCCAGCCTCTTCTCAGTAGTACGGCACAAGGCTTTTGTCATATACTGAATACTATACTTTATGCTACTATAAAGACTGGCATGTAGTGTACAGTATATACATGTGCAGTATACAGTACACAGTATGCTATTTTGAACACAGCCAACAAAATTGCATTCCTTCTAGAAGTTAAAGCTAATGTGAAATGCAGGTGCTTCTAGGTAAGATCATCGTTATTAGTTCAGTTATGTACTTATGACTCAGTATTTGAGCACAGAATACTGGAATTGGAACATATATTTACAATTGCAAAAAACGGAAACAGGCTAATTGTATAGCAAGTGAACTTTTCAACTGGCTGTCCAAGTGGTGCCAAGTTTTGTCTGGGGGAAACCTGCCTAACCACTTTACACCTCACTAGCCATACCCCTATTCTAATGCATTCCCTGGCTTTGATGTCTAACCCCCCTCTTGGCAGTGATTTTTTTTTTTTTGTGAGTAGTCACCTGTATGTGACCTTTTGAAGGTATACAGAGGACAAAAGAAGGGTGTCCTATTCTCTATAAGAACAGGCTTCTGCTTTCACTAGTGTGCCTCCTCACGAAAAGAAAAGAGACTGAGATTGCTTTTCACACTAACCAGACATTTCTTGCAGGTGGCTGTAATACTTCTAATGTTTTTTTTTTTGCTTCCATTTAAATATTGCAGAGTCGAGCTTTTTATATTTATATGAACGGATTGTGTTGCTTGATTTGACAATCAGAATGAATCAGTGTCTACAATAGGTAGGACACATCTCCTGCAGTGACGATTCATTCTATCTGCAAAGCCCTCATCCAGTTACTATTATAACTGAATACAAAATAGTGATAAATCATAACACTTGTCACTGAGGTCTAGGAGTGTAGCAGCCAATGTCATAGCAAATGGGCAGTGGTATGGACTGAATAAGGGAAATTCACACACTTTTGTTTTCATTATTTAACATACTTCAAGTAAATATATTCACCTTGAATTTATCTGTGATTTTTAACTTGTGCTTAGGACTAAAAAATGTATTCATAGACATAAATGTTAAAAAAAAAAATAATAATAAAGGAAATAAGATTCTGACACCACAAATGAATAATATTAGTTTGTCTGGAGTAAGACGAAATTAAAGTTTAAAGATTATTTTTTTCAATCACCTTTTCCTTCTGTTTTAGAAACCTGTCTTGACTTATTTTAGATGTATATTTGGGGTTGTTGTTGTGTTGATACATCCAGGTTTTTTAATTGCCTCAAAACAGTTAGCAGAGAAGCAGCCCCGTATTATGTTGCTCCCAGCGACGAGCCTTTTCATGTAACCAGAGTACATCATTACGAATGAGTTCTGATTTCTCTAAATGCGTGTGTTTGTTTGTTTGTTTTGTTTTGTGGATGTTGGAATGGAGATGATCGTGGTGCAGTTCATTACTTATTGCTCTCTGTTGACTTGTTTCTGCTGCTTTCAGGTTGACCTGCCGCTCTTTACCAATGACTCCTGGTTTCTGTCTTACTTTCCTTATCATTAGTCTGAGAACATATATTTGAAATCTAAAATGTCACACCTGCCCGCAAACAATTAGTTGTGATTCCATGAGCTTTCCATTTATATTGACAGGCAGAGATGTTTAAGGTCTTTGTTAGGGGTGTGAAGCATTTTTCATTGGAGTGTTGTGAGCATGGGTAGTGAAGCGTAATCACCAAACTCCTTTATCTTCACCTACGGTTGTGCAAAATCTTCCCAATGGCAACATGTTTTATAATGACACCAGGTGCAACTTACACAAGAACATAGTTTTTGTAGTGGCATTAACATCTAGAGCTTTTTTTATGTAAACTTTGCATAAATATTTTATACAAAAAAATTTAATTAAAAAAAAATATTTTTTCAGACAGGGCATTTGTCCCTCTATTCAAGCTAGCAGAGCTTGAAGGGAGGTACAGTGACATTTAAATGCAGTTAGTGGAAAGATTGGAGATCAGGATCACATGATGGACGATATTGGCCTGTTCTTTTAGGAGCTTCATCAATAGTGGTTATCTGTTTCTATAGTATTCCTCTCTGGTTGGTGCTTGATTTTATTGTTCAATAAAGAATTTTGGTTGATTTGTGGCTGAATTATAATAGTAGACATTGGGTTCCCCAGGGCTATCTTTGGGAACCACTGTGCTAGATGGTGAGAGAGAATGATGTAGTAAGAATGGTGCATATCGAGTTCCAGGGAGAACAAAAAAAGATCTTTTATTAGTTTGTGTATTATGCACTTGTATGTCAGTGGTTCATCAGTGGGTGCATTTTCATGAGCATCTGAAATTGTATTTTAGATGTACTAGATATCCAGGCTAGCAACATACATATTGGTTAAACTTGCACCTGTATTATTTCTCACAAGATTTTACTGTGTGTTGTGTGCATGTATGTATGTGAGCAGGTGTTTAGTCCAGCTTGGTAATTCTGTGTCTGTTCACCTGTCTTTTCAGGTTTCTATTAAGCAGCTGTGGTTTGCATCTTTTTGGCACTTTACTCTTGCTTTGCTATTCCTATTACTCTTGTTTAATTTAATGTTGTGTATTGTTTTATAAGAGCATTGTGGTTTGAAATTCCCTTTATAAATCACTTTGAATTGCCTTTGTATATGAAATGTGTTTTATAAATTAGCTTGCCTTGTTCTGAAGATTCCAACTTTCCTGAAGACCACAGGGGACTCGACACCTCTTTCCTGATAAATCTGTTCATAGGGTGGTGTTTTGTCATTATTTCGTTCAAAGGTGAGCGGTTTGACATGAAATCTCTCATCTCATGCCAGCTTATAGGCTGGAGAGGTATTGTGAGCATGACACAAAGTCAGGGGTATTTGTTGAAGTTGGAGTTTGTGATATGTTCCAAGCTCTAGTGAATGTAATTTGGAAGACAGAGTGTGAGTGTGTGTTTGTGTGTGAGAGAGAGAGAGAGGATAAATTTAGCATTTCTGGCTGTGAGATTTTCGATAATAGTAGCATCTTGTACAGAGTGCGTCACTTGGTTGTCATCACCCATATCAGCCAGTGAGAACAGTTTGTTGCTACAGGCAACAGCACAAATCGCACCGAGGCGCATCCTGCATAAAGAATAGCTGTGTGATCGCACCCTTGCTTTTCTGTCCTGTTTCAGAGAGATACGCCTCTACTGATGCAGTATTTCCCTGCTGAGGGCCGATTTGACAAGATGTACTTCCCTTACTATGGCAAGAAAGCCCAGGTGAGTACCAGTCAGATGCATCCGCGCTGATCCTGGATACTAATATTGTCAGTATCCATAATAGATCATCTGAAATGTAAATATATTCTGATACTGCATTAATTCCATCTCATGCCGTGTTAAAATCTATCAATTTGCATTGTTCAGCTTGAGCTCAGATAGGTTTGTATAGGACTCCTGCAATTACTAGTGCTGAAACAAATACACAATTTTCAGAAATCAATATATCAAACAAAAGCTATGAAATATATTGATATTTTAATTAATCAAAGCCACAGGTGTTTTGTACTATCATCCAGCATACTGAGGACAGTTTCCATTTGTGCCAGAGGAGGGTGACAAAGCCCAAGGCCTTTTCCCACTGAGTCAGAAGTTTACAGTCCAAAATGCTCATGATTTTGTTGGCTCCTTTTAGTGCCTCAAGCTAAAGCCACTGAAGCAGGACCTCAAACTCCTACACACACAGCACAGCTACAGAGCTTCAGTGAGCCTATGTTAGCATGTCTGTCTTTGAAAAATCATAACTCCACAGTTTCATTATTTTCTTCCTTCTTCTTTGCACAAGTGTTAACAAAGCAGCACATTGGAGTGGACGTTCCAGTGCATTTAAAAAACGCACCCATTTTTTTTTTCATCCATAAAAATCAAATGTGTGAATACTTCATGACAAATAAACATTTAACTAACATTTAGAATGAAAAATACTGTTTTTGATAGCCTTCACTATGTAGCCATTTGACACTTCTCCCTTTGTGTGTTTCACTGCTGTCAGTGAGGTAAATATGTGAAAAGTTTCATTCATGCCTGTAATATCCAGGTGATAATAATGTGATGAAGTGTACGCTCAACACCGTTATGTCAAAAAAAAAAACACACATCTGATATTATGGAAGGAATTTTTCGTATTGTCCCATCCCTGATGCTGACAATCAGCAGATAGCTTATTTGAGATTTTGTGCCTGGTTTTGGTATTATCACTGGAAAAGAGGATATGGGTACAACTGTAGTCAGATAGCCACTTGAAACTGCAAATGTAGGCCTGATGGTCATAGTCATGTAATGTCTGTGATCAGGGCAGTGGTTTCTGACCGTCCTTCTGTAGATCTGCTTTACTGCAGTGCTCCGACCTGTGTCCAGCATGCCCTAATGCATCTGATCCACCAGTCAAGGATTTCTGAAGGGAATTATTTAGCTGGAGCAGCTGTGGCAAATTATGGGGTGCCAATTTTTTTTTTTTTTTTTTTTTTTTTAAATGGCTCTTCTGTCTCTTTTTTTTTTTACAGCCTAACTATGTTCAGCCTTTGGTGGCAGTGAAGCTGCTGCTTAGCGAGCAGGACTATAACACGTCCCTGACCATCGAGTGCAAGGTGGAAGGCTCGGACCTGCGCAACAACGACGAGCGCGACAAGTTCCTGGGCCGAGTCACTTTCCGTGTCCACGTAACCAAGTAGCCCTGATCACTCACAGGAGCTGCACGATGTCCTTCACTCGCATTCAAACCCCACACCTCTCTTCACACATGCTTACCTGAGGCACACCCGTGCTCCTGCCATATCAGTCTACCTTCCAACACCTTAAGGGAGATTGACTGTACTGTACAATAGAGGTAGGTTCAGAGTGGGGCAATAATCTGCTCTTAAAATTGTGTGTGAGGGGTAACATAATCTAGATTTTAATTTAATACCTCTTCACTTATAAGCACAAACCCTCTCACTGAGAGAAAATACAAGTAAACTCACACTGAACCTTCCCAAAGCCATCTCTGTAAGACACAAAGCTTGTGACATCGTGCAGTAAGCAGGGACCTGTAAATAGATGTGTCGGAGCATCAAGTTGCTGTCTATTCCCTCCTATAGTGCTGTGCAGCCTGCTGTGTGTATGTCTGAAAGTGTGAGAGAGTGAGTGAGAAAGAGAGAGTGTATGTATGTTTGCCATGATGTGAAGTCTCTCTGTACATATTTAATGGACTTAAAGACACTTTTTTCCTGTTATCACTCACTATGTCTGACCGTTGTAATAAATCAAGGTTATGATATTATATATAGATATGCATATATATATATAAAAGAACTGCAATTTAAGATTTTTTGAGAAATGTTATTAAGGAGAGGGGAGGGAGACAAACACCAAAAATGTCTATCAACCTTGTGTTCAAATCCATCTGCCATCTGAGGGAAGTGATGATTTTTTTTATTTTTTATTTTTTTTTAAACCTCTGCAGAAACTGTACTTTGTGCAGATGCCTTAAGATCTGTATGAAAAACTTAAAATAAAGGAGATTTTAAACATGTGTACAGTTGTGGTATTTGCTAGTTCAGAGCCTAGTTTTAGGATGAGCTGTGCCAGTAGGTGGCACCAGAAAACCTCCAGCAAAACTAATCTGTGTAACGTTCATTACAGTCCAGCCAAACACAGCACAGCTCAGAAAATGTGTAAGATATTGCCTCATACAGACAGATCTGTCTCTTATTCTGTTTCCCAAGTCTGTCTCTGGAGCCTCTCGCGGGACTTGCACAATTATCGTCTTACCACAGTCAAAGCTCGTGAAGATGTGCTTGATGTCCAGAGTTTGCTTTTTAGGTTTTCACTGGATCTTGTAGTGAAAGAGTAATGGACATTTGTCATCCATAGTCTTTGACTAACACACTTCTGTTATAGTTTTTACCTCTACAGCAAAACTAAAGGATCAAACCTGTCTTGGACATGGCTCTGGTGTAACAGAGCAGAGAAAGCAGAAAAATGATTGCTTTATTCCATAACATCAACAGAGGCTGTATAAGCGTCTTTCAGTTAAAAATCGCACTTTATCAGGACCTGGGGCACTGAACTCATACAAGGGTTCCATGGTCTGATGGATCCAAAGGATGTTCTGATGGTTGTGTTGACTAAAGTTTTCAAAGCATTTCAGTTATTAAAATGAATATGAAAGGATATCTTTGAAAAATATACAGTGTAGATGACTGGGATATGTCTTCACTCACTGAAGTGGCGACAAAATGTGGAATTTTAAAAAAAGCGTCCTTTTGAGACGGAGCAGAAAACCACCTTAAACACAGCAAAGCCACACTAGAAACATTTTGAGGAAAGGTGTGTCTAGACAGTAACACTTCATCTCGTCATGAGAACGTCAGTGCAGGACGTGACCAGGCTGTGTCAGCAAGAAAAGTCTGAAAACATCTACAGAGATTACAGATAGTATGGTTGCAGTGCATAAACCCCTCATTACAGAGATAAATGCACATTTGATAGTTCAGTGGTGCAAAACCCTTTAGGCACTGCAGAGATGTGGAGAAAGGGCAGAGTAGTTTTCCCATATTCCTAACAAATGGACATACATGCATACAGGCCAGAATGCTTGAGCTTGACTCCTGCATTGGGATGGTCTGAAGGCTCTGTTGTGGGGGGGTTTGCTGTTATAGCTTGGCCCAACACGTTACAAGGCACTATGTATGTTTCCTTTAGTTTGTAATCAGCTTTTATTTTCTAACATGTTCCCTGGTAGAGTTTATTAGGCTGGTTAATTGTTCCGCTGAGTAAAGGTGGTTTAAAAAGTGCTTAATCTTGTATGTCAGTAGCTACCACACTCTGCTGCCCCCTAGCGCACATTACAAATTCAGACATTCACACACTACATTGAACTACATTGAAAAGAGCTTGTGTTTAATATCTGAAGTGAATGCAAATACAATAATCAAATAGGCATTTTGCAATGCATTGATTTAGCTATCAAAGTAATGAAAGGCAGGATCTGTGTTTTCTTAACTTATAGTAAAAAGCCTGAAGGGCTTTATGGTTTGCAGGCGTCCCACTGCTGCAGTGTGGATGGGGAAAATGTGGAGCCTCTTATGTGGGCTCAGCATAGCTCCTTATTTACAATACAGTAATTTTACTGTATTTGTGTTTATGCAACAGGGTCATCACCAGAAACTTGTTTTTGGAACCAACTGTACTACTTAAAACACAACGATTTTTTAGGATGCATAGATCATAGCTGTAAAAATGATAGTAGTAAGTCCAAAACTAGGCTTAATCTGTCTTCAGGAAAACTTGAATTACTATGTTACGAGAACAGTTTTACATATAACACATCCATGCAAAGATTTATTTTATATAAATAACTGAAATAGAAGCCATGATAGCCATAATAGTCACAATAGGCAACCTGACTTACAAGGAGTCAGTTTGGTCTGAGTTAGTTTACTACACACCAAAACAAAATAACTCACCAACTGTTCTTAAGAAAAACATTATTTAATCCACTTAGTTCCCTTGAAGATTCTAATATTCACCAGGGTTTTCTTATGTGGGATTTGTTCTTAAGAATCTGATGTGGACTTTTTCTTTGGACCTTTCCCAAGAACAAATTAAGCAAAAAACCTGAGATACTGCAGAGTAAGTCCCAATTCTAGAGCTTTTATCGGTGTCATAAGTCACAGTTTGGATTACTGCAGTGAGGGTACAACCTGGAAAAGCGACTTGAACAGTTTACTTGCTCAACCACAACAACCATCATTCTACACTGGGTACATGTAATGTTTATGCGCACCTTTGGATTTTTGCAAACAGAAGCAGAGCTTGAGAAGTTGTTTTATCATTTGCAGTGTTTGTTTGAAATTCCTTTCTGTTCTTGATTTGCTTTCAGCTATTTAATCTCACCTTGTGCTGATAACAGCTACATTAGCGCAGTGAGTATAGAGCTGATACACCCCCAGACAATCAGGCACTACAAATGGAAGCGGCCTGACCAGGTGATTAAAAATGCTGCTGATAAAGTCTGTCACCTGAAGGTGACCCATGTTAAATATGACTGCTTCTCCTCTGTGGCTAGATTATACTGTGAAATGAGGCAGTGGGGTTGATTTGAATTCCGTAAGGCTGGTCATGGATCAGAGCAGTCAGAGTTGAAGACAAGGTGAGAGCAACTCTTATCTCTAAACTGTGAGAGACTTTTTGCTGATAACCTAATTTTAGGACAGGGTCCAGCCACTTTACCCACCTCAAGGAACACAAACAACTGGAGGAGTCCAGCGTGACTGGACATAATTATTTTTTCCAAGCTAGAGAAAAAACATTTCAGCCTTGACCACTGTCATCTGACCATGCTGAACTGCTTTGCTTCTCCATTTTTTTGAGGAGGTATGTTTTGATTAGAGCGAGGCCCAACCTGTCTTTCTTAGACTGATCTGGCTGTTTTAACTCTTTCTAATACCTGCTTACGTTACAGCAGAAAGTCAACCCTATTAGGCCATCACTGCATGTTTTGGGTCAGATGGACAGACGCAGGAGTCTGGAGTCACTGGAGGAGCAACTGCGTTGCCCTGTGTGTCTGGAGGTTTTCTCGGAGCCTCTCATGCTGCAATGTGGTCACTCTTATTGCCGTGGCTGTGTCCGCTCTATGGGCATGGACCCTCTGGGCCAGCTCCAGTGTCCAGTGTGCCGCAGTGCAGTGGATGGGGACAGTCCTCCACCCAATGTGGCACTGGCACGCATTGTGGATGCCCTACGGGAGATCAGTAACCCAGGCCAGGGCCCTCCTGAGACCTGCAACCAGCATCATAATCCCCTAAGCCTGTATTGCGAGGAGGACCAGGCACTCATCTGCGGTCTGTGCGGCAGCATTGGAGGACACCGCTCCCATAAAGTCACCCCAATCAGCAGCGTCTACAGCCGCATGAAGGTACACAACCTGCTGCTTTTGTGAGAAAAGCGATTAGGTGTTTTTTTTTTTTTTAACCTGCGAAAAGAATAGGAGACACTCTTTTTTAATGTTATTTTCAGAGCTCCCTTTGGGACCCATGCAAAATATTTTGCGATTCTACAGTCCTTGGCCTTTATTTGAGAACAGTAAATCTATACACACTAATTAGGAAGGGATTGCAGTGTCTCTGTAGGCCTGTACTCTCATACGTTCTTCTTTAATAGGGGCTGAAACAGAATATTAAACAGTGTTCAGTAGAAAGAAGACAGGGTTTTGTTGCCTTGTCACAGGCACAGCCATAACAGAATTTTCTGGGGTTAAATTCAATTTCCTTTCATTACGTGTTCACACTGCATCCATAAAGCATTACTGAATGCAATTATAGATTGCATAATGCCAAAAAAAACACAAAGTGAGATGCAATGTATTGTAGTCGAGCACTGTGCATTTTATATTTTCACAGGAGGACATTTCAGGTCTGATGACTGAGTTTCAGACTCAGAAGAGGAAGCTGGAAGATCAGACTTGTAAAATGGCATACAACAAGTCTCGCATTACTGTGAGTTAACTTCACTACTGCAAACAAAGATATGCAGAGAAAACAATATGGTCAGCTCCATTCTCACTGCCAACCTTTTTAAAGATGTGTTTAAGTAGCTGAATCTCACTGAAACATCTATCTTCTAATTAAAGTAAATGTCTAACAAAAACCCTTATCAGTCAATATCTATTAGATACCACCTCCTTACCAACAACCTATTTGAAAGGCATGCTAGAAGAAAGTCTTGTATTTAATCAAATAACAAACATAAGCAGCTGGTGTTCGCCAGGTGCTACTGGAACATCTGCTGAAACTGGGTTTTCTGATTGGATGAGACAAAAATCGAGGTTTTTGCTTACAAACACTCAAAGTGGGTTTGGCATTGAAAAGACTAATTACACAGAAAAGAAGCTCTTCCCCGCTGTTAAGCATGATGCATGATTAGTGATGTTTTGTGGCTGATTTTCCTCCAGATATCCTCGGAACTGTTTTAGGATACTTGGCATCATGGACTCTTTGAAGTACCAGGAGATATTAAATGAAATTCTGGTTGTATCTGCCAAAAAGCTAAAACTAGGTTGTGGTTGGACCCTCCAGCATGATAATGATCCAAAACATTCGTCCAAGTCCACATAAAATGGCTCAGTAACTACAGGATCAAGCTTTTGAGATGGCAATCTAGTTTTCTCAACTTAAGCTCCACTGAAAATATTTAGAGTGAGCTGAAGAGGAGAAAGTGGCTTTTTTCTCATATTTTCAATCTGAGTTTGTGCTAACCTCAAATAAATTACCATTTTACCAAGGGTGCCAGTTATTATGGAACTTTACTGTACTGGACTATAAGCTGATGGTGATATGTGTGTGTGTGTGTGTTTGTGTGTGTGTGTGTGTGTGTGTGTGTGTGTGCGCAGAATGAGTCAGATGTGTTGAAGTGGGTGGTACGGAAGGAGTTTGGTGAGTTGCGGCGCTGTATGGAACTGGAGGAGGCCCGCTTTATGCAGAAGGTGGAGAGCACTGCCTCCACTCTCATCTCCTCCATCCAGGCCCAGGCTGACCACATGAGCCAATTACTGGCCAAATTCCAAGAAGCCGAAGGCACACTAGAAGCCCTGAGCAACGAAGGCCATCTGGACTTTATCACTGTGAGTGAAAGGAGGGGCAGGGAGTATACGAGACAGAGGAGCTATATGTGATAGAAAAAAACATTTGGCTTTTTAAGGAGTTGTACATGTGAGTCAGAATAGCCAGTCAGTATCCACATGGCCGAGGCCGAGGTTTTGTACTAGCATTTCTCCTGAAAGATTCTTTATGAATATCTCGGGTAGTTAAAAGTGAAAATGACACGGAATATTAATCACTTATACCTTTACAGAGAGCCATTACAGCATGAATAAAAACCACAACAGCTCCTCTTTCAAACATACACTATATTCCCAAAAGTATTCGCTTATCTGCCTTCACACAAGAGCAACATCCCATTCTTAATCTATAGGGTTTAATATGATGTCAGCCTACCCTTTACAGCTATAATAGCTTCAACACTTAGGAGTTAGGAGTGTGTTTATGGGAATTTGTGACCATTCTTCCAGAAGCACATTTGTGAGGTCAGATGTTGGACGAGAAGGCCTGGCTCGCAGTCTATGCTCTAATTCATCCCAAAGGTGTTCTATCAAGTTGAGGTCAGGACTCTGTGCAGGCCAGTCAAGTTCTTTCACACCAAACTCACTCATCCATGTCTTCATGGACCTTGCTTTGTGCACTGGTGCGCAGTCATGTTGGAACAAGAAGGGGCCATCCCCGAACTGTTCCCTCAAAGTTTGGAGCATGAAATTGTCCGAAATCTCTTCGTCTGCTGAAGCATTAAGAGTTCCTTTCATTGGAACTAAGGGGCCGAGCCCAACTCCTGAAAAACAACCCAGCACCATAATCCCCCCTCCACCAAACTTTACACTTGGCACAATGCAGTCAGAAAAGTACTGTTCTCCTGGCAACCGCCAAACCCAGACTTGTCCATAGTATTGTCAGACAGAAAAGCATGATTGGTCACTCCAGAGAACATGTCTCCACTGCTGTAGAGTCCAGTGGTGGCACTTTACACCACTGCATTCAACGCTTTGCAAGGATGCAGCTTCTTGGCCATGGAAACCCATTCCATGAAGCTCTATACGCACTGTCACAGGAAGTTTGTAGGTCTGTAGCGATTGACTCTGCAGAAAGTTGGTGACCTCTGCGCACTAATGCACCTCAGCATCCGCTGACCCCGCTCTGTCATTTTACATGGCCTTCCACTTCATGGCTGAGTTGCTGTCATTCCCTAACACTTCCACTTTGTTATAATACCATGGACAGTTGACTTTGACGAGGAAATTCCATGACTGGACTTTGCACAGGTGGTGTTGCACAGGTGGCGTCCTATCACGGTACCATGCTGGAATTCACTGTGTGACCCATTCTTTCATAAATGTTTGGAGAAGCTGTCTGTAGGCCTAGGTGCTTGGTTTTATACACCTGTGGTCATGGAAGTGATTGAAACACCTGAATTCAATGATTTGGATGGGTGAGTGAATACCTTTGGAAATATAGTGTATCATAAAACAGTATATGATAACATATACAGTATGATGTAAAAATCAGAGACTGCCCTTCATTTATTAGGGTTTCCTGCCAAACAGCATCACAAATAGACAAACATATATTTAACAGAGGATTGCATACAGGCCTCACCAACTTAATCTAATGGAAAGCTTTTTAATACTTAGAACGTCCACCCCTTCCCTTTATTACCACTTTCATGCCTTTTAGGAAACATATTTTCAGGGATACACTTCTACACCTCCAAAGTTCAGTCTTAGAAGTTGGTTACATTTTCTGCCTGTCATGATCCAAAAAATCCCAAACACATTCAATACCGTTGAGGTCTGGACTCTAGGGTGGTCAGGGCATTGTTCTGGGTACAACAGCATCTACACATGAAAGCTTCAAGTACTGATTATCTGATGGTGTGTCAGGTCTTGCAGGACTGTCATATTTCCTTGGTATTGTTTATTTATTATGTGAACTCCACTTTTGGAACATCCTTTTTTCACTAAATGTCTTTGACTTATGCTGTCCTTGTGCAAGTGTATTATCTTGTCTAATCTCCTCTGAAATATGTCCTGAAAAAGAATACTATGTACTTAATAGACATTTTTACTAAATGTACAACATAAATAAAGTGGCCACTGACATTTGCTGAGTACTGTATAACATAAATAATAACATTTGAGTAGTAGTATTTTTAGGCTTTAATTGCTTTACATGTGTTCTCATTACCCCTCCTTGTAATTTTGTTGGCATTAAAGTGACTTCTAAATGTACTTGTTTGATTATTTTCACAGAAATATGGATCCATTGCTCCAAGGTATGGACCACTGAAAACTTTGCATTTGCAGCTGGATTTGAACAACAGTGCTTATACTAATGCTGTAACAGAAACTGGCTCAAGTGTGGCTTTTTTTTTTGCTTTGCTTCTTTTTTGCTTTTTTCTTTGTGGTGATAGTTTTAATATCAGTAAGTAAAACGTGGTCTTATTTTTGTGCTATTCTTTAAACATCTTTGGCTTGTATCATCTGAATCATGTGCAACAGCATTCTATGGTATTAACAGTATTTGAAAGTCATCAATAACTTTTATTTATTCTAGTGACAGTTGTCTAGCCGTCACATCCTACTCCAGCTGAATGAAAGCAACCAGATTCAGCTCTAATAGTTTCCAAATGACACCATGGAACATAAGACAGCTGGTTTTGACATGCCTCTGATGATTAGGGATTGTATGATGGAGTTGCTCAGCATGGGAAGCTCAAGCTTTCTGTGACATTGCAGGTTTAGAGAGAGCCAGCAGAGGGAACAGAGGAAGGAGAGGGCCTACAGCTCTATCAGCTTCAACCCAGGCTTCAATCACAGTGACATCAAAATCGCTGTATGGAAGCGATTGCACAGGAGAGTTCTACCAGGTAAAGAGAGTTCAGTCACTGAGAGAAATCATAGCACGTGGTACACAACTGACCCTGGTCTGTGTCCATGCTTCACCGATTCACGTAGTTTGTAGACCCTGTTAAAAAAGAAGATTGTTTAAAATGAACTTGAACAAATTATACAAATGCAGTGCATAGCAAAACTATTAAACACTCATGCTGCTTATAGATGTTTTTCCAGTGAGTTTTATTATGAACTCATATGCCTTAATACAAATTTTTTTTTTTTTGTTGGTTATACTAAATATTAATGTTTGGGGCTTGAATATGAATTCACACATTTCAGTTTTTTGCTTTTTGTTAAAATCTCAGCAAACGTGTTAGAACAAAGACGTTCAAAGGTAAAAACACTGATTACGCTGCCAAAAGTAATATCATAACAAGTGAAAACTTATTAAATGTATTCAATAAATCTAATATTTCTCATTGAGTCTGTTGTAATTATTAATAGTAGTTAGATTTTTCCACTTATTTTTGTACATTTTTACTTGTTTTAAGTGATTTTATCTAGTGAAATGGTCTTATTCCATTGGCAGATTAGTTTATTTGTTTTAAGAAAGAAAATTTTGCATATTTCAAGAAATAATGCTTAAAACAAGTTAAATGATCTGTCAATGGTATAAGACACGTTCACTGCTTAAAAACAAGTAAAATATGTCTAGAAATAGGTTAAATAGTCTCACAGTATTCTTATGACAGTATCATAATGAGAAATAGAAGATATATTGAATATGTTTAAGACGTTTACCCTTCCTAAGGAATCATTTTTTGCAGTGGGTAAAACTATAGGTAATTATTCTGTGTAATTCAGGAAATGCTGGAAAATTTTAAGTTAAAAGAACTTTAAGTGCTTTTATAAGTCACTACAGTCTGTATGCTTGCAAGGATACATACACCCACTCTACCCCTTCTGCAGCCCCTGAGTCTCTGAAGTTCGACCCTCTTACAGCTCATCCCATGCTGCAACTCAACGAGGACCTCACAAGTGTGGAGTGTGGTGTCATCGTCAAACGACTGCCCAATAATCCAGAGAGGTTCAGCTACAGCTACTGTGTGCTGGCCAGCCGTGGCTTCTCCTCAGGCAAGCATTACTGGGAGGTCCAGGTGGGACAAAAGCCAAAGTGGCGGCTCGGCCTAATCAAAGGGACCACATCCCGCAAAAGCAAGTTGCCCAAGAGCCCCGAGGGTGGAGTGTGGCTGATTGGGGCGAAGGAGGGCAGGCTGTATGAGGCTTTCGCTAGCCCACGGGTTACTCTGCCTCTCACAACCCAGCCCCAGCGAATGGGCATCTTCCTGGACTATGAGAGAGGAGAGGTGACATTCTACAATGCGGACAGTCCGGACGAGCTGGGTTTTATCTATTCCTATCAGGCTGAGCTGCAGGGCAAAGTGTACCCTCTGTTTGATGTATGCTGGCATGAGCGCAGTGCCAACAAACTGCCAATCTCCCTGCCCCAGCCACTTCCTGAAGTGTGACCTACCTCCAGCCGACTTGTAAAATCTCCAGCAACCTTCAAAAATAGATGCTTTAAGATGCTTTTCTTCTGTCAATCATTTTTACAGCTGCCTTCTCACCTTTCTGTGCTTTATATGTGACTTGCATTATATGCTATTGTGATTCTCTTGTCTACACTTTGTGCACAATTATTAGGCAAGTGAGTATTTTGATCATATTATCATTTTTAGGCATATTTTCTAACTCCAAGCTGGATAAACTTGAATGCTTAATGGATTTAAGCATAGCAGGTGATGTGTATCTGTGTAATGAGGGAGGGTGTGGCCTAAGGAGGTCAACACCCTTTATCAAGGTGTGCATAATTATTAGGCAGCTTTTTTCTTTAGGCAAAATGGGCCAAAAAAGAGATTCTGACTCTGAAAAGTTAAAAATTACCAAAAGTCTCTCAGATGGATGCAGAACTCTTGAAATTGCTAAGATATTAGGGGCGAGATCACAGAACCATCAAATGTTTTGTTGCAAATAGTCAACAGGGTCACAAGAAACATGCTGAGAAAAAAAGACGCAAAATAACTGCCAAGGATTTGAGAAGAATCAAGCGTGAAGCTACCAGGAACCCATTATCTTCCAGTTCTGTCATATTCCAGAACTGCAACCTAGCTGGAGTATCAAGAAGTACAAGATGTTCAGCGCTCAGAGACATGGCCAAGGTAAGGAAGGCTGAAACCCACCACCACTGAACAAGACACATTAGCTTTACATTACATTTATGGCAGACGCTCTTCTCCAGAGCGACTTACAATTTCATCATTTTACATAGGTAGCCTAAGGCAGTGTTAGGAGTCTTGCCCAAGGACTCTTATTGGTATAGTGTAGGGTGTTTGCCCAGGTGGGGATTGAACCCCAGCACACCACCACATAAGCTGAAGTGTCTAGACTGGTCCAAGAAGAATCTGAAGACAGATTTTTCAAAGGTTTTATGGACTGATTAAATGAGAGTGACTCTTGACGGACCAGATGGCTGGATCAGTAACAGGACAGAGCTCCACTTCGAGTCAGACGCCAGCAAGGTGGAGGTGGGGTACTGGTATGGGCTGGTATTATTAAAGATGAGCTGGTTGGACCTTTTTGGGTTGAAGATGGGCTCAAAATCAACTCCCAAGCCTACTGCCAGTTTTTAGAAGACACCTTCTTTAAGCAGTGGTACAGGAAGAATCTGCATCTTTCAAAAAGACAATGATTTTTATGTAGGACAATGCTCCATCACATGCATCCAAGTACTCCTCTGCATGGCTCGCCAGTAAAGGCATTAAAGATGAAAAACTTATGACACGGCCCCCTTCCTCACCTGACCCGAACCCAATTGAGAACTTGTGGGCAATTCTTAAACGGGAGATTTACAGTGAAGGAAAACTGTACACCTCTCTGAACAGTGTCTGGGAGGCTGTGGTTGCTGCTGCACAAAAAGTTGATCGTCAACAGATCAAGAAACTGACCGACTCCATGAATGGAAGGCTTATCACTGTTATTGAAAAGAAGGGTGGCTGTATTGGTCACTCTTTTTTTTTTTTTTTTTCTCAGAAATGTTCATTGGAAAGCTTAGAGTTGTTTGTTTATAATTGTCACTTGAACAGATGAAAATAAAAAAGTGAGATGGGAAAATGTTTTTCATTTAGCTGCGTAATAATTCTGCGTAAGTACAGTTGCCCAATAAATGTGCACATCTAGATATTCTCCTAAGAAAGCCAAAACTTCACTTTATTTTTCTTAAACATTCATGTTTGAGGTTTATTAACATTTTGGATTAACCGAGAGCGCTGTAGTTGGTCATAAAGATAATCCTCAAAAATAAGACTTGCCTAATAATTGTGCACACAGTGTATATGAGTTCTACTTTGCAAGACTCTTGCTGTGTCTTGTAGCCTTTTGTCTTGCACTGGAGGATCCTCTTTAACTGTCTTTACTCCTCCTGAAATGGAAACATAGTAGGACTTGCATCAGAGTTGGCTCTTCTCATGGCGGTACGCTTGGATTGTACTTGTAAGTAGATTTGCATAAAAAACGTCTGCCAAATGAATAACTTTAATGTAAATGTCTGAGCAGAAATGGGGAAAGAAGGAGAGCAGTGATGAACCTGCAAACCCTTCATGAGCTTTCTTTCAGCCCTCTTCTTCTCTACAAGATTCAGACTGGCCTCACCTAGTTTGGCTCAAGAACTTGTTTTATAGCTTATTTTTTGATTTACATTTCCAGTGTATGTAAATTTCATTATTATCAGTTTTATCAATGTAGCACATCAAAACATGCTGACTGGTCAGACTAAATATTTGGTCAAATGAATCTCAGGGCTGGGTATCACTCAAAGTTTTTTGATACTGTTACCATTATTGATACCCTGACTCTAGGCAGACAGCTGACCAACAATCTAGATTTTGAAACAAGCATACTTATTGGCTCACAGATGCTGATAAGACTGAAACACATTTCTGATACTAGGTAGTATTGAAGCAGTTCAGTCAGTACCACAAAAGTTCAAACATTCAGTAGCCAGCCCTGAGCCCAATAGAGAATTACAGAGTAATATACAGACTTGTAAAGTCATTAACGCAATAAAGTGTTAAGCACAAAATGGATAAATGTGTGTTGCATTCTAAAAACCTTAGTTTTGAAGCCTGTTGACACCAGTATTTTGTATATTTGTATATATGGGGGCAGTCATGGGCTGGAGGTTAGGGAACCGGCCCTGTGACTGGAAGGTTGCCGGCTCAATCCCCAGCACTGATAGTCCATGACTGAGGTGTCCTTGAGCAAGACACCTAACCCCCAATTGCTCCCTGGGTGCCATGGATAGGGCTGCCCACTGCTCTGGGCAAGTGTGCTCACTGCCCCCTAGTGTGTGTGTATTCACTGGTGTGTATGTGGTGTTTCACTTCACGGATGGGTTAAGTGCGGAGGTGGGATAAAAAAAGTATCACTTATTATTACTTATTTACAATACAAGCAGGTCTCCTTAAGATTACATGACAGCTTGACATAAGCTTGAGGCAAGTGTGTAATGATTTAAGCATCAAGCTTGCACAATGCTAATCGCTGGGCTGTAAGCTTCTGCTACTTGCTATTTACATTAGCCTCGTGTCGCAATTGCAAAACTAAAAAACACACTTTGGACATCAAACAGGTATTTGCTGATTCACTAAATTTGGATTGAGGGGGAAATTGTATAAATCTGATTTAGAAACAGAATGGTGACTCTGTCAGAACATTTGGCATAAAACCAAAAGAATTTGCTGGAGCTATGTTGTCTACATTTTAAGCTGTAATTGATTTATTTATGCAATGGTTGTTTGTTGGTACAACAAACAAATCATTCATCTATCAGCCACTGATGGAGCGGATAGGATGAGCCATATAATGAAGTATCCTCAGTGCTAAATATTTATATGCAGTAAACGACAGCACCTCAAAAATGTTGTGTTGATACAGATAAAAGAAGGTCACTGAGTATGCTGGTTAATTTAGACCGAAGTCTAGCGAAGACCTTTGAATTATTCTTGTAATTTGTTATTATGTGATTTTGTCTACTTTCATTGCATTAAAGGAACACTGAAAATCGTTGTGGGATTGTTTGTGGTAAACTGACCCGGGGAAAACACCATTTGTCCTCCAGCCAGAGATTTCAGACAGCCAGTGTAGTTTATTGCAATCTCTACATCAGGCAAGGAGGCTCCTGTGAATGGTAGGAAAGTAATGCAGGAGATGACTGTTGATTTGATTGATGATTTCCAGGTTGTCTAACATCACACATGGATATACATTTGTAATTTTATTCCAGTAACTGAGAGTTTTTGGAAAAAATGCGAATGTGAATTGGGAGTGATGTAATTTAATAAAACACAGGGTGGACTATCTACCTTGGCCACAAGGTGGCAGTGGTGTTATTTATGCACCTGTGTAAAGTGACCCAAACTGATAAGAACAGAGTTCAGCTAGTCTCTAAAAGGCAAGGTAAACAAGTAAACAAGTTGTCCTATGTGTCCCTCGAGACAGTTCACAGAGCAACAAGACTTGTATCTGATTTGCACTGTTAATTTATAGCTCTCAGTCAGCCTTGAGTGCTTTGCTCCTTTTTCAACAATAGATCTCTCAATGCCAGGAGGCTGAATTATTGACTACATGGCAGTTTATGTGCTTTGCGTTTTTGGTCCCAGGCCAGCATGAAGACTTTTGCTTCACCTCCATTTTATTTACAGCACCAGAAAACACAGTTGTTGAGTAAAACAAACATCCCTCAGCCAGACTCAGGCTCAGAATGTTTTGTCTACTCATGATACATGTCCTGCCCCCAACTGAAATTTAAGGGAAATGGCAAGAATGGTCTCTGATTTGCATCAATAAACAGCACCTATGGTTCTTTGAGGACGGTCTGTAGTTCACTACAGACCATTTCTCCTCATGTGTCTCATATCCATATACACAATGTCCAATCATTTTTAGACATTTTTTCTGAAGAGAAAAATGTATTTATATGGTGTTTTTTTTTACAACAAATGTAGTCACAATGTAGCTTTTACAGAAAATCCAGGTCCAAGCCCAGTGAGCAAGACAAATGGGACAGCGGCAAGGAAAAACTCCCTAACAGCAAGAGGAAGAAACCTTAAGAGGAGCAAAGACTCAAAAGTAGAACCAATCCTCCTCTGGTCAACACTGAATAGCAAAACAATAAATCACATGAGCGATATGAATAGAAGATTGAATTTTATAATGAATATGCATGAATACTGTGAGGTCTGCATTGCTATGAGGATTTGCTTGGTGTTGATTGGATAATTAAGTGGATGGAGAATGTTCGACTGCTCTAAAGCCCTACGCTGGGGAGATTTATACACTTCTTGCCAACCCTCGAAATTGGTCATGGTGAATTTATACTTTTGCGCAGCTGCTCCAGTGTGTCCTATTCCATTGACAATGCTTTTCTATGCAGATTATACAAGCTTTGTGTGCAATTGGACACCTGTGACAGCAATAAGTACATCTTAAACTAGCCAAATTCACTAATTTGCAGGAGCTCTCTGGATACATTAGGATATATAGTTGACACTTCTCACACATTTAGTATTCTCTGTCTACTTGTTTACTCCACCCATCTGTGACTTTGAATTGTAAAACTTGCACGTTGGAATCACCTAAGCAGCTGCCACTTAGATATTCAGCTTATCCTCTTATCTGCTTGCTGCTAGGATCAGAACTGGAGCTTTCCCACGAGATGAGTAAATGAGGCATTAAAGAAAAAAATGAGTCAATCCTCTGAAACATTTAGAGAAACACAAGTGCACATATGCACACTGTTACATTAATGGGCAGTTTTCCAGCAGTATTAGGTCCATGTGAAACACATAAGGGGATGGAGGGGGGCAGCTGAAAGGGAATAGCAAATGCAGCGCAGCTCAGTGAGATGTTCCAAATGAAACACCAATCAATATATTAACAGAATGATCGAGAGCTTCCCCCATCCCTCCTGAGCACATATCACCCTCCCCCCCTCCACTCATCCTCTCTGTGGGAAGAAAGGATCACTGGCCTCCAACAGGCTGGAGGAGTTGCTATGGCAATACTATGACAACGCCTCAACCCATCTCCTTGTTAATACTATGACTAGTGCGGAGTGTGAAAGTTTCAAAGCGTAATGATATGGAAACAAACATTACATCATCGCTGTCACATCAATTGCCTTATACATCAATTGTTTATGGTTTAGTTTTTCTACACTGTTTAAAAAAAACAGCTTGTATTGTCTGTACTATTTTTCATGAAGAATGGACAGATGGACCAGTAGAAATGACCAAGTCAATTTACTTAGAATAAAATCTAATCAAGCATCCTGACCATAATCAAACGGTGAACTGTTCATGGTTGGGTGAGTTACAACTACGACACTGACATTTGTTCAGAAATCTGTCTCTTTTTACTAGAGTAACTATTCTGGGAAGGCTTACACTAGATATTGGATCACTGCTCTGAGGATTTGATTGCATTCACAAGAGTATTAGCTCATCTCAGAAGTTTTGGACAATGCTCCATCACTCCAGAGAATAATGCTCCCACTGCTCGACAGCCCAGTACTGGCATGCTTTACATCTCTAGTAAGCACTTGGCTTTGGACATGGTGAGCTTAGGCTCATGTGTGGCTGCTGGAAAACCCCTTGCCCTTCGCATTTTCCTGCCAAAATGAACCCACATCTACTCAGGAAGGACTGACCAGTTGGATCAGGTGTGTTGAGCGCAAGGCAAACACTAAAATGTAACATTAAAACCACTGCTCTACAGCATCCCATTCTATTGTTAATACTATGGAGATTATAAGTTGTATGTACAACTACACAGTAGCTGAATTTACTAATTAGGAGTCTCTACTACTTTTCGACATATATGTGTTTTGCTAGCAGTTTTGGTTCTTTTCAGCCTTTTTCTGACCTGCTGTGTGGCTGCAGCAGTGTCGCAAATGCAGTGTTAACCAGAAATACAACCATAAAATAAAATAATATCCAATGAACATTGACCGTTTCTGACTGACTTAAGCTGCCCATCTGTTCTCAGGAATATATATGCTCTGTTCCTTTGTGACATTGTTAAGGCAAGTCTTGTAAATTGCTACCAGACTGGCAGCCTGCAGATTTGATTCAGCACCATGCTAGAGCTGAGGAAAGATGACAGTAAAGATGTGGAATCCCAAAAGGCTAAGTAACCCTGTGGGGCTTTCTTTGAGGACACTGAGTCAGAAATCTGCCCTTATTTGCATTGCAGCGCATCTGAAAATTGCACTCCTATCTCTGTTGATTTCTGATGTGATGGAAATCAAAGCACTTCTGTCTATCACCGGTTTCATAAGCTATGAAAGGAAGAATGATGAAACAAGTGGGTAATAGTAAATACCGTTTGGATTAACTAACCATTGATTTGACAACTCATAGCATACCAGTACTGCTCATCCATCCATTTATTCAGAGTGGTAGATAACAGCCATTGAAGGGCTTCTACAAAAGAATTCATGTAACAAGAGAAAATAATCTGCTGTTTTGACAAGATGCAGCTGCAGCCCCAGTGTTGAACTCAGACACAGAGCCTAAAACCCACAAGATAATCAATCAGTAGGCAAAAAGGTACTTGTTTCTATGTAATGGTTACACAATTTTGGCATTTTAACTCCTGTTCTCTTCAAATTTACTAACATCATTTATCCTTGGAGTCAATTTGATCCCAGCAAATTAAGCCTCTGGGAAATATCATAAGTTCAAAATAATTTCTGGTGGGAGTTCTGTTTTCCCCTTTATCGAGACGTGTAAACTGTCGGTGGTTTTTGCACTACTGCAGGTGTGGTTATGGTAGGTTAGAGCCCTTAGGCAGAGGGAGATTTTTGAAGATATTGTGACCTCCATATCATCCAAAGCAACCAAACTGACCCCAAGGGACACTGATTTGTACAGGACAATGTGTACAGGACATACTTATCATGTTAACTTCATTTAGCCAGTTCTATGCCATTAAATTAGGAAAATAAATTAAATATGAAAGCAAAAATTGCTGTCAGTCTTTTATTTAGAGACGTTATTTAGACACTGAATGGGGTCGAACTGACCGTAAAGACTTTGGAAAGATTAATGCTAATTATAGTGATTGATCAAAAAATTCAAATATATATATATATATACAGATTTACCATCCAGCTAGTGCTGTTGTCATTGTTAATCGTTTGGTATTGGTTGTTGTTACTGTCTCCCCTTTCTTCCTACTGTGTTTGAGCTGGTTTCCTGCTGGGAGGAAGAGCAGTTTAGACCGTGTGCGCACTTACACTGCCACACGCAGGTAGTCTTAAGTGTCTAGACACACTAGTTTAGAGGCGAGCACCACCCCCTGTATTTTTGGTCTAGCTTAGAGTAGTGTAGCAGTCCCCTATTTTGTTTTGTTAGGTAGACAAGACACAAATACCAGCTAGTGTAGTTCTTTTGTTATTTTCTTTTCTTTGGTGCCGTCTGTGTTCTACCCCAGGCTGGTCCAGTTCTTCAACGTCCCGGCCTGTTGTCTTGATGTTTTGTGAACATTTGCTTCTGTAGTATACTGTGGATGTCCTTGAAATAAATCTGTTCTTCTGTATACTCTGGTTACCTCACTGGTTGGCCATCTCCACCTACTCACACCGCACATGTTACTGTCCCCACACCCTCTCCTGGACCGTAGCTATTTGTGGGAACGTAACATGAACTAAATATGGATTTTTCAAATATTCTGTACATAAAATAGACACAGAAGTAACATCTGTACAACAAGGATACTATGTGCCAGTTTCCCAGACCCAGATTAAGCCTGGACCCAGACTTAAAAAGAATTGTTTCAATGGTTATATAACATTGCACTGAGATATAGTCCAAGACTAGGCTTAATCCATGTTTTGAAAAGCATCCCTGTCCTCCTACAGCTTTTTTTGTTATTTAATATGACTCCAGCCCATTTATCATCAGATTAACAAATATAAACTATGTACTTACAAATGTGAACAAAAATTCTGCAAATTGTTGTTGGAAATGACAGTTTTGTGATGTCTACAGTATTTAGGCCTGCTCCTCTTGGCAAACAATCTTCCCTTCCCCATGGGCCCCTCTGAAGGACAAGCAATTTCAAAATCCTCCATAAATTTTTAATGGGCCAAGCGATCAGCTAGGCAATGCAAGTACCTATATATTCTTTCTTAGAAACCAGTCTTCAATTCTTTTTGCTGTAAATAATTTACATAATTACAATAATTTACAATAATTTGATTTGTAAACATTTTCTCCCTGGGTTCATGGCCACACACACTCTCTCACACAAACACACACACACACACACACATACTCACACATTTTCTAAGCCGCTTCTCCCCCATGGTCGCATATATTCCAAAAATTATTTACTCACCCATCCAGATCATTGAATTCAGGTGTTCCAATCACTTCCATGGTCACAGGTGTATAAAACCAAGCACCTAGGCCTGCAGACTGCTTCTCCAAACATTTATGAAAGAATGGGTCACTCTCAGGAGCTGAGTGAATTCCAGCATGGTACCGTAATAGGATGCCACCTGTGCAACAATCCACTTCTGAAATTTCCTCGCTACTAAATATTCCACAGTCAACTGTCAGTGGTATTATAACACAGTGGAAGCGATTGGGAACGACAGCAGCCGATGCTGAGGTGCATTAGTGCGCAGAGGACACCAACTTTCTGCAAAGTCAATCGCTACAGACCTGCAAACTTCATGTCGCCTTCAGATTAGCTCAGGAATAGCGTAGAGAGCTTCATGGAATGGGTTTTCAATGGTCGAGCAGCTGCATCCAAGCCTTATATCACCAAGCGCAAAGCAAAATGTTGAATACAGTGGAGTAAAGCGCTGCCACTGTCCACAGCTGTGGAGACGTGTTCCCTGGAGTGACAAATCATGCTTCTCCGTCTGGCAATCCGATGAATGACTCTGGGTTTGGCAGTTGCCAGGAGAACGGTACTGACTGCATTGTGCCAAATGTAAAGTTTGGTGGAGGGGGCATTATGGTGTGAGGTTGTTTTTCAGGAGTTGGGCTTGGCCCCTTAGTATTAATGAAAGGAATTCTTAATGCTTAGCAGACCAAGAGAGTTTGGACAATTTCATGCTCCCAACTTTGTGGGAACAGTTTGGGGATTGCCCCGTCCTCTTTCAACATGACTGCGCACAAAGCAAGGTCCATAAAGACATAAATGAGTTTGATGTGGAAGAACTTGACGGGCCTGCACAGAGTCTTGACCTCAACCTGATACACCTTTGGGATAAATTAAAGTGGAGACTGTGAGCCAGGCCTTCTCGTCCAACATCAGCGTTTGACCTCACAAATGCGCTTCTGGAAGAATCGTGAAAAATTCCCATAAACGCAGTACTTAACCTTGTGAAAAGCTTCCCAGAAGAGTTAAAACTGTATTATATAGCTGCAAAGGGTGGGCTGACATCATATTAAACCTTATGAATTAAGAATGGGATGTCATATGCATGTCATATTCATATGCATGTAAAGGCACACAAGCAAATACTTTTGGCAATGCAGTGTGTATACATTGTATGTGTATGTGTGTGTGTATATATATATATATATATATATATATATATATATATATGTATGTATGTATGTATGTATGTATGTATGTATGTATGTATGTATGTATGTATATATATATGTATGTATGTATGTATGTATATATGTATATGTATATATATATATATATATATATATATATATATATATATATATATATATATATATATATATATATATACATACATACACACACACACACACACACACACACACACACACACACACACACAACAGTACACTGTTGTTTATTGAGCAACAAGGTGGGAAATGGGTACAAACAACATAAACTCACCACCAGCCACAGGTTTCTCCCTGATGATGACCCTTGCTCAGTTAAAACACAAACAACAAAACTCCCACCCCAACACAGAACACCCCAATAAACACTTACACTTAATTTAAACAGATGTATGTTTACATATATACATATGTACATACATATATACACATATACACATACATACATACATACATAGACCTGTTTACCAGCATGGAACAAGACACAGCTTATGCACAAGTTGTGCTTTATTAAGTAGTAGTTGTCCAGCTGGCCCCAGCCATGCCGCACATACAACCTGCATTGTTCCTGTTCCAAAGACGCCACGACCCAGTGACGCCAAGGACTACAGGCCAGTAGCACTGACGTCTCATGTCATGAAGACCATGGAGAGACTCGTCTTGGATCAGCTCCGACCCATAGTCCAGCCTTTTCTAGAACCCCTCCAGTTTGCCTACCAGCCCTGCCTGGGAGTTGAAGATGCCATCATCTGCTGAACCGAGTATATGCTCACCTGGATAAGCCAGCCAGCACTGTGAGGTTCGTGTTGCAAGTAGATGCCCCACTTGTGTCCTGGATTGTTGACTACTTGACTGGCAGACCACAGTATGTACGCCTGGAGTACTGTGTGTCGGACAGAGTGGTCAGCAACACCGGAGTTCCACAAGGAACTGTCCTCTCTCCCTTCCTCCTCACCCTCTACACCACGGACTTCAGCTACTGCACAGAGACTTGCCACCTTCAGAAGTTTTCTGATGCTGGGGAAGCAGTCTGAGGGTGGCAGATGCCAACAGACTCAACAAACTGATCCGCAAGGCCGTTGATGTTGTGGGTGTGGAGCTGGACTTGCTGACGGCAGTGTCGGAGAGGCGGACGCTGTCTAAGCTGCAGGCCATTATGGACAATGGCTCCCACCCACTGTACGACATAGTGATGAGACACAGGAGCTCATTCAGTGCAAGACTCATTTTACCGAAATGCACCACAGAGCGCCACAGGAAGTCATTCTTACCTGTGACCATCAAACTCTATAACTCCTTCCTCAGTGTATGATTCACAAAGTGTGGTTCATCTGTGCAAAACTCAATACCTAACTGTTCATTTGTGTAATAATAATAATTGTGTGTGCAATAACTCAGAGGGACAATAATTTAAATAATTAAAATAATTTGAACTGCTTTATACTAGATGTTTCATATTTATTATCACAGTCACCGCCACTTTACTATATTCATAAGTACTTAAATCTCATGTACATACTGCAAAATTTATCTTTGTTTTAAATTATTAAAGTGTTTATTCTTTTACATAAATGGTTGCAACTGTAACAACTGCAATTTCCCTCTGGGATCAATAAAGGATTCTCATTCTGATTCTGACTGATTCCAATATATATATATATATATATATATATATATATATATATATATATATATATATATACATATATATATTGGTGTATATATACACTGCTCAAAAAAATAAAGGGAACACTCAAATAACACATCCTAGATCTGAATGAATTAAATATTCTCATTGAATACTTTTGTTATTCTCCCTTAGAGATAGGGTGAGAAGTTCGGTCATCCGGGAGGGACTCGGAGTAGAGCGGCTGCTTCTTCACGTCGAGAGGAGCCAGCTGAGGTGGTTCGGGCATCTGGTTAGGATGCCTCCTGGACGCCTCCCTCAGGAGGTGTCACAGGCAAGTCCACCTGGGAGGAGAACCCGGGGAAGACCCAGGGCATGCTGGCCTGGCAATATCGCCCAGCTGGTCAGGGAGCGCCTCGGAATCCCCCTTGGAGAGATAGTGGAAGTGGCTGGGGAAAGGGAGGTCTGGGCCTCATTGCTTAGGATGTTGCCCCTGCGACCCAAACCCCGGAGAAGTGGAAGATAATGGATGGATGGATGGATGGAGAGATATATATATATATATATATATATATATATATATATATATATATATATATATATATATATATATATATATATATGTATACACTGCTCAAGAAAATAAAGGGAACACTTAAACAACACAATATAACTCCAAGTAAATCAAACTTCTGTGAAATCAAACTGTCCACTTAGGAAGCAACACTGATTGACAATCAATGTCACATGCTGCTGGGCAAATGGAATAGACAACAGGTGGAAATTATTGGCAATTAGCAAGACACACTCAATAAAGGACTGGTTCTGCAGGTGGGGACCACAGACCACTTCTCAGTACCTTTCTGCTTTCTGGCTGATGTTTTGGTCACTTTTGAATGTTGGTGGTGCTTTCACACTCGTGGTAGCATGAGACGGACTCTATAACCCACACAAGTGGCTCAGGTAGTGCAGCTCATCCAGGATGGCACATCAATGCGAGCTGTGGCAAGAAGGTTTGCTGTGTCTATCAGCGTAGTGTCCAGAGCCTGGAGGTGCTACCAGGAGACAGGCCAGTACACCAGGAGACGTGGAGGAGGCCGTAGAAGGGCAACAACCCAGCAGCAGGACCACTACCTCCGCCTTTGTGCAAGGAGGAACAGGAGGAGCACTGCCAGAGCCCTGCAAAATGACCTCAAGCAGGCCACAAATGTGCATGTGTCTGCACAAACGGTTAGAAACCGACTCCATGAGGATGGTATGAGGGCCCGACATCCACAGATGGGGGGTTCCGAGGCGCTCCCAGGCCAGCTGGGCAATATAGTCACGCCAGCGTGTCCTGGGTCTTCCCCGGGGTCTCCTCCCAGGTGGACTTGCCTGTGACACTTCACGAGGGAGGCGTCCAGGAGGCATCCTAACCAGATGCCCGAACCACCTCAGCTGGCTCCTCTCGACGTGAAGAAGCAGCGGCTCTACTCCCGGATGACCGAACTTCTCACCCTATCTCTAAGGGAGAGTAACAAAGTATTCAATGAGAATATTTAATTCATTCAGATCTAGGATGTGTTATTTGAGTGTTCCCTTTATTTTTTTGAGCATATGTATATATATGTCTGTGTGTGTGTGTGTGTGTGTGTGTGTATGTATGAGAGCTGAGACTGAGAGGCAGATGGAAGTTTGGGTTAGGATGACCTGTTGGAATCAGAGTCAGAATCAGAATGAGATATATATATGAAAATTTGTTTTTTCCCCTCACTGTATGTGCATCAAGTTAAGATTCTAAAGACACATATTAATACTAAACTTTCTATACCATATACCTTAAAATCTTACTTGAATTTTACACGTGCATGCACATAAAAAAGAGGGAATAACTGAATCACTTGGACAGAGATTATGTACAGGGGAAAAGTCAAATAAATACAATTCTCAGTGTGGGCAATGTGTTTAAATGAGGTGTATACTTCTGTGTGTGTGTGTGTGTGTGTGTGTGTGTGTGTGTGTGTGTGTGTGTGTGTGTGTGTGTGTTCTCTTGGTTCCTGGTAGGCCTTGGTCTTGCTCAAGGTGAGCTGTACTTATGGCAGTAGACAGGCCTATCAACAGACCTATCTGTCTAGTGACCTTGCTTTTGTGTCTGGCAAGAATAAAACCACGGAAATAAGGAAGAGATAGATTCTTATTTATGGAGATTCTTATTTTAAATTGATCTTTGCAATGAAAACACTTCCCAGATTTTACATGTCTTGTATTTGCCTGGTTTGTAGCTATTTAAAAACACAATTTTGAAGTTATATACATCGTGTAATGGGTTTAAGTAACAGTGAATCTTTTTGCTATTATATAATGTCATTTGAATGGTTTAGTTGTCTAACTTATTTATGCTTGAACATGCAAACTTTCTTAAAGACTAGAGAGTAGAAAAGAGTAGAATGAGTAGAATCCATCATTCGACCCAAAGCTTTTCTTTGTAAAGATGCAGATTGTGCTCCTGTTGGTGATTGAGTGTCTGCTAAGGTCAGGGGGGTATTACATTATTATTACATACATTTTTATGAAAGAACAGGGCTGAATGGGGGTCCTGCACAAAGGACTGAATAGCTGGGTATACAGATGTTTGTTCTCTTTCCTCAAAGCAGCCATGGAGAATTAATGTTACTGATCTGGAAGCTTAACAGGGCATGCAGACGATGTGCTGGAGCACTAGGACCATTCAATTCTGTTTTTTTCAACAGCTGATGAATTATTGATTCGAGTATATGACATTTTATTTAATTACATATTTTTGCTATTCTTTGTATTCTTTGTATTTCTATTTGCAAAAGCCAGGCAAGGTAGACAAGCTGGAATGAAGCTGAGATAAGGATACCTACTAGGAAGAATTTGATCTGAACAGTAAATTTAGTCTTTACAGTTTTTATAGTTTTCAGTTCACAATATCAATATATTTGATAAACTACACTTTTTTGAGTTCTTTAATAAAGACAATGGCTCTGTAGAGAACCATTAACACTCAAACAACCACTTGCATGCTTAAAGGTCTCTTTGCATGGTGAAATGGTTCTATATAGCACCAAAAAGGGTTCTTCTATTGTTATGATGTCAAGTTTTTAATAATAAAAGAAGCCTTTTTGGTGCTATTCTACAATGCACCATGAACCATTTCACTATGCAAAAGAATCCTTTAGGCAAATGGCTCTTTGAGGATTCATGGTTCTACATAGAACCACTGTCTTTACTAAAGAACCCTCTAAAGAACCATTGTCTTTACTAAACATCTTTTTCCACTCATTATCTTCTGCACTTTGTAGGTCCTCCAGTCTTGAAGATAACCTCAAGTCAAATATGCTCCTTCCTACAAATTCTGCACTGCCATCCAGACAGTTCATAGTGGTTGGATTTTTCTTCCCCACACATTTCCCAAAAAGGCCCCACACAATCTCAGTGGAGCCTGTTTTCACTTAATGAACTGTGAGCCGCTTTGCACTGTCTTATTGGAGTATTCATCATTTGTTGTAGTTTTCCTCATTTAAGTGAACAGATTGGATAAACACATCAAAACAGTTGCTAAACATCAGTGTATTACCAAACATGCATGTGAGCAATTCTTTTTGACTGGATTCCCAGTGTTTTTAAATTAATCACCCGTGGAAGGTGGTCTTATGCAAGTATCTGAAACTTATTAGATACAACATTGTTTTGCTGTTTCTCTGTAACATCTCTATTATAGCAATCACCACACAGTGTGCAACTCTTGAGTCCAATTGGTAATGACAAGGTGTGACAATCAAAAAATAACAACAGATGATGCAATTACTTAGACAGAATTTTACTGTGGCCACATAACCAAGCAGATTTATGTACACTGTCTTGCAAGTATCTTCCACAGTCTTGACAACTCCCAGACATCTTGTGTTTCGTATTTGTGTTTTTGTGTTTGATTGAAAGGACTGCCTCCACAATCATGGCTTTTTTTTCCTATGGGATATTAAGGCCCAATCCCATTTCTTCTTTTCACCTACCCTTTGTTTTCGAGTCTCACCCTAAACCCTTGGAACGGAGTTACGTGGATTAGTGGTTGAAATCTTGCCGTGCGAAAGAGACTACCCTCAAATAAAACAAAACATTGCTTCATTATCAGGCTACTAACGCTGCTCTGTAGGCCACCCGGCCGGTCTTCAGCGATAGCAGAGAGGGGAAAAGTTCAGCAACGTCACCGCTGGGCTTTAGTTACATTCAGGGTAACATGCTTTCAAAGAGGGGCTATAAGACAATTATTTACTATCACCCATCGCTAATTCATTGGTGATACGAAGCTGAAGTCAACCATTCTTGTTCGATTTTTTCCGTTCCACCTTAAAGGGTGCAGCAGTTACATTCTGGTGCTTTAGGCGTCAATACTGCTGGACTATTTAAGGTGGAATGGGGAAATTAGCGAGCTAGCTACCGAGACATTAGCATACTTTTAGCGATTTTTATGCTTGTTATGAACAAAACGACCATTATACATTGGAACGACATTAAACTAAGATAAAACAATGGCTATTGTAATTTTTAACGGCGAAAATACTTACATTTGTGGGTTCCTTTGTCGCTCGCGCAGCCATCTTGACTGTTTTTCTGTTTTTCTCGTAACACTCTGTTTGGAGTGAGCCTCTGGTCCGAGACGTGAACGCGCAAAACAGAGGGCTAAGGGCCAAGTGGTGAAATAGGCAAAGAATGAAATGGGACTGGGCCTAAACCTGTTGTTAAACACTTTTCTTAAGAAATGGCTTCCTTCCAAGCATTTTCGAAAATACTCCCAAGCCAATGTCTATATCATGATCTCATTCAATGGCAAAGTAGTTATCTCAAATAAATACAAACACTCTTTCTGCACTGAATCTTTTTTTTGTCAAGTTTTTACAATGGTTGCCAATAGACTGTTCCAGTGACTAGTGCTTCACACTACAAGATGATCGATCTTACATAAAGTGAACAAAACAAACCAGAAATACAGATTACAGTTGATCTGTCACTCGTCAGAGCCACAGAAATTTCAGTTTCAAGCTGAATCTGTTATGGAAAGTTTAGTTTAGCTGCCTGAGGCTCAGTCACTCTCCTTTCAGAATTCAAAGAGCATGGTATTCAAAGTTGCCAACTTATCTCCAAAGAGCTGGCGTGGCTGCAGGTTTTCATTCCAGTCAAGCATGATCACACAAGGTTCCACTAGATTAATTAGTTGATCTCAGTCTTGAAATAAAGAGTGTGTGTGTTTACATGTGCTTAATAATCAGATAACTGCAGAAAATCAGATTTTGTCAACATGTTTACATGCAATCAGATAATGTGACAACTCTGGATCTACATAAGTCACACAGTAATCAGATTTCTGCTTTGCAACAAACCAATAAACTCACACATGTGACACAAACATAATGTAAAAGCTAGTTCTTGCTGGGTTTTTTTCGCTAAAAACATGTTTTGCTGCCATCTCATGGCAACACTTCTTGCTGATTTCCAGTACAGCAGACAGTTTCGCACATGCGCACACTGAGAAATCCGAAAGAAATCAGAGTAAGAGTATATATGCACTGAGCTAAAATCCAGCTCTCTTTATCAGATTTCTAAATAGGATTACTAGATCAGAGTATGGTATTTACATAACCTTTTGAATAATTGGATAACTACAGAAATCTGATTATAATCGGACTACTGAGTGCATGTAAACATACTCAAAGAAAACCAAGAACCTCCACAGAATATTATGAATATATAGAACCTCCACAGAAGTTGAAGATTCTTTCTCAATTAAGGTCTTCTGGCCTAAAACTAACATCTAATATGTTATTTGTCAGATAATGTAATATTGTGCAGTACAACACTGTATGTGCTGGCCTCATTTGGCAGAATTCATGACTTTGTATCCTTTCTGTCTACCTACTATCACTATTCCCTTCACAGCATAAAGAAATCCTGACTGCTAATGTAGAGGCTAAAAGAGACATGATATTTAGCAGTAATGTCAGCTGGCTTACTTCTGCCTTGGCCAGCCAGCAGAAAAAAGAGCAAACCCTCAAGTATCTCAAATGTTCTTAATGCCTTCAAGATACATCATCAGGAGGGGTTTCTCCTGAGTCCTTAAATCAGAAAACCTTACTCTAGAGACCACTGTGGTAGGAGGAGGAGGAGAGCTAGCATGTTTACAACAAATATAGTAATGGTAAAATGTTTCATTTTGGCCAGGAGTACCCCTTTAATCACCACAGCATATTGGTTCTTGGAAGGTGCCTCTTCTGATAACCACTCAGAAACCTTTATATCTAGAGTGCAGATGACTTGACTGTTGAAAACATAGAAATGCTTGTACAACTAAATCTCATTACTCCAACCTCTGTTAAAATTCATGGGAATTATTGGTCTTCCATCTAGAGCACTCACAAGTTCAACATGTCATTTGAAATCCAACCAGTTTGCGTGATGGTGTCCTGTTCTCCAGCAACAACAGCAGCACAGCCAAGGACTCTGTGATTCACACACTTAGTGACATTCTGTTAAATTCTAAGACATACCAGAAATTCTTCTCTCACAAAGTTCTCTGCTTGGCGGTTGAGGACATGCCTCTGTGGATGTGCTAGGAACCATGGCCTGCCTGTTTCATGATGGAACAAAAACTTGCGTAACTTCATTTTTCACATCACCCAGCAGGGAGCCATCTTGTTTGACTTGTTTGACTCATTTGTGGATTCTCAGTTAACAGCAACATGAGCTAAGATATACTGTGCTTTTTTAAGGGTTTGGTTGTCCTTCTGCTTTCATTCGTGAAACTATACTGCATGTACCACAAGCCATAGGTCATTTCCCTTTTCATATTAACAGGTAAACTGTATACTGTAAACTGTCTGTTATGATCTGAGTTGTGTAAAACACTATAGACCCATTACCAAGTGCTAAGAATCTCAGTGTGACATTCAACAGCTCTCCTAGATTTTCCAAACTGGCATTCTGACGGGGAGATGTGGATCTGGATTTCATTACCATTTACAAAGCACAAGGTGATTTTCAGGTACACTACATACAGGGTTCTGTGCAAGATCCTCACAGATTTGTGCCTCCAACTAGGGGGCGCAGAAAGCAACAGAAAGCATCACTCTTAATGGCATAAAGCAGGAATGACAAGGAGCTATTGTGCAATAAACTGCACCAACAGTAGAGAACATGGTTGAATGATGTTTAATATCTTGATTGGATCACATTCCCTTTGCCAAACACATGGAGAATATGACAGATCCAGGCCATCAAAAGGGCGGACACGGGACCCAATGGTCCGAAAGTTTGTGCAGTGCCCACTCTGAATGCAGTGTTTACTTGTTAGGGTGATCAACAAGTCTGAACTGTTGTTTTAATGCTGGCAGCAATTTCTGACACAGTGATTTAGATTAGGCTGAAGTATTTCCTATTTGCTAGATTCTTATTCGAATTTTCCCATTCCACCTTAAATTGTGCCTGAGTGCGCAGTGACCTGATGCACCAGAACATATCTGCAATCAAAATATCCTGCCTACAGTTTTATGTAGAGCTCTACCTTTAAATATGCACTACAGTAGGATATTTAAATAAGGTAGCACAATTAATCAGCACTTTACGTTTCTGTTTGCTAACATTAGCTAATGAGTAATAAGTAAGTTAGTTCTGTGTGTAAACTGGTCAGTTAACTGGTCAGCTAAATTGTCTGTTTACCTAGCTTAGTGACATTAATGGTACCACAATGGTCCTGATATTGTCAGATAATGAAAGGACAGATAGGCTCAACAAACAACTAAACCATGTAAGTTGGACAAAAATCATAGGACATATCAGCAAACTACAAAGGTTTATGTGATTGGGATAGCTACTATTAGCTAAACATTTACTGAACAGCAAACTTAGTGGGGTGTTCACAGACACCTGATGACTAGGCCAATACAGACTGATACAAATGAAAAACAAACAGATTCAGCTTAGAAGTGGCATTTTATTATTCAGTCAACAAGGATTTACAAACAATGTGAAATCTATGTTGATTACAACAGTTGACTAATGTTAGAAATTTGAAACCTAAGCTGTTTCCAAAACTCCATGTGGTGTATAATTACAGACACAGATATATTCATATATAGATAGAGGCATGGTTCCATAGTTATCTGCGTCAATGTTTCCTAATTATGGTCCTGGAGCAGTCCTGCACTGCCCCTTCATTTTAGGCTTTTCCCTGCTGTAACACTCCCACTTTTTTGATACATGAGCTTATTAATTAGCTGATGAGGTGAGTTGAGAGTGCACTCCATGTCAGAGTGTTTGTCAAGGATTTGGAAACACTGATATACATCAATGACATGGTGGTCCTGACCCACAACATATGAGTTAAACACGGTCATTCAGCACTCAACAATAAATAAAACAATAAGTGTAACAGGTCGTTGGTGATAAAACAGAGATAAATAGACTACAATTAAATAGACTACTAACTACAAAGGTTTACATATATATATATATATATATATATATATATATATATATACACACACACACACACACACACACACACACACACACACACACACACACACACACACACTATATTTCCAAAAGTATTCGCTCGTCTGCCTTCACACACATATGAACTTGAGCGACATCCCATTCTTAATACATAGGGTTTAATATGATGTCGGCCCACCCTTTGCAGCTACAACAGCTTCAACTCTACTGGGAAGGCTTTCCACAAGGTTTAGGAGTGTGTTTATGGGAATTTTTGACCATTCTTCCAGAAGCACATTTGTGAGGTCAGACACTGATGTTGGACGAGAAGGCCTGGCTAGCAGCCTCCGCTATAATTCATCCCAAAAGTTCTATCAGGTTGAAGTCAGGACTCTGTGCAGGCCAGTCAAGTTCTTCCACACCAAACTCACTCATCCATGTCTTTATGGACCTTGCTTTGTGCACTGGTGCACAGTCATGTTGGAACAGGAAGGGGCCATCCCCGAACTGTTCCCACAAAGTCCAAAATCTCTTGGTCTACTGAAGCATTAAGAGTTCCTTTCACTGGAACTAAGGGGCCAAGCCCAACTCCTGAAAACAACCCCGCACCATAATCCCCCCCTCCACCAAACTTTACACTTGACACAATGGAGTCAGACAAGTACCATTCTCCTGGCAACTGCCAAACCCAAAGTCATCCGTTGGATTGCCAGATGGAGAAGCATGATTTGTCACTCCAGGGAACACGTCTCCACTCTTTAGGGGCCATGGAAACCCATTCCATGAAGCTCTCTACGCTATTCTTGAGCTAATCTGAAGGCCACATGAAGTTTGGAGTTCTGTAGTGACTGACTCTGCAGAAAGTTGGCGACCTCTGTGCACTATGTGCCTCAGCATCCACTGACTACGCTGTCATTTTACGTTGCCTTCCACTTAGTGGCTGAGTTGCTGTCATTCCCAATTACTTCCACTTTGTTATAATATTACTGACAGTTAACTATGGAATATTTAGTAGTGAGGACATTTCATTACTGGACTTGTTGTACCTGTGATGGACTGGCGACCTGCCCAGGGAGTATCCTGCCTTCCGCCTGATGACCGCTGGGATAGGCTCCAGCACCCCCCTCCCTGAGGGAGAAGCGGCTTAGAAAATGGATGGATGGACTGGTTGCACAGGTGGCACCCTATCAGTGTATCATGATGGAATTCACTGAGCTCCTGAGAGCCACCCATTTCTTCACAAATGTTTGTAGTGCTTGGTTTACACCTGTGGCCATAGAACTGAATGGAACACCTCAATTCAATGATTTGGATGGGTGAGTGAATACTTTTGGAAAAGTATTCCACCACGTTAAGTGTCCATGGCAACTATCTCTTTTTGGAATTAGCCGTTAAGTTTATAGAGGTTTATGTCAGTTGTTCCATGATATTAAGTAACCTTTTAAACGCTGTCCTTCAGTAAAGTGTAACAAATTTCTTTTTATATTTTATTTATTTAGTCAGCTGTATATATTCAAAAGCCATTTTTTAATCTAATATTTACATCTGCAATGGATGATCTCATGTGTTTAGGCCATCTCTAAGGCCCCCCAGGTCCCCCAGTCAGAGGCCCCTCTCAATGGCCCCAATGGCCTGTCAGTAATCTATCTCTGGAAATACATCTCTGCGCATGCATTTCAGTTTGGGCTGTTATTTGTTCTGTCAGGGTTTCACCACATTAGTACAATGTGGAGAGAATTCAGTGCATGCCACAGCCCTCCAAAGCACCTTTAATGGGGATAATAGCTGATCACTACTTTGATATTCTTCTTTTCCATGTCTTAGAACTGTAGTATGAAGTGTTCAAGCACCATCTCAGTTCACTGAGGTATGTATCCCAATAGTTAATGCTATTTTCCGAGTATAGAAACCAGCAGCTTTTACTAATGGTCCATCATGCACAGAATCAAAGGTCCTCTGCTGGTGATCAGAAAAGCAGTGACAGGTACTGACTGCATAGTAAGAGGCATCCACTGTGCTTTTGTCCATGCTGCTTTCCTTAACACAAACATGTATAACTTTTAAGTGCCATTCTTGTCCTAGACAGACCACCGCTTGTGGTTGCCAGGTACTATAAGCCAAACAGCTGACTAAAAGACATCACTAGCACAGCAGGTCTCTACTGACAGGATCTGAGTTCAAATCAGGTTGTCCACGACAACATAACTGTCTGCGCTCAGATTATGTGGGATGGATGGCTTATTTAATGAATTATCCTATCCATGACTCTGCATTACTGTATTACAGAAAGTAAATACATAAGTAAATAAATAAATAAAAATAACAACACATACAGTTGTCCCAAACTGTATTTGGACATTTGTGTCATACTCAAGTGTATTACGTTAACTGTGTTAGGAAACAGAATGTCAAAACAAATGGCATTTATTTGGCATTATTCCAGACTTACTTGATTGTGATATGCCTGTTTACTCACTACTGTTATGTCAGGTAAATGCTTTGAAACACCCATGTTTACTTAAAGGTTTGTTGGACTGCCTATTTGGATTGCAACAGTTCTATTTAGATGTCTGACATAGTGCTAGTCAATAAGAAAATTACATATCACTGTTGTCAGAGGAAAAACTTGTATCTCCATTGTTGTCATTTTTCAGTTTTTGACAATGTGAAAGCGCCTCTTGCCCATTACATTGTGTGTAAATTTCATGATGAATGGACCGAAAGAAATGACCCAAAATGACAACAGAAACATTCATTTCCATTTATTAATGATAATTGTGTTGTCGATTGTGAAGGATCCATTCAAGCATGATTACCATGGATGAGATATATTATGAATAAGACTGAGACAAACAGTCTAAGCTATGGTGAGGTATGATGTTAAGAAACTGGATGTTAGGGGTGTACAATTGAGTAAGTAATGTGCCATGAGCCTAGTGCACCTTGGACCCCCCCCTCCACCCCCAAAGGTTTTTACACCACTGTACTCATGTAAATGGTTTGAATGTCATGCAGGAGGTTTCTCAGAGAAACACTGAGGTCATTTCTGAATAAGGGCCCAGAACTTTTACACAACACTTAATTCGGTGAAACTACTTGAGTGAATCCAAGCCCAATCAGTGTGTCCTTGTCTTGGATGAAAGCCAATTGATGTAGACTAATCTAGCTTCTGGTCCAGGGCCAGCTCTACAGTTTGCTGCAGCCGCTTCTAACGGATGCAGAAGCTGGGTGGGGCCCAGCGCTGCGGAGATAGGTGATGTCAGTTTTTACGTTGAGAGAGAGAGATGGGGGGGGGGCGCGCCTTGATGAAGTGTTACGTAATAACAACAAACATGGCACGGAGAGGACATACAATTCTCCAGTTAAACACGGCTCCCTCATATTTCACAGACAGGCATTTTCAGACTGGCTTAACATTGTGCTTATATTTGTGCGCTGGAACTTTGTCGTAACCTCACATACAAGTGCGGTGTTTATGAGGGACATACCTGATGCACATGTTGCATGTTGTTATTACATGCCCCCAGCAACGGACGCGCGCGACAGATAAAGAGCAAACAGGGGAAAGCAAGGGCGTGCGCGCGAGTGAAAGAGAGAGCATGTAGAGAAAGAGGGGGCAGGAGCGAGAGAAAGAGAGGGGGCGAGAGAGAGAGAGAAAGAGAGAGAGAGAGAGAGAGAGAGAGAGAGAGAGAGCAATGGTAAGAGAAAATGTAGATAGCAAAAGAGAGAAAGCAAGAGCGAGCGAGAGGCAGAGCGAGGGACAGAGACGAGAGAGCGAGAGAGAGAGAGAGAGAGAGAGAGAGGATCGAAGGGAAGAGAAAATTAAACAGAGAAGGAGAAAGAGAGAGAGACGGGCGGGGGGAGGAGAGGGAGAGGCTGCAATGAGGAGCTGATAGCGATCTCCCACAGTCTTCGGCGCATGTTGCTGAGCGCCGCTCGCAGTCAGTCGGAGGGGGAGATCACTGTGTTTGACCATCATGCCCGCCGCCCTCTAAACAACGTCAGGCGACCAGGTAAACACTTCTCTACCGCGCGTATCGAGTCAAATGCAGTGTCGTCGTGCCGCACGCTCATGCTGTTGAGATATAACTGGCGTCCCTGCTAATGTGTTTCAGCAGTAGCAGCAGCGCTTTGGTAGAGGCATGGCTTAGCCCTCCGGCTCATGTGAAGCCCCCTGCAGAGGTGGAGTGAGTGAAGAGCTCGCCTCCCCTGCTTCTTCTCCCCGGCTCGCTCTGTGCACGATGAGCCTGGCGCTGCAGGACCTGCGGAACAACGTGAGTCCCCCCAGCTGCTGCTTCTCTCCTCGTATCCCTCTTTATCTAGCGTTATCTCTCTCTCGCCCACCTCGCCAGAAGAGCAGCACCCGGCGCGGCATGCGAGCTGGATAATGGATAATATGTGCTGCCCTCCTCCTCTCCAGAGCTCAGGGTGATTTCTGGCTCTGTGAGTGAACTGCAGATTCCAGGATAGGCTGCGAAAGCGATAGCCTGCTTGTTTTTCCTGTTCGCACGACGCGCTTGCGTGAGTGTCTGTGGACAGTTTCGAAATGCATCGCACAGGCAGCGTTTACTTCACCTCAGCGCCGTTAAGCTGTGGCTTTGACCCTGTTTGAGTGTTTTCATCAGACGTGTATGTGTGTACATGTACGAACGGGGGTTGTCGAGGTCTCTGGCACAGACTCGCTTCGTTTAGAGCGGAGTAAAAAACCAAAGTCCTCCTCTGGCTTCAGCTCGCGAGCGGTTCGCGTCGGTTGTGAATGTAATTGGCCTGACTCTCACCTGAGCGCCGCGAGAAGCTCTGAACCCTTAAACGCGGCCGACTTGTTGCTCATTTAGAAAGATTCACAGCCCCGTCGTTCCTCCTCCCTCGTCTCCCTCGCGGGTTCTGTGAGGGCAGGAGAACGGGGGCTCGCGCTTGGCCCGGCCGGTCCGCTGCTTTTACAAAACGAAATGTGAATTCGTGCAGCTCGTCCTATTGGACGGCTCCAGCGCACGCGGAGCGTCTTAAAGTGGAAAATAATTAGTGGCACGCGGTTTCCATGACGACCACGAGGGTCTGTTCTAACGGGCAGAGATAAGGCTGATCGATTTCACACATCCGATTCAGAGTCGATTCCGATTCAGAATCGATTGTGTGTACACCTGCCTTTTCACATGTTCGAGTTAAATTGTAGTTCAGTAACAGAAACGCACACTCATGCTAACAGGCCCTTCGTGTGCCCAGACCGATTAGACCTTAGCAAGGCAGTTTGGGAGCTAATGCTAGCCAACATCAGGGACCATCTAAACTGTGCATGAGTTTCCTCTGTCAGCTTCGGGGGTGTAGATGTTTCACACTGGGGAAGCCTACTTATAATCATAAATCGTAAATTTCACTTTACTCGTCAGCTCTCTTTGGGATCGACTTCCCGCCCTAGACAGAGATGCCTGAGCTGTTGTGAACACCTTGACAATATTAGTCCAAATATTGTCACAGTATTTATCTACAGTGTGTGACAGTTATCTGTAAACATGATCAAGAATGCCGTATCTCACTAAGTTAAAATCAGTAGTACAATCTATTCTGAAAACTGAATTTTCTTCCTACTGTTGTGCCTTTGCATAACCCTGCTACAAAAACCAGCATAGACCAGCAAAACCAGCATACGTTGTGTTTTGAATGCTGGTCACTAGCAACAGAAGCTGATAAGCTGATAACCATTAAAACCCAAGGATGCTGTTGAACCTGGTATGTTTGGATGACCAGCTAAATCAGCACAGGACCAGCATAAACTTGCATAAACCAGCATTGACCAGCATAGACAAGCTTTAGACCTGCAGGCAATGCATGCTGGACTGTGCTGTGGAATACCGTAGCAGGGAATACTGTATGTTGTAGCATAAGTTGTCAGAAACCACCTAAACACTTCTATTTGAGATTTACACCTTCATACTGTTTGAGACGAGTGAGTGGCTAGTTTTGGCAGTTTGTGTGATGCTAACTGGTGTACCTAAGCTCCTATTACTATCAGCCACTTTAGCCTCGTATCTGCATTGGAAAATGAAAACGCTTCAGACACCAAGCGTGGTTTGGTTGGTCAGCTATGTTTGAAGTGATGAGAAAATTGTTCAGATTGTTTACAGAATTGTTTTAAATTCGAAGAAGGACACATAAAGGACAAGAGTTTGGTTTCTGTGTTCAGGAAAGCGTAATGCAGAGGAGTTTCTCTAAATGTTTTGAATTCAGTTCCTGATTTTGAGTGCTATGTGTCTTTATAACAAAAATATCAATAAATATATTATAAAAACATAGTATTACTGAAGAAGGAAATCGCTCGGGTAAAGCATCACACAATACAATATCAACTTAAAGTTGTGGCTAGTGGCCAACCTCTCAGAACACATAGAAAAAGCCGTCATGTCTTGGGGTGGAAATTATAGGGTCAACACATTAATTGTGAAACTGAATGTGCCAAATAAATCTTAAATGTCGCTGTTGTTGATAAACGTGTTGGGGTCATCAAGGAGGAGGCAGGCTGTTGCTGGAGTTCAGATAGCCTAATGCTAATAGACCTAGTAGTGTTAAGCTTATCTTGAGTGTGACCAGGATCATTTTAACAGACAGTCCTTTTCAAAACATTGTAATGTTAAGTCTCTGTACATCTTGTGATATCTTTGCTCGTGATTTTGCGACTTTAGTACTCTGTGTAGCAGAATGTAACATATTTATTGCACTTATTTAGATATAATCTTTTGCTGGACCAGTTTCAGTTTGGTGAAAACTGATATAGTGCCATACTGCTGTGCTGTGTGTTAGGTGATGTAGACGTGATGATAAGGATATTGTGTAATCAGCACAGATGCATGTGATGCCTGCATGTGGGGTCACGCCACTTGCTCATAGCCCTTTATCAGCAACAGCTCAGGAAAATAATCAAGTTTACGCAATTTTGCTGTTACCCCAAATTAAGTTGATTAAGTTCTTTCATTTTGCACTGTAGTTTTAATGTATTAATGGAAGCTTATAACCACCACTTACTGTGATCCTACTTATAAACAAATATATAAAAATGGGCAATAGTAAGGATAAAATTCAGGTTTCAAGATGGCTGCTACTACGTCAGCTGTGCAACATATTTATAGTCCTGTTGCTTCAGTGAGAAACTAAAGAACTAAAAATGTCATGGCTGGTTGATGATATTTGGGGTCAGGGGGAAAATGATGTAAATTTGATTTGAACCTTATCTCCGACACCCTGTAAGGTGTCCCGTAAAGAATTTTAAATGGCTGTGAGTCTATAGGACACTTTTCCATTCTTTGGCATTGACCCGGAGCCCACGGCCACAGCTTAGAATTGCCTCCTCAACTTCTGTGAGAGAAAGTGTACGAACTGGTCTCAGACCTGTGGTGCTGCTTGGGTGTGGTGGTGTGGGAAAGAGAGCTGTTGGAGCTCTCTGGAGGTGGAGTGCTCTCTCTCCTCGACCCCTTCGTGACCCTGGAGGGCTGCTCAGGGCTTGGGAGGGCTGGTGCATCCTGCCTAAGGGTGTGTGAGTGCAGGGAGATGGCCACGCTTTCCTGTGTGTGCGTGTGTGTATGTGTGCATATGTGCGTGTATGCATAAATGTGTGCAGGGGCCAGTCTAGGTCAGCAAGCTCACAGACCACCTACACACTCATGTTCTTCACTGAGTCACCAAGGACGCAGGGGTTGGGCATGGGGATGGACAGAGAATAATTTTTACCTAACAGATGCGTTTAAGCTCTACAGACATCCATTATTTGAAAAGGCCAGTTTGCTTGTATTCCTCTAAAGCACTTTTTTGTGATTGGTTTACAAATGGGTGTGACATACCTAAACCTAATACTGGTTTCATCACTTTGGAGAGTACAACTGAAACTGAAGCTGATTGAAAGCCTAAGAGGACTGGTTGGATGTGAAATGCGTCATTCTAGATAAATTTACCAAGTTACAGTTATTCACAGTGGTGGTGATAGGTACTAAGCATCTGAAGCATGTAATTGCACTAAAAGCTACCTCACAGAATTAGGACCCCAAAATGGTTACAATTATGCTGCATGGTACCTCTTATTTATGATAGTTTTGTGTCACATTTTTGGTCTAAAACTTTGGTTTTTTTTTCATGTTAAGCATTTCTGCTATCAACATTACAAAATGTCACTGGTAATTTAGAATAGTGAATAAAATTAGACTATATTTGCATTGTAGACGTTGTGACCCTTGGTTCTTATCACCATCTGAGTGGTAAGTTTCTCTACCATGTACCGTTTCACATTAAACCACTCTGAATTTGTTGAATTTGCTGTCAATCTCAAAGAATCATTGAGAAAAGTTACCTAATTACTTAGTTATGAGTTACTTATTAAATTATGGCGTTATTGAGTGATGCAGAGTTTGTAAGGAGCAGTCGAGCCATGGCCATAGCCAGGACACGTGCTATAAATCAGTTAGTCTAATGTTAATGGACCTATGGTCACTTCTGCTTAGTCAGGATCATGTTCACAGGTAAAATACTAAGAAACCAATAAATTTGTTCTTTTTGAGCACAAACACATGAAAAATTCAAACGTGAATAAACGTGATATGTACATACCTTCGTGCCCAACCCAAGCAGAAAAAAAAGGAAGGAAGAAAAGACAGAGCCTATTTATGAGCGCATATTTAGGGGTGAGCAGTATGACATTATTTATTGTTAGCATATTACGTCACATTATCTTACAGTACGCTATTCTAAGCTTATCATATATATCGCTAGAGAAAGACCAACTGCATCTTTCATTACAAAGAGCATAATTAGTGCTGATTGATTGGATTTAATTGCAGCAAATAACAATCTTTATATTCATAGTTTTCCATTCCAATTTTTGTAGTTTTTGTCTGTTCCTAATTAAAAAAATCTCACAAAATACTGATACATATTGGCCTTTCAATAATTCATCAAAGTCATCAAATTCATCAAAGTTGATGAGTCAGTGAGCAGACACAAGTTTCACAAAGTTATTCATTGATTTTAGAAGTGTGTGTAAATTTAAGCATAACAGAAAAAATTGAAAATAATAATCATTATAAATAATAATAATTGTGAATGCAGTATCCCTTGTAGTAAAGGGGTATACTTATTTTTATGTGTGCACTGACAAAAAAATGTTGTATGTGTTAAAGTTTACTTTATATTACTGGTACAGTAAAGCAAACATCCAAAACATAGCTCACCTAGTACAGTATAAGCCACCTTGTATTCTGCAGTATTATCACTCAGGCAGTTAGTGTTTTAGGAAAATAAGCGCACTGTACATCACATCACACTATCGTTTGAAAAAAGGTGACACAGCTTTCACATTTTACTCTTTTTAATTGTTATAATTTGGCCCGTCACAGTTATTACATTATTACCTGATCACAGATGTTTAATGACGTGTTTGCAGCAAATTATAAATAAGGTAATTGTGCATGGGCACTTGTTTCCACATGCTGTAGCCGATTCATCTGTTGTGCCCAAATTACTGCTTGTTTCGTTGTCATACGGCAATTTTGTGTGTCAAGCGTGGAGTAGTTTGTAATTCGCTCAGGGTGGTCAAATCTGTGCTTGTTTCTACACAGCTTTGCTGAATGACGGCCACTGTGTATTGTGATGATGTCTTGAAGCATCCTGATGTTATATCTTAAATGGCACATGGCCGTCTTTCCTAGCCTCTCCGCACAGGTGCTGACACCTTTTGTTGTCCAGTACCACAGCGCTATTCTGTAGCCTGTTATGGACATTAAAGGAATACTCCATCATCTGCATCTGTAGTGTATGGAAAACCATTATGGCACTTTTCCCTGTTTCCCAGTAAAAAACAGAAAGCCCATGAACACTTGTCCACTAGCTTGTATTGCAAGTATGCCAGCAGTTTTTTTGTCCAGGGAAATTATTGTCTGTAGTGATCGACTGTAATGCACGTTCCTTTATTAGATAAACTGCTCAAATTAGTCTTGAGGGAAAGAGAGAACTACATAAACCCACACAGGCCTTCAATAATGTACCAAGCAGACACACTGCATCATTTATGTATGCACACCGAAGTGAAGGAACGGTGTACGTGAGACAGGCATGCTCTTAGCATTTGTCTCAGTACTGGTCTGGCTGAAAGAGGATTGTTTTAAGGTCTGCTGAAAGGTGAACTTGGTGTAAGAAGAACCTTTATATATTTTCCATTTCAATTTGTGTCACCACACTCTACTTAAACTTATACTTTCTTTAGAGCCATTTGTTTTGTCACCTCTAGAATGCAGGACCATTTCTCAATTCCCTTTCACTCTGCAGCACCCCATCTTTCCCCCTTTCCCCAGTCAATTCATCCTTCAATCTGTTCTGACACTTCCCCACATTAGCTTTTGGTGTTCCTTTAAGCATCTTTGGATGTTTAGCATTCTGCCAACTCTGCACTGCAGCAACTGAGAGAGAGAAAGAGAGAGAGAGAAGGAGGTTGACACACTGGGAGAAGGAGAGAAAGTAATGAGGAGAGAGAGAGAGAATACCCTCTGCTCTCTCTCCTTTCCATCTTGATAGTGAAGCAGTCAACCAGAAAACACAAACACACACACAGAGTGCACTGCCGAAAGAATAAATCAGGGTACAGCTTAATTTATTTGATTTCCAGTCAAAGTGGCCAATGAGTACAGACTATGAAATTTTCTGAAGACATTTTTGAGGAGATTAGATGTAAAATAATCCACATGAATAAGGAAGAGGACAGTCAAAGTAAAATAACTGGAAAAAAAAAAAAAAAAAAAAAAAAAAAAAAAATATATATATATATATATATATATATATATATATATATATATATATATTATGATATAGTATTATGCGACTTCTAACAACTGAGCAAGACCTGTGCATGTCACCATTAGATAAACAGTATTTAAAGCTTTCATCTTTGAACGAAAGGTTAACATCAAGCTCCACTCACCCATTCCTTATGAGAAGACAATTCAGCGCTGGGTCTGAAAGGATATTTGGCTGCCAAGAAGCAGTTACTAAGAAAAGAAAATAAATAAATAAATAAAAGAATTTGTAGATCAACTAAAAGAAGCGGCTGGTTCGCTTAGAACAATTGGATTTGTCTCCTCAGAATATAGACCTCAACAGCACTGAATATGTTTGGAATTACTTAAGAAGCAGAAAATGCAACCAACTTCTGAGACTGAACTGACTGGAGGTGTGGAACTGTATCCCTGCAGATTTTTTGAAACACTGAAATCAAGTCAAGAAAAGAATGGAAGCTGTAATAAAGGCAAAGGGCAGAGACAGTGAGTACTAAAAGGAGCATGGCTGAAACCCCTCGTTCTTCCAATCCAGTGCCCTATTAATCCACATCCTCACCTTCCATTCCCATGACGAAGTGTTCGCAGTCCTCACCACCACCCCATCTGCTCTTCGTTCCTCAGTCCTACATCAGCCCACCTACAGCTACGAGGGGGGAATCTGGCCTTCTAGCAGACAGAAGCTTCCCAGAACTCCAGCCCACGTTCTCCCCACCCTCCCTCAATCAGGCTCTCCTCATGCTACCACCACATGTTGAAGGCATGGTCTGAACTCGCAAAATCACATTATTGATCAGATCTTCCTTGCCTGTGAAAAATTACTAATTTTTAAAATTATTTAAATTTTTAAATCAGGCTGGCTTGGTGCCAGAGCAGAGTAGGTGGAGTGTGTACAGGCTGTGCTGTGTGTAATCTCTTATAAAACATTTTGTAAACATGGTGAGAACGCTCCAGGCACTTTAAGCTTCTTTCAGAGAAAGAAAAGACAGAGATTTATGCTTGTTTTGCTTAGCACCCACCACTGAAGCACAGTTGAAAAAAATGGATTAAAATCACAGCAAGGAGTGGTGGGAAATCTGTGTACTGTCTTACTCGGACAGCAGTTTCTTTCTTTAACTTTCATATTCATAAGCGTACATTTGAACACTTGACTGACCTGTTAATGAGAGGAGACAGTGATATGTCAAATGTTCTGGATGGAGTGCGTATGACATTAGACTGTAAATGTACTTAAGCTGACTGAACTACACACACAGATTTGATCACAAGAACCAATGAATACCTTGTGTACCTTGTAACATGTTTTTGGTGATCGGATCATGTTCACCTTTCACTTGTACGCCTGAAAAGCTGGGTGAGAACCCTCTTAAGAGACATTGTGAGCAGATCATTCAAAACGCATTCAGATGTGGTCGAGGCTGACCTTGACCATGTTTAACATGAGTGTAAATGAAATGCGTTTTCATTATCCATATACAATTATATGAGCAGGAACGTGTCCAAAATACACAAGGGTGAAATCATCCCCAAAACAACAGTCTTCTTGTACTCCGGACCGATCAACGCTACAAGCTGAGCTAGTCTGCTCATGTTGTAAAGGAAGCAAACATAAAAGGGAAAAGATGTGTGTGTTGATGTGCATTTACTGCAGGAAAAGTACAATCGGATCTCATTTGGTCACACTGGGGATACATTTCCATGAAACGTGTAAATGGAATCCAGCCAAAGTGTACCCAGATACAGTATATGGACACCTGACCATCACACCCAAATGAGCTTCTTGGACATCCCATTCTAAAATTATGGGCATTAATTTGGAGCTACCCCCCCCCCCCCCCCCCCCCCCCCCTTTCAGCTTTAACAGCCTCCACACTCTTCTGGGAAAACATTCCACAAGAGTTTAGAGTGTGTGTGGGAATTTGTGCCCATTCATTCAAAGGAGCATTTGTGAGATCAGACACTGATGTTAGACGAGAAAGACTGACTCACGATTGATGTTCCAGTGCGTCCTAAGGGTGTTCATTGGGGCTGAGGTCAGGGCTCTGTGCTGGCCACTGAAGTTCTTTCACACCAAACTTGTCAAACCATGTCTATATGGAACTCACTTTGTGCTCAGGGCACAGTCATGCTGAAACAGGAAATTGTTCATGTATGCTGTAACATTAACATCACCCTTCACTGGCCTAAGGAGCCTGGCCTAAACCCTGAAAAATGTCCCCAGACCATTATCCCTCCTCCACCAAACTTTACTGTTGGAACTATGCATTCTAGTAGGTAGTGTTCTCTTGGCCTCCACCAAACCCAGATACGTCCATCAGACTGCCAGAGAGAGAAACAAGATTCATCATTCCAAAGAACGTGTTTCCACTGCTCCAATGGTGATGTGCTTTACACTACTCCAGAGACACTCAAGCACTATGCATAGTATTATGCATAGTGATCCAAACCCATTTCATGGAGCTCGAAACATAGAGTTCTTGTATTGATGTTGCTTCCAAAGGTGGTGTGGAACTTTGTAGTGAGTGATGCAACAGAGGTAAGATTATTTTTACACACTTTAGCATTTGGCGTCCCTGCTCCCTGAGTTTGTGCAGTCTGCTGCTTTGATGCTTCAGTTTTTACAATGATAACACTTTCAGTTGGCTGGAGCAAATCTTGCACAGCAGAAAGGCAAAAGCGACATCCTTTGATATTCACATATTTGATAAAGTCGCTGAGCTCTTCAGTGAAGCCCATTCTACTGCAGGTGTTTATGTATGGAGATTGCATGGCCATGTGCTTGATTTTATTCACCAGTTAGCAGTAATTGTGGCCAAAACACCTGAATTCCAGGGGTGTCCACATACCTTTGGCCATATAGTGTACGATCCAGTCACAAAACATTATTGTAAAGTGCAAACAGGCTCAGTGTGCTCAACTACCTCAGGATCAGGACAGCTAGAATTGAACACATACTGATCATAAACGCTGTTACACTTGTCTTACTCAGTGTAAACAAGGTCAAAGCAGCCAGCAGTTCAGCTCGCCATCATTAAAATGCAGCGGTACCCTGAACTGGACATGGCTGTATCGTCAACATCCAAAGAAACACAAGAATCTCTAAAACTCTAACTTCACAGGTTACTGTTCTTTACTATCTGTGAAGGTTAACATAGAGATTTCATTCCAAGTGGTTTTGGAGCAATTCTATTGGACTTTTCATCACAAAAGATCCACATAATGTAAAAGATTGCTCAAAGGGCGGTTTTCAAATGATGTAAAAAAAATACAAATTGAAAATATGGAGATTTTTTATAAGCAACAATATATAAATCAAACATATTAAACTGCAAAAAAATGAAATTTAAAATAGTCTGTCTGAAACAAGCAGACATATATGTCTTTCCTAGGCTAGAATTATTTTAGTCTTGAAATTTGTTTTTCTGTAGTGGCATTTAAACAACAAGGAAATCGGAGGGTGCAGCAGCAGCCACCTCACCACCTCCACTTTCCACATATTTGGATACATACACTCTTACAAACAAAGATGCCAACAAGGTTTCTTTGGAATGATACTTATAAAACAGGTGTGTCCAATCTTATCCATGAAGGACCGGTGTGGCAGCAAATTTTCATTCCAGACAAACTGAAGTACACCTGACTGAGCCAGTCTTAGTCTTCAAACATTTCATCAGGTGAAAACCTGCAACCACATTGCCATAATGTTCATTTATATCCTGAGGAAAAGGAGTTTTTGAGGATACCTCTTGTGTATGGAGTAGTCCACATCAAGTGTACAACAGCTAAGATTAAAACAAAGATTCTTTGCCCACACAACCGACCACCAAAGCTTTCCCGGCTCACAAGTTTACTGTCCACATCACTTAAAGTGCAAATAAATATAATACAATAATCAATGTAGTCTGTCGATTGTGCTTGATTTTATAATATAATGCAATGCAATAAACACTAAAAAGTAACAAAGTATTGCTTATTTTGTGAGGACATTTTTGTCTGAACACATTTAGCCTGTTTTTTTGTTTTTGTCACAGCACAGTAAGGCTCAGTGCTCATTGTGGTATTTTTCTTCATTTCGGTTAGTACTGGGTTTTATAGATTTTCTCAATATGAGATACTGTGGCTGTTTCACTCCTCAGTGGCCCAGGCTTGGGATCTTTCTTTTTGAAAGCCTAGTTTGTAACCATTAATCCAGCTAGGAGACTGTGGCAGTTTTTAACCACAGTTTTTATTTATTTGTTTTTTAACTGTATCTAGACATTTAGCCCAATGTTATTTTACATACATCGTTTTATAATAGAACTCCATATCTAGGTTAACCTTTACAATAAAACATGTAAAATGACAGAAAAAATTTGTTGAATGTTCCCAAGCTTAGAACATTGCTAATGACACACTGCATTTACTTAAGACAGGTTAACAATATTAGAATTAAATTGAATGCTTTCTAATTGTGAACATCCATCCATCCATCCATTTTGAACGTATTACATGTGTTAATTGTGTAGCCACTCCAATAATTTATACAGAGGCTTCTTATCCAACACAAATTGGTCATAACCATTAGATGCCCAGTAGTAAAATTACCCCACCTCCCCTGAAAAACATACTGTACAAATAATACATTGAGGGATTGTTTGTTTTTGTAAAAGCCTGCTCAGTGTTAATGGCGCTATCTGTATTCAGTCCCTGATCAATGCACTGTTGACAGTCCTCATTGTGCACGTGGACCTGTGTGTGCGTGTGCGGGGCAGGAGGTAGCAGAAGGCGAAATGAGGACTTGCTTTAGGAACTTGTATAATTCATTTGCACAAAAGGTGCCATGACATTGTTCTTTTCACAGAACGGAGGAGGAAAGAGGAAAAGAGGGAGAACATTTAAAGAGATTACATCTGTGAAGCTGGTCATTGCTTGCTGCTCTAATCCTCAGCTGAGAAAACGAGCTAAAACACTATAGATACTCCCAATTATATCTCTCTTTGATCTTCTTTGTGGCCTTTAAAGATGGAGAAACTCTGTCATCCTCCAACTTTTGTTCTCCCTCTGCTGTATTTTTTCCTCTCTTTCTTCCTTCCTTCCCTCTCTCTTCCATCAGTTCCTCCCTCCTTCCTTTCCCTTGCCATGTGCACAGAGCATGGTAACCTTGGTGCCCAAAGAGTGACATCATTCTGCCTCTCTAGAGAAAGTGTGTCCTCTCTCTCGCTCTCCCTTTGTTTTTCTCCCTCACTCTATCGTTCTCTGTCCATATCTCCTATTTCTTTCTCTCCATTTTTGTCTTCTGTCTCTCAATCTCTCTTTATCTTTGTCCTTCTGACTCTGTTCCCACTGTGTTGTTTCTCTCTCTCTCTCTCTTTCTCTCTCTCTCTCTCTCTATGTTGACTAGGGCTGCAACAAACGACTATTTTGATAGTCTAATAATCTATGGATTATTGAAACGAATAATCGATTATTCAGATAATGACGTCACGACACTCTGCTAAAACTAAATTCTACAATCACAGGTCGTTACTGAAACGCAGGAAAGGCAGCGTCTGTGCACATATTGAGCTCTGCAGGGAAGACGCGTTCTGAGGGAAAGTGGAGAATGTTTGTGGCAAACTTGTTCTACATGAACAGTTCAGTTTGAACGATTTTTGTAATCATTTCCTTTCAGCGGTAACCATTCGTCCAGCTGCCCTCTACGTTCACTGAGAACTACCTCCTGTGTGCGAGTGGAACCAAACGTCCGCGGATAAAGGACAAATTTACACGCACCGGCAGCCACGCCGTTACCACAACGACGCAGTGTCTAAAACTGTAAACGGTATCGCTGTGAACAACAGTTACTTGCTTCTCTGTTCCAACTCTATTGACGATTCCGGAGAACATGTATTTCAAAATGGAAAATGTTACAGCTCGGCTCACAACATGAAGTAGGCCGGAGTTTAACATTAACGCTAGCTCACTAGCTGGCTAGCATAGCTTCTGCCACGTCCCACCACACACTTCTGTACTTCACTTCCAACGGTATATTTTTACACACTTTTTAGTGAGCTTGTATGCGATTTGGGACGCGGCATATCTTACGATATTAATAATTAGTCCGCTAAGCCGACGTTTCTTCTTCCGATGCTCCAGCATGGAGGACCTGTGGTCCCGTGCCAGCTAAGCTCGGCACAACTGGCAACATTTTCTGAGTTTGGCGTGAAGTGCTCCCACATTTTGAGGATTCTGTTGCTGAGGCTGACATCGAGCTTTTGTCAACTCTCCGTTCAAAACCTCCCCAGTGAGTGCGAGAAAGACGCGTAATGACGTCACCAACTAATCGATTGTTAAATTAGTTGCCAACTAATTTGGTCGTCGATCTTAGTTGACTAAGCTGAATGAACGTTGCGCCCCTAATGTTGTAACTTTTTGTTCCTTTCTCTTCTCACTCTGTCTTTTCTTGTTCTACTCTCTTCCCCCGTTTCCCTCTGCATCTCTCTGTCCTCTTTTCTTTGTTTTTTTTCCTCTCTACACCTCTGTCTCTTTTTCTCTGCTGTGAGGGTATGGATGATAATGAGCACAGAGGCCGGTGTGAAGATGAGGATCATTGTACTTGCACGGGATTGTAAACAAATGTCTCTTTTTGTCGCTCGTCTGCCTGAAACACTGCGTGTGTGACCGGTGTCTGTGTCACATAGACCACATGGGTCTGTGAGTCTGACAGTGAGACTAGTTTTAACTGACCCTGCTGCAATGGGCTGATGTCCCTTATGTAATGTTTACATAACAAAAGGGGCACGCTCTGGGGGCTTTTGTTTGGTGGGCCTGTTGGTTTACAGGGCAGAGTGCTTGTGTGAAGTGCATCCGAGTGGCTAACTGCATTAGGACACATTGGCCTGTCAGCGCGGAGCAGAATGGCCCTTTGTACCAAAACAGTACGCCGGTCTGTTTGGCGCGGCCCTCTGCTGGCTACGGCGCGGTACTGCCCTCAGCGCAGGCCGGCTGAATGAGGTCTTTATGAATGGTGGAGGCCGAGGGTGATTGTGAAAGACGCTCACTGTGCGGGAGGCATGTATTTATGCGCTGTGGGTCCCACACTGAGGCAGCACGAGAAGGTTTCTCTGAGATCATTTGAAGAAACAGGAGAGCTGTAGCAGAGAACACACACACATGTGCTCTTATGCCTCTTAGCAGCTCAGGAGAAAGATGGGTGGCTCCTTCTTTTGGAACTTTCTGTTCTTTATTATCATAATGCTCTCAGATTGGAGCTTGCCAAAAACAACCCAGCCTCCCTCTCCCCTCTTCCCTCTCCCCTCTCTCTTCTTGGGCTGAAATGTTCCACTTACACTTTTTGCCGATCACTTCTATTAGAGCACATACACACACACACACACACACACACACACACACACACACACACACACACACACACACACTTGCTGTCTCTTCCATCTGCCTCTGACTCTTTTTCTGTCTTCCTCACTTTCTGTTTCTTTTCTCTCTCTTTTTTTACCTCTGTGTGTGTGTCTCTTTCTGATGCTCGCTCTCTATCACACTCGTTATCTCTCTCTTTTTTGTGTCTCTTTGTGTCTTTCCATCTTTCATTGTCTCTTGGTCTCTCTCACTCTCTCAGTCTCTCTTTCTATTTCTTTGTTCCTTCTCAGTCTTCTCTCACCTTGAGTCTCTTACTGTCTCTTTCCATCTGTCTTTCTCTTTCACTGTATATATCTGTCTTGCTCCCTCTTTTCTATCTCCCCTCTGTCTCCCCTTTATCCTATGATATTTATTTGTGCTGTTCCTCTCTTGCATTCTTTTTCTTCCCCTGCCTTCCCTCCCTCTCTCTCTCTCCCTCCCACTCTCCCTCCCTCCCTCGCACGCTCACTCTTTCTCTCTCTCCTCTCTCTGGGGCTGCATGTTTACTGTTTCTCTCTCTCTCTCTCTCTGGCCACCAGCAGGAAGACTCAGCAGCAGTGTGTATTGTTGCGGCTTTTTAATGCGCAGGGCGCTCTATCTGTGTAAGGTAGGTGTCCAATGTCGGGCTGTGTTTTCTCTCTGCTCCTCTCTGTGCTCTCATTAGTGAGCGAAAGCGTTGCATTTGTGTGCATTTTGCGGTCGGGGGACTGCTGTTGACAGTTGCAGTGTCCCCCCCACCTCTACAGAACTAGGCAGTTGCAGAGTGGGATCTAAAGTGGGTTGTGCAGGCTGTAGTGAGAGAGCTGACTACTCAGCAGCAAGAACATTAGATTTTAATGCATAATCTAAGCCCAAAATGTAGTATTGTCCAGTAGCAATGTTCCTCACCTCTTCTCCTGCTGAACAGACTTTCCTCTTGGCTGCAGTTATCTGTCTTCTGCTTTGGCTGCAGTGTTCTCCTTTAAGGCATACCCCCATGTTCGTGCTGTGTGTATGAGTTAAGACGTGTAGATGCCGTATGTGTGGATCAGTTCTAGACAGCCAGGTTGTTGGGCTTAGCGCAGTAGTGAATGTGTGAGCGTGAGAGTGGGGCTGATTGTAGGGGCGAGGAGAGAGGTCATGAATTGAAGAAAAGAGGAAAGGGAGATTGCTGAACCCCGACTTCCTTTTTGTGTCACCACTGCGCGCTCAGGCCAGCACTTTTCTCTCTGAATTCACATTCTGTGTCACTCTGTGTCTGTCTTTGTTTTTTCTGTCGTAGTGTTTTGATCTTGCGAATAGGATGAAAGGTTCAGTGCTCACTCTCGCAAAGCAATACTAAACAGTTTATTAAGTTAAAGAGGCCATAATCTACATTTTTATTTATTTTCCTTCCAATTTTGACATCTGCATCACAGTTCATTTTTACATGTCCACTCCAACCTCTCTTCATGCCTTAGAATTAAGCTGGCTGTTTCTGTTAATGTCTCTTTTAAGACTGATATATGTAAATGATCTCTGTTCTGTTTGGCTGCCCTGTGTTGTGCCACATTTAAAAAGCAGTCAGGGCAGAAACACTCTTTATAACATAGGTGTAAATAGGTGTGGCTGAACCTTACCTGATGGTGGATAAATGTGTATGTGTTGGTTTTTGGGACATTGCAAAAGCACTTCATTTAAAATGGGACTTCATTTAAAATGGGCTGCTTTCCAACATGGCCCCTGAACTGTACTGAACAGTACTTTTGAAGATTTCAACAGTGAGTGTGTTTACATGCACTTACTAATCCAAAATCAGAGTAAGAGTTTACATGCACAGAGAAATCTGACTGCTGAGCTAAAATCCAGCTCTCTTTCTCAGATTTCTAGATCAGATTATGGTGTTTACATGACCATTTGAATGTTCATGTAAAGGGGGCAGTCATGGGCTGGAGGTTAGGGAACTGGCCCTGTGACCGGAAGGTTCCCAGTTTGATCCCCAGCACCGACAATCCTTGACTGAGGTGTCCTTGAGCAAGACACCTAACCCCCAACTGCTCCCCGGGCGCCATGGGTAGGGCTGCCCACCGCTCTGGGCAAGTGTGCTCACTGCCCCCTAGTGTGTGTGTATTCACTAGTGTGTATGTGGTGTTTCACTTCATGGATGGGTTAAATGCAGAGGTGGAATTTCCCCAGTTGTGGGATTAAAAAAGTATCACTTTAACTGCAGGAATCCGATTATGATTGGATTATTGAGTGCACATAAATGCACTCATTGTTTACATGCTACATCAAAGTTTTTTTCACAGTTTCGGTCCTTTTAAAAACACAAGTTCAGGCCTCATTTTTCTGAAAAAGCTCATAACTATGTGTCAAAATTAAATGTTTTTGACTAAATAAATCTTTTAATATTTTGTGATGGAGTGAGTGGACCTTTTTTCCCAATGGGTGTTATTCCTCAGCCTCACCTGGTTAAAGTACCTTCTTTTCCTTTGTTTTCTTTCTTATTCACATACCCTCCTTTCTGTCTCTGTCTAGCTGTTCTGAAACATAACCTAAAAGCTGTAACAGAGCTGAGCTAGTTTTGCCATTTAAGCTTTTTAAAACATAATCATGATGGAGAGGAAAACCACTAATTGTAATCTGCCACCAGAATTTGGGGAGCAGTTGCAGACTTGAACTCGCAACTAGATTAAATGAAAGTGCTCGTTTTGGTGCTCAGTATCGGGCTGTGATGTAGGTCTGTTCAGAAGGAAGCTTTGGCCTAATTAAGCATCCATGTTGTCAGCCAATTTATGAGATTTTTCCCAGCCTGCTTTTGGCCCACCAGAGCAGACTGATGTCTTTCTAGGCAGTTTATGTGTGCGAGAGAGCGTGTTATACTTGTGTTAGGCATGCCTGCACAAATAGAGGAACTTCTGCTCCCTTTATCTAGAGATGAAGGAAGGTCACTTCACCTCTGGTACATCCTTTCAAGATGTTTCTGTGTGAGTGAGTGTCAGCATGGGAAAACGTGGAAAGACTTGGAACTCTGAGCTTCTCTGGCTGCTCTGAGCTAGCAGCCAGAGATGAGCAGCTGGATGTTAAGGACTGCTCATTTCCTTTTTGTGTGGATGTCATTTGTATGGATGTTTGTGTATTCGGAAGTGTGCTGAGGAAGTAAAGGAGATTTATGGGGGCCCATCTAAGGATTATTTTAGTTTTGAGACTATTAGTTTGACAAGGTGCAGATGTTAGGCCTACATACAGTAGGTGGATGTGTGTCTGTGTGCGTGGGCAAGTGTGTGTGTCTGTGTGCGTGAGTGATTATTTTGTACTTGGACTTGGACCTCGCCCATGACTCCTGGCGTCGTAGCGTCTAAGCACCTTCTCTGAGGGGACTGGAGCTACAAGGATGTCAGCAGTGCTTTATTGGCATGATGTAGTCTACATTTCTGCCAGAGCAATTGAAAAGAAAAGAAAAAATAGAAATAGCACAATTGAAAATAGGCCGTTTACATGCATATCAAGAAGGAAAGTAGGAGATTTAAAGGCCCCATTAAAACTAATGGAAAACTAAATGTTCTTTGCTTTGTTGAAATATGAGTTTGATATAGCATGTGATCATTGTAAAAGTTTCGAAACGCGTCGTTCTCTCTCCAGCTCATATATGATCCGGCTTGCTCTTCTCTCAAGGCAGTTTTCTTTGTTGCTGCACTCTAGAATCCCAGGGGAGATGCTTGTAGAATGTATTTCTAATTGAAGCATACTTGTACCTCTCTCTCTGGATCTCTCTGTCTTTCTCGCACACTCTGTTGTTCAGTATTCTGGTCACCCTGTGCCTTCATGCTGAAAGCAGGCTTTGTGGCGGTGGCATGGACGAGCTCCTCTGAGAGCAGCTTCATGCATTGGCTGCTTCTGTTTAACCATATGAGGGTTTATCTGGGCCTCTGTCTGTGTGTGAGGTGGCTGTGGGGCTGCGTAGGTGGTTTTTGGGGGGTTGGAGTTCAGGGTATTTGTAACACTTTGGGGCAGAGGTTGGTCTATGCCAGGCTGCCCCCACCATACTGCTTCCCTTTAAAAACACTCCTCAGGAAACCGCTTCAAACAATTGCAGTCTACGCTGAGAAAGTTCCGTACCACTCCTGGAACTTGGGAAAACCTCTCCCTTCCCCTTGCAAGGCAAGGCTCTCCCTCTTTCACGCTCTCTCTTTTTCTCTCTAACAGTCTGCTTCACTCTGTTTGTTTCTCCTTCCCTGTCTCTTTAGAAATTGCCTATGTGTATATACACAATGTAATCTTACGCACAACATGGCTCCCCCTATGGAAATGAATGTAAATTTGGTACTACTAGTCAGAATATAATAATACATATCATGTATTGCGAAAACACCTTTAAATATCATGATGTTTTTGCCTTATTGCTCCGCCCTAACTTTGACAATTTCTTGATACACAATATTTAGTTTTTCAACTGAAATGGACAAAAAAGTACCACATGAAAAATACAGTCAAAAACCATTGATAGAATGATTTTATTTAAGATGTCATATAGTCTAGTGCACTAAATCTAGTTAAACAGGATTACTTTCTCTTTGTAATGAGACATGCAGTTGGTCAGTGTTCTTTAAGTAGTGATAACAACAGTATGCTTAGAACAGCACGTTATTACGTAAAGTGGCTTATGATAATGATGCATATTGTCATATTGCCCACTCTAGTTTCAAATATATCAAGGAATAGGGATTGATTAACAGATTAACCCTAAACCAGTAAATGAACACGTGTTCCACCGATACTGTCAGTTCAAAATTGTCAGTTTCATTTTAATTTACTTCTAATAAACCACAGTTCCTATTTAAATAGACAGATGTATCATTGATTTATCAAGTTGAGGAACATTTATGAATATAGACAATACACAACTGGTTCCATTAAATAGCTTCACTAAAATTGAAGCATGCAGCTAAAATAGGAAGAAGACACTTTTCAAAGATGATGATTTCACAAATACCACAGTTAACCACATACAAGCATTCAGATCTGGTAAGACGTACAACAATTCAGTACATGTTCTCCATAAGAAAGTGAGAAGTACGGCGGCTTGAGGAAATGCAAATTTACAGGATATGCTAAAGAGTGGCAGCTTTCAAGAGCTACTGAGCCAAAGCTGAACTTGGTCATGCATTTATGTATTTTTATGTACGTTTTTGCTTGGACTTGTAATGATTAACGGATTACATAAAGGTTATCTGCAATATAACATTAGAACTTCAGAATATAGAACCTAATTAAGCATCCATGTTGTCAGCCAATTTATGAGATTTTTCTCAGCCTGCTTTTGGCCCACCAGAGTGTCTTTCTAGAAGGTTTATGTGTGAGAGAGAGTGTGTCAGGCATGCCTGTACAAATAGAGGAACTTCTGCTCCCTTTATCTAGAGATGAAGGAAGGTCACTTAACCTCTGGTACATCCTTTCAGGATGTTTCTGTGTGAGTGAGTGTAAGCATACTGAAAATTAGCGAATTTATATATATATAGTTATAAGTTCTATAATGTTAGAACTTCAGAATATAGAACTGTCAGTAGTCCATCCTTTTATAGTTATTAGTTAATAATAGTATTATTAATTGTTTAATATTGATCCAGGCTGTGTACTCGCATGCTGTTTACCTCATATACACGCATATACGCACCTCACCTTTCAGTACTCAACGCTAAATGCCATATATGTTAAGGTACTGCATTCATGCTCTATGTAAGGAAGTATTTTAATATCCTGGGGCATTGATGCTGATTTCAGTTGATGTGCACTCATAAGTGTGCATATTTTACAGTGGCTACAAACTCATAAGATTTCATAAGTGGAACCATCCTTTTTATTATTGATGTTTTGTACAGTCATGTGTTAGATTTTAGGTTTGCCAGTTAATCGTTAATTGCTGAGAAACATCAGTTATTTATTGATCAAAGGAATTTGCCAAAATTTGCCTCACCAAAATAGAACATCTTGAAATTTATTTCCTATATATCACTTTTCTGGTATGGTTCATAGACTTGCTGTCTCAATCAGTTAGTGCTTTCATCACCTAGAGGTGCACACTTTCCCTCTCTTTGAAAGTGTCATTATGAATGTGCTTAGGGGGGATATGCATTTGCAGTAATTCCTCCATTTGATCTGCAAGAGCCGTTGCGGCGAAATGATCCATACATGCCGTTAAATGTGCTTCAGCAGATCTTTCAAGGGCCTTCGCTATTCCTTCCCGTTGCTTTCAGCCTCTTGCTGACGTGGGCCCATTGACGTCAGAGCCTCAAATGGACCTTTATGAATTATAATTGTGGCTCATTACAGACCCACATGTGCTGGGAAGTGTGTCTCTGTGTGTGTGTGTGTGTGTCTCTCTCACTGTTATTAACTCCGGACTGCTTGCGGTGCTCCAGAGCTCGTCGTCTGTTTATTGTTTATGCTTCTCTGACGCAGTTTTAAGTCTCGCGGTTGCCCCTTCCCGTAACGGGGGTACATGCTTTTTTCACTTGCCACACTAGTGACCCCATGGAACCTTTCCACTGTCATCACCCCCCTCTCCCCACTCCACAGGCCCCCGATAGGCCTGTCCACAGCTGTTAGCCCAGCCTCTAGTCCATTGGGCAGCCTGTAAAAGGACGACGAACACATTGCTTTAATTTGTGACAGCCTGGTTCACGTGACTGGGATGGGGGGGCTTTTTGTTGCTGTGGCAACCACAGGGAGTGCGCTTAGAGAGAGAAGAAGAGTGAGAGAGAGAGAGAGGGAGGGAGAGAGTGTGAGTGCTCTAAAGGAAACCTCTTCTCTTTTCAACAGCTTGCAGATCTCACAGTCAACGTTGTTAGTTCCCACCCAAAATCCAGTTTGGCACATTTGATGCTGCTTAGCAGAGTCAGAAGTTTCACAAAGAGAGATAAGAGAAAATGTATTAGGACAGAGTATGCACAAAGCTGTTCACAGTGTAAACTATTTACATATTGTTGGAAGTGCAAGTGCACCATGTCCAGTCTGTAAGTTTGCAGAGTGTGCTGTGTTTGTCCAGTGCGTTATTTCTGTTTTGTGGTTTTAAGCATGGACCGTAGATTTTGGACAGCCTTTCACTGTACAATATCCAAATCAATTCTGCGTGTGTATATATATATATATATATATATATATATATATATATATATATATATATAAACACACTTACACCACTTTATAACATTTAGCATAGAAGTGGGCAGTTCATACTGGTTGAAATTCTTCTTAAGGTATGAGTTTTGTCATAATATTTATACTGGTATGCCACAAAAAAGTGCAGATAACGCAGCATATAAATATTGTAAAACACTCTAAGATTAGTCAGGGATGTTTCAGCAACAGCCATCTCCAGCTGTGTTGTCACTTACAGTCTGAGGTCCAGTTTGATGTCAAGGGAGCAGACAAATATAATAAATAATAAATATAAAAGGAACAGCTAGTCTCTTGGGGTTGGCCAGTTTGTTTATTGCGCTTTTCTCTCACACTGCCTATGACGCTACCTCCCTTAGTTAGCTGCATCAAACAGCGTCACGGTCTCAGGTCCTTCGCAATTTCTCAGCAGTTTCCCAGCTGCAACTGATGACTTAAAATATTTGCCAAATTCCAGCAGTGTCTGACGGTAGGGTGAATGGGATGAATATATTAAATGACTTGAGATTCAGATGAGAAACAACATTTAGCTCTATTTTTGCACAATAAAATGCTTCAGCTTGACTTCAGTTGTTTAAACACAGTTCTTGTGAAGGGACATTAAAGAATAGTAAGCCAATGGTAATTTACATAAATAGGGTTACTTTAGCATCTGAAGTGGTTTAAAAAACATTTTAATTGGCCATACTGCCCATTAATAATCCAATGCATTATGATTATAATTATCACTTGTAATTTCAGTTAAAACATGAAAAAAAACTATTTTAAATAAATTCAATAAGCATTGTGTGTGTAAGTGGTTGGTGGTGGTGGGGTGTGCTTGTGCGCGGGGGGTTGGGCCTGATGCTTGGCCCCGCCTATCAAAAATACATTCCACGGTTTTAAGAGATGCAGGGATGGAAGGAGGTCAAGAGAGTTGCTGCACAAATGACAAGCGATCACATGGACCATGTCTAAGCTGGGTTCCACCACAAGCCTGAGAAAGACAGGCGATCCAGCAGACAAAATCCAGGAATTTCACCAAAGATACAGCCCAGTTCAGGTACCTGCTGCTTTTGACTGAATTATAAGGACTTTGATGGAGTTTCTGGAGCTAGTTGGTTGTCCTGAGTGGGACGGTTTGGTGGCAGTCTTGCTGATGTGCATATTTCTCAAGGGTTTGTACACAGTATCCTATAAGGAGAGGGTTCAGCTGTTGATTTTCTGTGCATACTTGACAACGTGCTGCTGTTTGCCCTTGAAGCAAGCAGTTATGGAGCCAAATATATCTCCCCTCTGTGTGCGTGTCTGTCTCACTCTCTCTCTCTTTCTCCCTCTGTGTGTCTCTCTCTCTCTCTCTCTCTCTCTCCCTCTCTCTTCCTCCCACTGTTCATCTCTCTCTCTCACCCACTGTGCACCTCTCTCACTTCTTCAACAAGCAGGCATAGAAACATGCATACTTACTGATTCATAAATGCAAAAAAATAGAGAGTGTGTGAAGAGGGCTCTCAGTATTGGAGTCTGGCAGTGACTGCAAATCAGCACAGCAACCTCAGGCCACCATTAGGTCACTTCTGCATGATCTCCACTGTTTTCTTTCTGAGATTGTGAGGCTGCTGTGAGAGAATTGTGTGCGTGTGTAAAGGCACTGTGACAGAGCTACGTGTTTAAGCATTTGTCTAGGAATAGAATTTATTTGCCAGCCAAGAGTATTTTTATTACATCTCACACATTAAAAATGTCCTCTCATTGCCATTCACACTTACTAAACTTTCTCTCAGATCTGGTCCAAAAAGCTGAAGACTGTCAGCAACGGCAGAGTAAATCTTCATATTAAAGATCTTCTGAGTCCATGGTTAGAAGCATAACGTACCAGTCCTTCCAAATAAGCCTCTATTAAAAGAATGGTTTACCAAAAACTCTTACAATTTTTGCCTTAGCTTGAATGTAGTCAGCTGGTCAAGACATGCTTGCATAATTCCAATATGGGAATTATGGGTTGATGCATGGGTCATCCATAGATGCTGACGCTGACACCTGAACATTCACTCACACAGAAACAAGTGCACAAGTTGGGACTAAATTCAGTTGAATTAGCATTGTGGAGAAATGTAGCCTTTAGCTCTGTAGGCTTACAAATGCAGTACAATTTAATGCAAGAGAATTTTAGCACGGTAGCCCACGTTGCCTGAACAATATGCCATTTCACAGTACAATAAATGCTTCATCTAATGTGAGTTTAAAATATCAGCTGAATCTAAACATTTTCGATACTGCAATTTTTTAAAGCAATTATCTTCTAATACTGATATGATTCTGTGGCATGCGCCTGCCCCCCGGGCCCCGATGATGATGGCCGCGAGAGGCAGCAGGAAGGCGGGGCCCGACCATTCAGCGGCGACACACCTCAGCTCCCCAGATGGACACGAGTCACGAGAGTGACAGCGGGAGGAGGAGGACGAGGACACTTGTGCCGACCACGAGAGACACCAGAGTAAGGAGCGAGTCCTGTGCTCTGTTGCCTGGGCCCCGCCCCCGGTTACGCAGCGAGGCCGCCTCACAACACCTCACGTTCGACCCAGGCGGCCAAGTTGCCAGCTGGGTTTGTTTGTTTTTGTGTTCTGTGAATTAAAGTAATGGCTGCTGCAAGCCTAAATCCTGCCTCCAGTGTCCCCTTTGAGCCCGGGGTAGCACATGCCATGCTACATTTTCTAATATCAATGCACATTTGTAGTATAGTAGTATAGAATATCTAAAAGTGACTTATAACAACCAAAATGTAATGGAATGGTTAAAAATGAGGCCAGTGAAATTTTGGATGACATCGACCTTCACTGCTTGTTAACCTTGTAGCTCCAGCACAAAACTAAACAAGCAAATGTCAGGTGCTGAACATGTCTTGACCAGTTAACTACATTTGTGGTAACTGTTTAAATTTGATTCTTCAGTGAATCGTTTGTTTAAACCCTCAAAGTGCAATGCTGGGATGAGAATGCAATAGCAGTAGGGAGGGCCATGAATGAAGGGAGTGAGTGAGCGAGAGAGAGAGAAGGTCAATGAGAGGAGTATTGGGAGAGAGACAAGGGCTTACTTGGTTCCATGAAGGGTTTGGTTTGCTGCTTTTTGACCTTTTGCAAGGTAATTCAGCAAATGTGAGGGGGAGTCTTGGAAAGTCTCTTTCGGCAGATATGTTTACAAAACAGGAACCGATTATTGAATCACACAAGCGTTCTCTCTTCCCCCATTTCTCTATCTTACTCACTATCTCAAGACTCAGCGAGAGAGAGAGGGAGATGGGGAGGGGAGCTGGACTGAAAAGGAGTGAATGAGGAAAGAGAGAAAGAAATAAACAAAGATAAAGAGGTGCAGAGGGAGACAAAATGAGAGGAAATGCGTCAGAGAGAGACCGAGAGAGTAAATTGGTTTTGCCTGAAAAAAAAAAATTGAGGTTGCCTCTTTCAGTGTGTCAGCCAGCTGTTGTTAACAGATTCTGCAGCTTCTCTCACAAGTAGTCAATACTCAATACAAGTTAAAGCCTTGGGCCTCAGCATTGTATCGCATTAGCTGTTCAATGATGTGATGTTTTCGCTACAGTTCACGCGATCATCTCTCCCACTCTCTTTCCCATTATCTTTCTTCTCTCTGCTTTTACCTTCGTGTCTGTGCTCAACTGTTTCTAGATGACAAGAGGGAAGTGTCTTTTGAGGAAGTGTGCTCTACTGTTCTGCTCTCAGAGCCTGTGCTATATTATTAATGGGTCATGACACTGACATATACTGAGTCTCTACCCCCACCCCCCCGTTTTGTTGGTATTTGGTTTGCTCCAGCCACTACATGCAGTGTCAGACAGCAGAAAGTTGACACTTCTGCTTTTTGTTTTACTCTCATGGGCGCAGGCTAATTTCTTTGAATGGTAAGTAAGAGCAGAGTCGTGGATCTTGTGTGTGATGTTTTCTGTTGTAAATATTCTGTGAAAAAAGAATGATTGTAAACTGAAAATATTATTGGTATTAGTTGTGGCTTAAATAACCAGACTGTTTTAGATGCTAAAGGACCTCAGTCAGTAAATTTTACATGAGCCTTTTCCACCCTTTCTTTATCTTTTATTTAAATTGTATTGAACAGACTGTGTTCCTTTAAGACTGGTATATAAAAATGGCCTCTGTTCTGACTGGCTGCCCTGTACTGCGCCTCATCCAAAAAGCCAGAGTTCCCACATGTGCTGGAAAACCTGGAAATTTACAGCGTAGCTTAGCAGTCATGGAAAACACCTGGAAAATGAGAATTTCTGTAATGCCCTGTAAATATTTGTGAGGTCCTTGAAAAGTGTAAACTTAGGCTTTTAAGCCACTGAGATTGCATGTTTTAGCCAATGATGCCCCGTGCGTTGAAGTTTGAGTGTGGCAGGGTCTCATGTGGACAGTTGAGAGCTATGGGCATTGCAGAGTATCCATGCGCTGTAAAAACAACAAAAAAGCAATGGAGCCACATATTATCAGGAGTGAATTGGAGAAAATCAACAGAAGAGGCACATACAGCAGATTGCTAAACGTCTACCCATTTAGAAAATCCACCCACGATATTCAATGCGTCTCTAAAATTCAGCCAGTACAGAGCATCTGATCCATAACACAAGTTTTGCAAAGCAGAGAAGGAAATGAGCAGATCTTTGTGGGCAGGAAGTTTCACACCATATCACACGTCATGCTAAATACATAGACTAAAGAACGTAGCACCTCTTGCGCTTAAAAAACCAGCAGGTTTCATTTTTTCCAATTCGGCCCATGTGAACATTAGCAACGCTAGCAAGTTTGTTGAACTGCCAGCAAGCAGAGCGAAACAATATTATATATTTAGGTAAAACTAGTCACCTAGCAAGATCAAGATCTGTTAGCAAACCTTAGATATAGTAATATACAGGATGATACATTTGTCAGTTAATACATGTTTATCTTTAAGCTTAATTTTTAAGTCAGAGATGTGAGCAAAACTGTTGTACAGCTGCGTATGTGCTCTCTGGTTCAATTTTACCTGCCCTCTTTCTCAATGGTTATCTTCTAAAAAGTGACACATGGCATGTGGGGCATATGGGTTTAAACTGGACATTTTTCAACTCAATCCACAGCAATACATGGGGTAAAAAAATTTAACCACTGTGGTCAAAATACTCAGAGGGAGCAGCACCCACAGAATCTTTGTCCTGTTGTAGCATAATGGTGTTTTGACAGTCCTCTATCTGAGCACACCCTTAATTCATGTAGCATTTTATATTGGCTGCACACAGCCAGCAGTGACAGCCCTCACAAAACTTAGTTTCACGTTTTTTTTTTGCCGTCTGCTGCTATAGTAGCCTGTACAAATGTAGTTTAGACAGATATGGTGATTTTCTAATGGGGCCCAGTGGCCTGACACTGGGCCTGGGGTGGGGCTAAACTGCTGTAGGCAGAAGAGATGTAAATATGTTAACTTTTGTGACTTGACAAAAACTATGAATTCAAATTGGACTGATTTTACAGTTTGGTTTTGGTATATGGACTGTAACAACTGAGTGAACAATACATTTTGAAACTTTAATATCAAACTTATTCATTAAAAAAAGCAAGGAGTTAGCACTTTACACATTAGTAATAAGAGGGTAATATATGGTAATATGGTAAGAAGTTGTACTAAGCTCAAAAATATTTTTTTGGTTGTTACTAAATAATAAGTTAATCATAGTAGTAACAAGTTAGTAATGCAATGGTAAAATAATGGTAACAACTTAGGGATTACAGACAAATTTTTCAGTTTGTAATTGTAGTGCTAACAAGTTGTTGATAAAGTGATAAGGTAACGGTAAGTTGTACTGCCCTAAAATGACATGCTAATTTGATAATTGTTAATAAATAATGAGTAGGTTATTGTAGTGGTTAAGAGTTGGTATTTACATTTATAATTACCCATACATTATATATACATTTTTCAGGTATTACGAAATAATTAGTCATTGTAGATTTAAAAAAAGTATACGTATAAGATGTTCAGCTCTTACCACCTAATTATCTGCTTTATCAATGTCAGTCAGATTGTTTTAAATCATAGGATTTTATATTAGAGTTTTTAAAAACAATGCAGTGATTCTGCTAAAATTGCATATTATCAGAGCTGTAAAATACTGACTCACTCTTATGTCTTTAAATGGTCAGTTGCAGTATGATGTATGGACAGTTAGGCTATAAATTACTGTAAAACTAATTGGTATTAGATCTGTAACTCTAATACCAATTAGTTTTACTGTAATTTAAGATGTAAACTTGCTTCTTTCCGTCTTGTTTCTGCATCTCACATCAGGTATCATTTTATTACCAACTTGTTACCATTATAATTAGTATTAATTTTGGCATTATTATTGATCTGTAAGGTTTTCCATGATATGTGCCCTTGAACATGCATGAAGATGAAACCCAACTTTTTACAGCACAGGTGAGGCAGGCATTGCTAGTCATCAGTCCTAAACACTCTTGGGCTAGAAGAGAGAACAGGCAAACACAGACACTCACAGACTCTCACACGCGCTCAGTTCTACAGAGGCCTTAATGGAATCACTTTTCTGTGAGTGGAGAATGCTTTTAACAGGAGATGGTATGTGAAGGCATTGAGCAAGAGGGTAAGTTTTAAGTATGGAAACGTTGGAGGTATGTGTGGGAGTGTGTATGTGTTTATCCTGAGACACTAGAATAAACAGTAGGATTTTTGATTGGTTCTCTGGTGGTCCTCTGTTTAGTCTGACAGGGTTAACTGGCCAAGGAGAACACAGGCATTTACAATTTAACATTCTCTGGAGCTCTGATAAGGGAAAAAAAAACACTGACACTGACTCTGCACAAGTTCTGCCCCGAGGAGCAGATTACACACTTCAACTATGTGTGTGTGCGCATTTGTGTGTGAGAAGTGAGAAAGGAATAACACCAGATTTTCCATTAGCAGGCCTTACTCTCTGTGTCTGCACTGACCTAGTCTAAGAATAGGATTTAAATAGTCTATCCTGGTTCATTTAACAATCATCTCTCCTGTGGCGTTGTAATAGTCTGTCATATAACCTTCCATATTCAATATTTTTGCCCCTGAAAACACAAGTATAGGAGAAAATCTCCCCAAAATAAATAGTGATGAAGGTAAATCCACATGAATGCTCTTCTAAATCACTTGTTTACCAGCCTGGTCCTCAGGGTCCCCCACACAGTCCACAAATGTCTTTTTATCCCTTCTCATGTTGAGAGCAAAAATGAGGACCGTCTAGATGAGGTCAGATGAGTGTGAATGAATGAGTGTCCTTTGCTGCATTTCGGTAGCTAGGATTCAGCCGAGAGAGATGAGTCTTCATTTGTTTTGCAAAACAGAATGGTCTACCAAGGACATTTTGTCACTTTGTCACAAAGGAGCCAGCTTCTGAAATTTGATGGAGACAATACTGCTGATGCAAATGATAGTAAGCTGACAAGCAAAACATGGATGTGAATGATGTGTTGTTGCCGATAACATATTCATTTGTTTGTATTATAATTAAATGCTGTCCTGCAAGCTGAAAGCTGTTCAGCTCCCTGAAAGCAGGTGCATATCACCTCCTGTATTCAGTCTAATATAATGTACTTTATATTTTACTAGAAATATTTCTGGTCTTTTAAAATGACATGTAGTTTGCTTCATCTGGGTGAGAAGAACACACTGTCAGCATCCTCAAAAACTGTCAGAATACAGACCACATTACTCAGCTCTATTTGAAGGATCCTACTGTTTGGAACAGCCTTCGATGACATAGCAGTCTCGAAATGCATCCCACCTAGACCATTGTCTAGCTTTTGGAAAACAGCTGCTTTCATAATAATAAAACAGCAAACACTTTGTGCGTTGCTTAGCCTGCTGATCTCGAGCCGGCAGCTTGAAGGAACTCATCCGTAAGTAAAATAGACTGTTACATTATATGAGAAGCTGCCGCCAAATGATGATGTTTCAAGTCAGGAGTATTCACCAGTTTCCAATACAATAGAAAGCACATTAAACTTACAGTGCTTATTATGTACATTTCCTGCTGTTAGAGATTAAATTGTTGGTTAGTATTCTGATTGTGTTATTGTGTGTTGGATATATTGTAAAGTGCCCACATTTGTGTATAAAATGCCTCTCAATCACTTGTTGCACAAATAACCCCTTAAAACTATTTATCTTAATTGAGCACTAATGCATAGAGCATCACTGATCTTGCTCATTGTCCCTCTCTCCTCAGATGTCCAACTACAAGCGTGCAACCTTTGAGGAGGAAGAGGGGGCGGACATTCCAGCTGATGGAGCCATCTCTCCTGACAGTGTGGAGGTTAGTGTATGTGGTTGTAGGTTACAGGTCATCAAGAAAGTCATAGATAATATCCCTTTGATTTCACCTGGAAGGAATGAGTGGGTTTGCATTGTTCTTTGAAGTTCATACAGCAGAGGCAGGGACTTACTGGAGCCTTCATTTATAAGTCAGTAGACTGATGTATTGCCGTAGACAACATGTTCTTGCCTTTGTTGGTGTATAAATCATTGACACTAAATGTGGAAGCATCATGTGTTCATTATGACGGTAAATGAGTACTCGCTGGCTATCACAAGTCTGTTGTTGATTTAGGGTTAATTTCCACTTCTGCAAATTATTAGACTCAGTGACACAAATAATCCTGGGAAAAGAAGAAACTCGTTACTCATCATGAAAGCAGAAACAGTTGTGAACAGAAACCACATACTACACATGGTGGGCAGCACCGTGTGTCTTTATTTTATTGGGAACAGACATGGTGTTCACTCACTCTTAATACTGAACCTCTTTCATCCTGTTTGCCCAAGGTAAGTCACCTAGCCAGCCCGTTAAATTTTTTGTTGCTTAAGCTAATAAGCACGCTCCTTCAGGTTTTGAATTACACTCTGCGTTTGCTGCTCTGGTCTCTTCAAAGCATGCCTAGATTTAGACTGTTAACATTGCTGTCCAAAGAAAAAACAAGTACCTCTAAAATAATAACCAGTAAAAGAAGGAGACAAAAAGAGATTTGATTTCAAGTGATTTCAGAGCATTTCTAGCAGTCCATTCATCATAGCATTTTCATCCATTTGCAAAGAATTGTCATCATGTTTATGTATTTTGATGTAGAAATATAAAAATCACCAAAAATTGAGATTGTTTTTTTGTTGTTTTTTTGTACAATATACATATGCATATGCAAAAACTACATTGGTAACACTTAATTTAGAGTGGTCCTTTGTAGTTGATTAATAAACCCTTAATAGATTAACATGTAGCAGTAGTGAAGCATCTGAATATATTAAGTAAATATCTTGAAGATGCACTGTTGATACATTAACAATACATCTATTTAATGTAAGTAATGTGTTACTTCCATTAGGTAAAACCAAACCTTACCCAACTTTACGCAAAATCGAACCATAACCCTGACCTTAACCTCTGACCAAAACCTAATCCAAACCTTCATATGTTTTTGATATGTATTGAGTGTTTGTATCATCTAAAAAGGGCCACTCAAAATAAAGTGTCACCACTGCATTGCCTTATAATGTGCTGTTGTGTGTTGTCTAGTGTATTTGAAGTTTACAGTACAGTTGCGGGGGTAGTTCAGACTTTGGCACTGCTTTTAAGTTTCAGCTCTGATGTTTATAGTGATGCATGAATACATACAGATATGCTGTGTAGTTTGCTTAATGCACTGAAACTCACATATTACTGATGTACCACATATAACTATACAACATGAACTCTGTGACAGAAAGATTCTTTTAGGTGTGCACTGGTTGTCTCACTCCTTACAAGGTGAAACCAGAACAGCCAGTCTGATCAAACACAGCAAACGTACAAACACATCAAAGCCTACAGATGCTTTCAGAGATCAGACGAACAATACAATACAGCAGGCCGCAGTACACGATCGCTCAACAGCCATGATAGAGAAAATCAGTTGCTGTGTGTATATATAAAGGTAGAATAGAGCTCCTGCACATTACAAGGGTGAACACACTAACATACATGTGCTTGCAGTGCAAACACTTGAATGTAAAACACATTTGTTCCAAAAACTTCCTGTGCACATTTGTTGCAAAATAGAATTCAAAGGTTAACAGTATGACTGAGCAGTAATAAACATTACATCATGTACCAACCATCACACCCATGCAAACGCAAGCATGAGTAAAGATAACATCTCCCTACATACTCAATAAAACCTATAAAACCCAGAAACAAACAAATTCATGAGACAGAATTTAAATTGTGCGAACCATTAACATTTTACATTTAACTTGGAATAGTGACCACTTATGCTTGTTAGAGAAAAGTCAGAAAAATCAGGAGAGATGGACTCATGGACCAACCACATGAATCAACTTTCCCCAAACTTGAGATTTTGCTGTGATGGAGGGAACTCAAGTATCTTCTGGGGTGGCTAAGTCCCCTTGGCTCCCCCATAATTTAAAAGGTGTTTAGCAGCATCTTGGCTTAACTTTGCCCAGCATTTGATAAATCAGTAACTCTTAGTTTTTTTAGAAGTTTGGGAATAAGTGTGGCCTTCATGTTAGTTTACAAAGTCCAGCTATTACCAACCATATGAAGTTCATCTGCTTAGTGGTTGCCTGGACGTTGAGCTCACACACCAACAATAGAGAAAAGCAAGTTCAGCAACACTTAAAAACTAACTTTCATCAAAGCATGGGGTTGTTTGAGCCTGCTAAATGTGATGTAGGCTACAAAGCGCTTTACAAAGCATCTGTGTTGCTGACGCTTCCTGAGTCAGCGCAAACTTCTAATGCAACCCCGCAAGGCAAAGCAAAGCAAGAGATACAGTCAGAGGCAGAGTCTATGAGAGAACAGTGGAAGGGGTGCAGGAAAAAAATATTTATGTACTTTCTGTAACTTTGAGCATTATAATGTTAACAAAACAAGCACAGTTGAACAATAGAGTATATTTTTGTAACTAAGAGCACTTTAATGGGATAGATGTATTAGTGAACTGCATTATGAAGTTGTATTTCAGGAGTAACAGTCTCCTCTGAATCTCCCTGAGAGGCTTGAAAGCAGCCAGGTTTGCTGTCCAGGTTGCTGTTTGTCATATTAGTTTCAGGAGTTAGTTGTATGTGGAAAGTATTTGCCGCTGTGTAATTTGGTTCACATTGAAGTTTTCCTTTTTAAATGGTAAGTAAGGCATTTAAGAAAAGTATAGTCTCTGTGCTTCTGCGAGTGAAGTAATCAAACCTCCAATAATCAGGTGTGAAAAAATTGCTCCCTCTGGTAAACCCAATTATTGTCATAATCAGGAACATGATTGCTTTTCTGCAGTGCTTTCTATCACCACCCTTTCGACAGAAATAGAAAAGCTGCTTGACTTCATATTTTCGGATATCACTGGAAAAGGTTAAAACTTTTGCTGACTTTTATTTGTTTAAAAATAAATAAATAATGAGTTATTCTGCCTATCGGCACCTCCTATCGGCCCTGAAACTAGAAACAATGTGCAATCTCTCACACACTTGCAGAATTTCACATCCTTGGTCAGTATTCACACTTTTCCAGTGGTTTTCAGTAGGATCATACGAGCAAGGCATACTGACAGCCAAGTATGATGGTGGGCAGGATAGGATATGCTGTCATCAAGGCCATCATTTGAGATTCATCATTTGTGCTGTATTAAAGATCTTTCATGCAAGACAGGCTATAATAAAAAAGCAACATGGGCCAGACAGTGCTGCTGAAGGCAAAGCCATTTTTTGAGAAAAACAGCAATTGCTTTTCATTTCACATAACTGGGGGGTGTACAGTCTCACATAGGGTTCTGTTTCTGGGCTTGTATTAAGCCAGTGACTCTCAGTGTCACTTTATTGAATCTGAGGTGATCTGGAGAAAGACAAAAAGTCATAATGATGGAATAAACCACTACTATAGCTTCATATTTAGACTAATGTTATAGTTTTATCAGAATTTACTATATTAAAATGATTTTACTGCTGTTTTCTGGCATGACCTGCTAAAAAGGATCCATGGTGTTGATGAGTTGGAATAACGGCCAAACATATTGCTAGGAAATAGCTAATCTATGTGGTTATGGGGGGCTGCAGATTAAAAAGATAGTCCAGATTTTCTGTGACTAATCCTTCACGTTTGATTGTGCAGGTTGTTTGTGTCCAGTTTAATGCAGTGGTGTATGCTTGTTTTTTTCTTTTTACTAAAGATGTATATTTCTGTGTCTTAGGTGGGCTTCCGGAAGGGTGGTATCCAGTTTTTTGGTCCATTGGGCCGGAGGACTCAGTTGGAAGTGGTGTTAGCTGGTCTGCTCTTGGCTTCTCTGCTAGCTCTTTTCGGTTGTGCCATCACTCTAGGGGTCCACTATAACAGAGGTGAGACTCCTTAATACGCACATTTTAATGTGCTTAGGAATAAAGTGAGTAAAGGAGGGAAAGAAGAGTGTTCAACTGGAAGTAGGGTTGTATGAGTCACTAAGGTCCCTGCAATTCTTCTGTAGCGTGAAGTAGTTTAAGTGCTAATAAAATGCTAGAAGTTTTGGCAGGGAGTTTAAATGAGGTAGTAGTTTTACTCTCAGCCTGATGTATTTACTAGCCTAATACAATTTAACAATCCCTGGGCTATGCAAAGAAATAATTATCTATTTTAGTCATTAATATACGTTTCCGCATTGTTTCTCATTATGTTACTTCAAATCCACTTCGTTAGCCAAATTTAAGAGTTAAGAGTAACTTCTTTGACAGCAGTTAGGCTTTTCCGAAGCTGGCAAGCGAATTACGCTTGTCATTTTTCTATCCGTTTGTCAAGTAAGTGGAATATGTGTGTTAAACAAATGGCACGAGATAAAAAGAATTTTGCTGTAAAACTACATACTAAATGTAAAGAAGTCACTGATTTTCTTATTATTTGACTGGATGAAGTGAATGTCGGTAACACTGAGTCTTCTTCCACAGATCCATCACGCAGCCTGTGTTTGACAGAAGCGTGTGTGACAGTGGCCAGTAAGATTGTGGAGTCACTGGACCGCACCATTGACCCCTGTCAGGATTTCTACCAGTACGCATGCGGGGGCTGGATCCGCAAAAACCCACTTCCTGATGGCCGCTCACGCTGGAGCACCTTCAACAGCATCTGGGACCAGAACCAGGCTGTGCTCAAACATTTACTAGGTGACAGCTGGTCATGTTTGTCATAAATAACACACTTCTTCATACACTTTCAGCCTCAAATGCATATACCACTCTTTGTTGGTCCTTCTGAGAATCACTTGCAGAAGTGAAACCTTTGCATTTTTCAGCAGACCTTTAGGCAGATTTCACAAATGAAAGCGAGTAGCATGAATTCGACTTAGGAGTATGAAATGCTTTTCTGATGTACTTCTGAGGGTAATAACTGATGGTGTAATATTGTTTCCAAGCATCTGATATGTCAGCTTGTGAGGCTTGATTCGTAGCTAAGAAAAGGGTTTGAAACTCTTAAAATAAGCACATAAATATTTATACACATAAACATCTGTATTCACTAGAGCTTGGAATTAGGGCCATCATATTTATTTAATGAAATTCAGTTTAAAAAATCATCAGTAACATTTACTTATGAATCTGTCATGATCAAATTTTTTTTTTGCCACAAAACTAGTTTTGGTAACATCTTTTAAAAAGCTTTTTAGTTCATCTTAAGCTAAACTAGGTTTCACCCTGGGAGCTGTAAAGGTAAATAAGTAGATAACTTTAATTACTGATTTACTTCAAATACTCAGTACCTTCCTTTGGAAACAGTAGTGCTTCTCATGTTACTCTTCCTTTGTTCCTGCTCCACTGAGAACAACGAATCGCTGCATCTGAGCTCTTTCAACCTTCCATGTCCACCTATCGCTCTTCATCTGAGCTTTTGTACGCTTCTTTCTCCCCTTTCTTTGGTCTTTCTCTCAAAGTCACTTCATCTTTTTTTCATTCCTACATTACTCACCCGGGGTAGTTTTGAGTTAAGCGCTCTGATATTTCTAAGACAAAGTGTGTGGGTGTATTTATAGGAATGGTTAAGTTAAAAAAAATGAATGAAGGCCAGGATGGTCTTTTTTTTTTTTTAGTCTAGTGGAACAAACAAACTGTTCTATCCCTTCCAGCAACCACTGTGAATCATTAGTGTGGAAGAGTCTATTTTTCACTATGTAGATATCCATCATTCTTTTAAGAATGTGGAACGAGTGAAGCATTTTGAATCTCATCCAGGAGAAAGCAGTTTTTACAGTCAACTTTTCAACAATTAATTGCTAGCCTTGTTTGGCCTTGTTAACTATTTAACAAACTGGAAAAGAACACATTGCCATAGGCCTGTGCAAAAGTTTTTTTCCTTCTCCTGTAAAGTTGCCATACCATATATATATGCATATATATATATATATGCACATATATATGCATATATATATATGTATGTATGTATGTATGTATATATATATATATGTGTATATATATGTATATATATGTGTGTGTGTGTGTGTGTGTGTGTGTGTGTGTGTGTGTGTGAACAGCACAGAAGTAAAGACCATGCTCTAAATTTAGCAGGAGAAAAAAGTAAAAAATCACATTTGTTCTCTGTGGAGGACGTAACTTATTTTCTCTTAGATAATCAACAAAAAATAATGCCCAGGGTTGCGTTCAAACTTTTGCATGTGACTGTAGATACTAGGGGTGCCCAAACCTTTTGTCATTTGTGGTGGACTGAGGATTGACAGCATAAAACAGTTCCAAAATGTAAATCTGTTGAGTTTTGTGACATCTTAAAAACAGTGGATTGGCTGTTTTTGTGGCTTGGTTTCATTAAGTGAATATGTTCTATGTAAACAGTACCTTTCCCGTCTTTAATGATGTTTACATACTACAACACTCTTTTATTTGGTTGTTTAAAGTTGGGTGTACAGTCCTCGAAAATACTTTTAATTGGTATTGAACATTGACAGGTGGAAGTTCTGAAAACTCCAGAAAGGTTTCTCACACTCACACATCTCATTAACAGAAGTGATTATTTTATGGCATCACTCCAAAGAAGGTTTCTTGGCACCCTTATTTGTAAGAGTGTACAGTAAAACAATTACCTAGGTGTGCAGTGAGGCTATAAAGGACATTAGCTTGGATCCAAACCATGCTGAGAGAAGCTAAATGCTCCAGCAAACAGTGGATAAGGGAGTATTCCCTGCACACCTGCAGTCTGCTGCAGCAAGAGACCCAGCACTACGTCCAGCCAAATTAGGGAGAACAAGCATGAGGAGCATGAGTGAAGGATTTGTGATGTATTTTTAGAATGACGTATGGTTAGAATATGGAATTGGAAAGTGTCAGTGGGAAAGAGATGATGGAAGTGAGGGAGGGAGGGAGGGAGGGAGAGAGTGAGTGTGTGTATGAAAGCGGTGAGGTGAGGAGCAGGAGACAGAAGGTGTGACAGTCTTGCAAAACTGCTGTGCATACTCAGAGACCGAGGCATATGGAGGGTTTGTGCTGATGCGCCTGGTCGATTGTCTTCTATTGCCCAACAAACACAAAACAAAACACGAGCAAGTATTGGAAAATGCTGTGAGAGCGGTGTTGAATTGCACTCAGCTAGAGGGCACAATGCCAAATCTCGCTCAGACAGCACACACACATACACGTACCTCCTTGTCTTCAATGGACCGTACCTGCTGACCAGTAATTGGTCTGCCACTGTGCGCCTGTGCATTTTTACCAGAATATTCCTGCCCTCTTAATGTAATTACGCTAGACGAGATCGGAAAGAGATGGGAACTGAAAGGAACAGCTGCTACTGGCTTTGCACACAGTGTCCCTGCTTTTTTTTTTTTTTGCTCCACAGGCACATGAATTAGCACAGGTTATACATACACACAGAGAGTGCAAGGTCATTTCTCATTTCGCAATTCAAAGGGAACATTGTCATGGCTGTAGCTCATGGACGAGAAGAAGCAGAGGTGATGTTGACAGGGCCTTACACTATTCCTCATTGGAATGAGGTTAGCGGTGACACTGATGCAGTTTTCCTTTCTTTATAGCACAGGGTGCTATTGAGACTGACGCCAGAAGCGAACGGGCACGGAAACTGTCTCTCTTCGGCCTGCCCAGTTGACGTATTAGTGTCTGTGTTCTGTCACTGAAGAGTGGCGCTTGTCTAGAGTGCATTGAAAAGACAGATGGCAGGACCCTTTTTTTTCCCTTCCACAGGCCTGTTAGGAAGCAATCAGTGGTCATTAGCTGAAAGCCAGCCAAGATACTGCAGGAGAACAGCAGGCAGTCCCATAACCCCTTGCTCTGACCTCAGGGTTGCTTCTCTCTAATGCCATCATTCTTGTTTGCCTCAGGGATGAATCCTGCTGGGCCTCAGACCCCACTTTGCCCCTTAGCTCCATGACATAGCCTGCGAGTCGTGTTTTTTTTTTTTTTTTTTCTTCCTTTAAGTACTTTTCCTTTCTTTTTTTCATGTCATTTCACACGTCTTCCATGGTTTCTCATGCTGAATGTTCTGACAGCAAGCATTCAAGCGCGTTTAAGCTTGTATCCTCGACCAGTGTGAAGCCACATGAAACAAGTTCGTTTGTTCAGCATGGTAGTGATGATACAGATGAGTGAGACAATTTTGAATGTTTCTGTTCTATTTGAACTCTTGTACTTGAGGAAAAAGTTTCAAAACAGTTTGAAATGCACATTCCCTGCTTATTGGATTCAAGGCACATCACCAGGATAACAATAGTAACAATAGTAAGTATGTGTCTCAGTCCTGACTACAGTTACAGACCATTAAGCAGATGAACTTCATATGGTTGGTAATAGCTGGACTTTGGACGCTTGTTAAAAACGGCATGTAGTCTTCTTTACATACATATGGAAATAGGCTAAGCTAAGTAGAAAAGGTTATTTTTACATCTGTCTGTATATCACACACTGAGTTCATGAAGATGCTATCACATTTACAATAAAAAAATAAGTACGTAATGTTCAGTAGTCAAATCAAACACACTACACCTTTTTCCTAATATCATTAGTGTATGTGATGTGAGGTCACATGAGAATCTCAGGTTTGAAATGGTTTTGTTTTGCTAAAATGATTAGAACTTTATGGCGTTAGCATCAACATAGCAAGGGTGAAGTGATTTCTGACTGCTAAAAAATGCTCATGGAAAGTGTTACAAATTGTAGTTCATCTTGCACTTTCATAATACAGGATGAACTGAGAGGTGCTGAGTTCTTGCATCCTCATGTTTTTTTTCCACCTGAGCTTTGACAAAGCTCTCCTTAGATAATCATCCGTTTTCTCTGGGCAATATCACCATGGCAACACTGACGTGGCTGCATACTGCCATTGGTGACAAACCATTGCTGTTTTATGCCAATTTTGGAAAAGGGCAAATAACAACAGACACTTACATAGCAAGCAAGTTGGGTTAAGTTGACAGAGGTAAATAAAGTTCAGAACTGGTGGGAAGGAGGGCAACAAAACAACAGAATATTTGCCTTGTGTAAGCATGTAAGCCTAGTATAAAAGGTAAGTCTATGGTTAATCAGCTGCTTGTTTATTCTGCCACCTAGGCAGTTCAATGTAAGGTCAATATTCATGTATTGTGTGGTAAATTTCAGTGACCTCTTGGTAGAGGTTCATTGGTAGCTACAGTGAAGTAGGGGTTCTCTACACTATATAGATTTCTTTAGGCCATAATACCTCCCTCCAGCCTGTAACCAGACGCCATAAAAGAAAATTCTGGCTACATATTAGCATAGCTAAACCCACTCTGTCTCTTTTTGTGCCTCTAGAAAACGGAACTTTTAATTCGAGTAGCGAAGCAGAGAAGAAAGCTCAGTTCTACTACTTATCCTGTCTGAATGAGCAGCACATTGAGGAGCTGGGAGCTCAGCCGCTCATCGATCTCATTACTAAGGTAAGACATTCTTCAGCGCTGCTTTTGGCAATGAGTTCTTATAATTTTGAGTGACCTTACTTTCGACAGACTACAGTCAATACTTGGGCTAAAACTCGTTTTGCTAAGTGAAAAAGAGCACTATGATGCAAAGCATTGCTTTGCTTTGTTAATAAGAATCTGCTGTTCTTTTTCTGCCATATTAATTTGCAGTAGTTTTATACCCTGGGGCTTATTTCATACAGCAGGTTATTTGCATAAGTTCATCAACATTGATATAAATGGACTTAATAATGATACCTTGCTGCTAATTTCATCTGTGAGCTTTTGAGTTATGGCTCCTAATTGTAGCTGTAGGATTTAAAAATGTATAAAATGTGCACCTGCTTTCTCATGTGTCTCCAACACAGTACTAGCATTCTCTAAACTGCCCCTCTCTGGAGATTAATAGTATTGCTTGTGAAAAAGAAGAACGCTTATTTCAAACAGCTGTCTGTGTGTCTAATTTAAAGCCTTACCCGCACACGTTGCTGTCCTGTTGGTGAAAAACGATTGTGGAGAGAGAGGAAGAAAATGATGGTGAGAGAAGAGAGTGATTGGGACGGTTCCTGATGAGCTATCTCGGGAACAGACTGTCTCTCCTTCTGTCTGTATACTGAGGTTGTTACAGTGATTGAATGGGCTTGGCTGTCTCTAGATTTAGCTCGTATTCTCTGAGGAGAGCCTCACTTAATTGAGTTTGATGTCTAACATCAGCTCTAACTTGATTGCATTCCTGTTTTGGCATGTGTTGAGTAGAGGGTTTTGCTTGCCATCTTTTCTCTCTCTTAGCTAAAACATTGCATCTTAGCAACACCTTCACCACAGATTCACACCCAGATGTTTAAGAATCGGGCAGTGGATTTGGATTTGGGTTTGTTTGTACCATATACTGAGGCTACATTCACACTACAGGTTTTGTCATAGCACAGATTTGATATATACATACAGTTTTTGCCTGTACAGATCAGATGTAGGTTGTTATGAATTTGTTCCAAGATTGTCAGGATTGTTTCATAGCAGCCCATGGAAAGAGTATGGAAAGACTAGTGTGTAGTATTTCTGATTCCTCCCACCTGCTACATGGTGGAATACAACATTATGCCTTCAGACAGATGGTTTAGAGTACTGACAGCAAGACTTAATGGACTTAAGAAACCTTTTATTCCTCAGTTATTTTTGCTGCTTATCCTGCTTAACCTTAACACTAGTGTGTATTTAGTTATATGTGCTTTGTGTAATACTGGATGAAAGTGTAGTGTTATAGAGTATTGGAACATGGAGTTTGTGTAAAGTGTATTGTAAGGTGTGTTAGGTGACTGTGGTGTGTGTATTTGTAATAGAGCTACTGTGATGCAAAAAAATCATCTGTTTTGTATCATATGTAATGAGAATCTTTTGTTCCAAGCTTTAAATCTATTTTGGACATTTATATTGCTCCTTTCATCATGAAATTTTGTTACAGTATAAATGGTAGAAGGCAAAAAAGAGCAACAAATATGGAGATGCATGGCCAACAGCAACGATTTTCTCGTAAGTTGGTCATTGGGTTGCATGTCAGTCAATGTATCTAATTACATCGCCCCATCACCCAGGCCTACTTTTCACTTTAATAACAGAACTGTCAAAAGAGAAAGATCAGTTCTGACCGTAATATCAAAATTCAGCAATAAAGATTGTAATGTGAACAAACCTTTCCTTTCCTAGAGAACCAGAGCACTGTATGGTTTAGTGATTTCCTTGTTCAGAACATATAATAACGTAAGGCTTGATATGTAACAGAGTGCTAAAACAGAACAGTGTCTAATGCTGTATTTCCCCAGTAGCAGGCGTGGAAAGTGCTGCACTGTACTGCCTTAAATGAGTTATTCATAAAAGTCTTTGTTTGTGTCTGTGGGTGTTTTTCAGACTGGGGGTTGGAACATCACTGAGCCCTGGGATAAGGATAACTTCATGGATGTGCTGAAGACTGTGTCAGGCCCATACAGAGCTCAGCCCTTCTTCACTGTGGGGGTCAGCGTGGACCCCAAAAACTCCAACAGCAATATCATTCAGGTACACACCTAAATTACCCTAATGATTCCAAATGGTTCATGTTCAGATGTAGGTTCACTGATGTTTTTTCTATACATACTTAGCACAGGGGTGCCCAGTCTTATACAGTAAAAGGCTGATCTGGCTGCTGCTTTTCATTCCAATCAAGCAAGTTCGCAACTGAATTTGCTTTAATTCAGATAAGCAACCTCAGTCCTTAAACAGTGATCAGGTGTGCTCTTGCTTGGTTGGAACAAAAATCGAAGCCTTTTGTGGAGAAGATATTTTTGCTCTCATAGCAAAATTGTGTATGTCTGAAATTGAGATTTTGTAGAATAAAGAGAAAGAGCTAATGGGTTCGTATCCTACTGTTTTTTAATGTTATTTTGTACTGTAAGGTCAACTTACAGTAGTGGAGCGAAACTACTGATGGCTGAAAAGGTGTATATATGTAAATGTGCAGGTTCTCATGACATCATAAAAGCAATGAGTACTAAACTAAATGTTTTTGCGTGAATGGACTGTGGCGTGAATGATGCATTTTAAAGTTTTTAAAAATGTTTACATACTGCATCAGGCTGTTTTTAATCTAAATAAGTTTTTTGTGATATAGGTCCTTAAAAATGAAAATGACAATAGATTTCTTGCACAAGTTAAGCTGAATTTGTATTTTCAGTCCTAAGTAAAAAATTATAAATTTTATATTTTTTTAAAAATATATATAAGAAGTGAAAGAATACTTTCTTCCACCGATCATCCGGTGTGCAGGGGATTAAAAAAAAATTTTGAAAAGTGTTCTTTCACTTCTTCTCCTGGAGGGCTAAATTGCTGTTTTTATTGATTTTTTGCTCAGCAGCTTAACGAGCTTAACTTGTGAAGTACTGACTAATTAGCTGTTATGCCACTAAAGTGTGCTATTGTGTTTTCCTACAGGAGTTTTAGAGTCCCATAATAGATCGTTTCAGTTTATAGATGGTCTCTTTCTTAATAAAGATGTGCAGTATATGCTGTTCTGAGTTGAATGTTCATTTTAGTAAATGTAAATACTTAAGTAAATAGATGATTAATGCTCTTTGCTTCTTGTATTTGCTCACCTGTTTGTCCAGGTGGACCAGTCGGGGCTGTTCCTTCCCTCTCGGGACTATTACCTCAATAAGACTAATGAGAAGGTAGGTTGCTCTGTGTTAATGTTTTAACACACCTAATTTACCTCATTAGGCAACAGGCAAGACTTTCATTACTGGACGCACTGATAATAAACTCTTCAGGAGTATTTAGTATTCAGGCTGCTAACCCAGGCTGTCCAACAAAGCCAAAAAGCAGTAACTGCACTCTTAAAGATAAAGGTATTGAGAATAGTTTGTTGGACTGATGCTTTAGAGTAATCACTTATTGAGCTGTATTTACAGAGCCTACACATAATGTAAGATTCTGTGCTAATTAAAGATTTCTCCTAGGACTGTATGTGTAAGCCAAAAACCTGCAGCTTCAAATTTTTGTTTCTTTCCAAGCCAATATTTTGTCAGTACACAAGAGATAATGGTAATTGCTATTGTAATGTAAGAATGGTAATTATGTAACTACTATATCATTTTAAAATAAATACAAATAAACACAAACATAGTAAACCTTAATAAGGTTTTGTTTTTAAAAATCGTGGTTAGAGGAGTAAAGTTTGATAAACATAGGTTAGATTCATGACTTTTCTCTGCACTCCGGTAATTGCATGGATTTGTTAAATTCCATCAGAAGCACACATGATATAAATTAATGAAGTATTTGTTAGTTGACGTAGGTATTGGATGGTAACTATAAATACTAAACATCCTTCAGGAGTTGTTTGGAAATTGTTAAGCTAACACGCACATAATCACAATGTAGTGTTCATTTATATTTATTGTAATAACATTGTAATGCTATTTTAACAAATCAGACTTTTGCACAGGATCATATATTTGTCCTATATCACTTACATCATGTTTGACTGGACAACAAAACTTCATTTTTTCCTCACTTTTTACTGTTGACACTCTGGTCTGTGTAGTGCAGGATGCATGCAGGTTCCTCTGTTTTATTTTAGCTGAAGTACATTCATTTCCCACGTTGGCTCCGCTTGTCTTGTGGCAGATGTGGAACTGAGCGATGTGTTTGCCATACATTTCCTTACTGCATGTGTGGGACTAATACGTGGGTTGACTTACAACAGCTGGCAGTTGCGGTTTACTGTTACAGGTCATATGGGTTTGGGTACACAGTATAAAATATTTATGTTTTGTTTAAGCCCTGTCTGCTCATGAATATTATATGTTCTGACTCTTGTTTAGTCACAGACTCTGCATATAAATTGACTCAGTTAAGGAGTGATTAACCGACCTTGTTATGGAACAGTTGAACCAGCTCTAGCCCATGAGTCCCATGATAAGGATCACTAATATTTTCCTCTGAAATCTCTGGATATCACAGTCATGTGATCTGAATTACTATGAATTACTTTGTCTCTTTGGTTTATCACTTTAATCATGGCTGTGTATTAAAATGACTGGCTGGCTTATCAGTTGAAATGGGTAATGATAGCCAAACAGAACTTTCAAACAAAGGAGATAATGTGGTGTCTGTAAATGTATTAGAGAACTCAAAATTAAAAAATAAGGGTGTAGGGAATTCAGTGCAGTGTTGAAAAATGGAGAATATTAATGTTTGAAACAGTACCATAAAACTATATTGCCAGTAAGCCCCTCTGCCATTTGTCATCTTTCTTGTCTTTGATCAAAATTAGGCATCCGGGTGCATTATGTCAGAGTAAAGCAGCAGGGGCTTATGTTATGCATGCGGGATTGCAGTTTTTATCAAAAAAAATGAAATCAAACATTAACTCAGAATCAAAATTTGACTCAAACCTAAAAATGTATGTTGTTACATTTTATTAAAAAGTCAGTGAGTAAAACTCCTCACTTTAGAAAGCATGTAGCAGTAAACTGCTTCAATGATGCACTTCCAGGCAGTTCTATATTGTTAGCATAGAAGCAGAATGTATTGTTAATTATCTGGCATCGAGGCAAGACAATGAGGCAGTCCAACTATTGCTGAGCATTCTCTTTAGGTAGATTTTCTTGTTCTGTGCACAAAATAGTTGGATGGCCATATAAAGTCATGCACAGCAGTTTATTCTAGGATGATGTGATTTTGTTTGAAAAGCTTTACAGAAGTAACTTTTTTTCTGTTTATTTGTTATGGAAACATCTGACTAACCTCTTATAGACAGTCAGTCTGGTTCAGAGTTCTCCTCATGTTGTAGGTGTGTGTTTGTTAAGGTATTGAAGGCATATCTGGACTACATGGTGGAGCTGGGTTTGTTGCTGGGAGGAGATAAGAACTCCACTCAGAGTCAGATGCAACAGATTCTGGATTTTGAGACAGCACTGGCCAACATCACTGTACCCCAGGATGAACGCAGAGATGAAGAGAAAATCTACCACAAAATCACCATCGTCGAGCTGCAGGTGCGTGTCGAGGTCCCAACTCCTGTTTTTGACAGATTTTCCCTGTGTTCTCCTGCTGCTGCCTCTCTTCGTTCATTACCTTTAAACAGTGTTTAATCTGGCATGCTGGAGTCACCCAGTCATGCTGTTGACAGAATTTAGCACAGAGGTTCACAAGCTCTATGCTTGTGAGAAAAAGGATGTGACTCGGTTGAAAACATGGTTCAGGTTACGTCAGTAAGATAGGAAGTTCCCAGACTGTGTTCAGGTTTGGACCAAAATTCTAGACGCAATTAAATCTCTGAGGTCTGGGGTGTGCATAGCAGATGTTTAGCAATGATGAAAGAAAATCATTACATTCTCTCTCTCTCTCTCTCTCTCTCTCTCTCTCTCGCTCTCTCTCTCTCTCTCTCTCTATATATATATATATATATATATATATATATATATATATAATCTCATTCCCTGCCTTCTTTCTTTACTTTATTTCTTTTTCTAACACTGTTTATTCTTTCTTTCTATCTTTTTTCTTTAGCCCTATTTGGATGGGATTCATTTTACATGAGGAGGTGGAGTAGTGGAATGTTTACTTGCATAGAGTCAACTTCTTATTCACCAGCTTTGAATTTTCCCGTTCCACCTTAAATGGTGCAGCAGTGATTATTATAACGCCTGTGGCCCCAGAATGTAACTGCAACTTAAGGACAAACGGGAACAAGAAACTAGTGCATAGGAAGCTTACCTCAGCTCCCCAAGCCGATATGTAACGTTACTGTCCTGCCTGTGAATGTCTAACCTAACGGTGATGCTGATGACACATCTTTTCTGATGATGATCTCTTCTGCTCATTTCTGTGGTGAAGTCGGCGCATAAATAAAGTAGCTGCCCCCGTCTCTGTCATTTAGACTGAGATATCTTATCCCGTGCGAATCGCTCATTAACATTACAGATGTCCTGAGGTAAACTGGCAGTGCCCACCTCCCCGTGGAGAACTGATCTCGTCCAAATAGGGCTTTAGCCTTTCTTTCATCTTGCTCCGTTGTATTCCTGTCTTGATGTTCTTTCATTCTTTCTCCGTCTCATTTTTTCTTTGCTTCTTACGGTGCTTTCTTTAAATTTCTTTCTCTTTCTTTCTTTCATTTTTTTCTTCTTTCTATCTTGTGGTTTCTTTCTCTCATTCCCTCTTTATTCTTTTCTTTCTCTTTCACTCTTTCTTTTTTCTTTTTTCTCCTTTTGTCTTTACCTATTTCATGTTCTTTTTATTTTCTTTTTTAATTTCTTACTTTGTCTTTCTTTTTTCTTTTCTCTCTTTCACTTTCTTTCTTTTTCTTTCTTTCTTTCTTTCTTTCTTTCTTTCTTTCTTTCTTTCTTTCTTTCTTTCTTTCTTTCTTTCTTTCTTTCTCTGTGATGGGTTCCCTTGCAGGGAGACATTCTGTCTTTTTCCAGTATCCTATCCTTTCAGAGTTTCTCCTCAGGGAGAGGCGTTATTGTTCACACCATGCTCCATAATCTACCTTTTTTTATCATTTCATTATTTGCCGGAGCCTTCTCCTCCTCTTACACTGCTTCCAGCTCCCTATTGTTTTGTCAAGGCCTGTGATTGCTATGGCAACTGTTGCTAAGTAACATTTCTTTTTTCTTTTTTTTCTTTTTATGGAGCACACAACAGAAAAAAGAGACTGAGGGAGCCAGAATCAGGGATAGAGCTGCTTACTGGTTAAATTTCTCCAGCTGTCTGAGGGACTTTGTATCAATAACAAAAGGCCAATAGCTTAAAAGGCTATTATAAATGCACTGATGTGTCCACTGTGAACAAAACTCCTCAAAGTGAAACAAGCTTCTCGAGATGGCAGCCATGCTGCGGGGGTTTGGACCATTTAAGGCGGCTGGAGAGCAACAAAGCTGTTTACTAAGTGAGTGCATAGCACTTAGCAAGGGCATTTAGCCAAATGCTGCTTTTTCTGAATTTATGAAAATCCAACCATAGACATATTATCAGACATCTATTTTGTTAATGTGTAAAGCTTGTTCATGTTTACGTTCAGTCCACCTAACTCCAACCTTGCTGCATTTGGGCAGGGAAATTTCTATTTTCACTGGCATAATGCATTTCATTGTAAAATATACTAAATACAAATTATTTTGGTGTTTTGGCTGTTATTGGCATTCTCTCTAGTCTAGTACAAGTCTGCACTACTTTTTGAATAAGGCCAGTAAGACAGAGGTATCAGTCAGAAACAGCCTGTTCATTACTAAAGGATAGAGAGAACATCAGAATAGAAAAAGAAAATAAATACAGTAAAATAAATGTATGATATGGCCCCTTTAAATTGTCCCTCATCGAAATAATGAGTTAGCATGTCACAAATTTTGTGATTTAAAATATTTGACCCTCAAAAACATCTTCCAGTACCTAAGCACCTACATAAATTCATCTGAGCAGAATTTCCCAGGATTATTTTCACTCTGATTTGAGTAATTTCCCCCACTCTAATTCAAATATAGCCTTCCAGTACTGTGAATGAAAAATATTTATGACTTGGAGTCCACAAAACTTCCCTGCTTTTCTTTTTACTCATTCTGTTCACACACATGCATTTCTTATTACCCACATATTACCTGAATAGAAGCTAAAGCCCCCAGGCTTTTAAACTTTATTAAGACAATAACATTCTTCTTCTGTGGCCTGCTGAAAAAAAAGAATGTATTTTTATCACCTCATCTTCCCCCTATACCCAGACTCCCAGAGCAAGGATGAGGGCTGTATGGGGTATAAAGGCTTTAGTGTGTGTATGTGTGTGTTTGTGTGTGTTGGCTATGGGGGTTTTTAGTGTAATATACCCCAAGGGCCAGGCAGCTGTAATTGCGTTTGGGACTCTGGAATGCAAACATGCTGGCGAGATCTGGCCAAAACATGTCAGCATTGCTTCTAAGTGGTAGGTTTGGCTATTTGAGCCACACACATTACTAACAGCATACAATGCGATCCATGTAATCTCACATGTGATCCCAGGCAGACATTGTCATTGGAATGGGTCATGCTGAAGACCTCAGTGACTTTCAGCATGACAGTTCATGGCAGTCTGTTCGTCAGCTTTCTGGAGCTGTGCTGGTCAAGCTGTTATTGTCAAGTGGAAACTTGCATCAACATAAGAATTGTGTGACAGGAGCTTCAAGAATTGGGCTTTGATGACAACCATGGCAGCTGAGAAGCCACACAAGTCTAGGAGAAGCCACACAAATCTAGTGTGCACAATGACAAGAGGTATAAAACGGACCACTGCTGGACTCTGATGCAATGGAAATGCTTTCTCTGGAGTGAATGAATCACACTTTACCATCTAATGGAGGAATCCGAATTTGGTGGATGCAAATGGCCTGCCCAAATGCAGAGTGCTTACCTTAAAGTTTGGTGGAGGTAGAATAATGTTCTTTGGCTATTTTTCATGGATTGTGCTCAGCACCTTAGTTCCAGTGAACATTAATCCTAATGTTACAGAATACAGTGACATTCTAGAGTGTGTAATTGAAGTCCCTTTCCTGTTTCAGCATGACAGTGCTCCATCCACAAACAGAAGTTCCTAAATAAATGGTCTGCAAAGTTCTGCGCAGAGACACTTTACTGACATTAGCCTCACTGAACACCTGATGAATTGAAATGACCCATGCAAGCCAGACTTTATTAACTAACATTAGTGCCAGTCCTCAGTAATAATGCTCTTGTGGCAAAATGATGGTAGAGTGAAGAATCTAAGCACTACATTGTAAAGTTTATAGAACCTCAACATAACCTTATATAACTTTCCTACATTAGATTTTTTCCTAAAAATTGTACTTCTTAGCCAAGAACCATTTAGAAACCTTAGAAACTAGTTCCTACACAATCTGTAGTATGTGTATTCACTGCATAGAATATTCATGCATTTTCCTCTCAGCCATATTAGTATGAGAGCGCTTTCTGGCTCTACAGCTCATCTAGAGCCTAGGGAATGTTCCACTCAGCCTGCAAACAGCTGAGTCTCTCTAGGCCATGTTAATGGGGTTCGTGCCTCTTTCCTGGACTGTTTTGCATGTCAGATGTTTCATCCAGCTGCAGGCTGAGTGAAGTGGTGACGTTATTCGTCTGGTGATTGCAGAATTCTTTCTACTGTGGCTAATAACAAATCAAAACCACTCCAGACCAGTTAGGGAGATTTCATTTGAATAATCCTAAGCGTTTGCACTTAATTGATGTCTGCATTAATTGATTATTATAGTAATATTTATACTTTGGAACTGAATGTTTTTTTTTTTTATCTCTTTCCATAGTCACTGGCCCCTGCTGTGGATTGGCTTGACTACCTGTCCTCTGTCCTTTCCCCCCTGGAGTTGAACGATACTGAACCAGTGGTGGTGTATGCCAAAGAATACCTGCAGCAGGTCTCAGAGCTCATCAACAAGACTGACCGCAAGTATGCATGTCTCCATGGTTACGGGCTGAACCGGCTGGCTACTTTCCAAGTACTCAGTCGTGTTTAACATGTTAAGTGAAATTATTCCATCTTCTTAGTCTGTCCACAATTTGCCGACCACTGTAATGAAGACCAATACAGTGGCTGAGAGGGGTGAAGTGTGATGCAGGGTCGTTCTTTTCTGTCTGGATCCCTGAGCTTGATATGAGGGGGGGTTTAAGGGAATGTCACCCCCCTAGGTCAGATGTAAAAAAAATCCTTTAAAATCCCTCTTTCCATTTTCGATAAATTATTGTAAAATAACCATGATATAATTGTGATACAATGGTAATGTATTTGTACCATGAGTTTCTTAAATATATTTTAACTCATCAATTTGAGATTTACTCACCTTTAGATTTACTCACCTTTACCCCATTTTAGTTCTTTAGTGTGGTAAGTTTAGTTACAGTTTAGTTACAGTATGAAATGAGATGTCGGAAGAGCATTAGTTCTTTAGTGTGGTAAGTTTAGTTTAAGTTCACAACTGACCACCCTGTTGAGCATTTTTTACAGTTTCGACCACTGCTTTACACTGCATTCTACTTCATAACACTATACCATGCAGCATAAGATATAAAGCAGCGTATTGTTAGATCTCTATCCATTCACTTTTTTACTGTGTGCTGTGAGGGTCCGAAACAGTCTCAGTTCCAGATAATTATTTCCATGGAATTAGTCAAAATGATATAAAACTTTATGTATACCAACAAAAGAAAATGATTTGGGCTGTAGAGCAGTATTGCAATCACATGAAGCAGTAGCTCTGCTGTACTAGGATACTAAATTGCGCAGCCCTAAAAAAATATGTACTAATAGTTTTATTAAAGCAGGCACTTTTTTTCCTTCTTTTTTTTTAATCTCTCTCCTTCTGTCTCTGTAGTCTTCTGAATAACTACATGATTTGGAATCTGGTGCAGAAGGGAGCGTCTAGCCTTGATCAGCGCTTTGAAAATGCCCAGGATAAACTACTGGAGAGTCTCTATGGCACCAAAAAGGTGACTACAACTTCTTTTTTTAGTATGAAAGAAACTTTGTCAAATACATTTACTCGTTATATATCATGTAAACCTGAGACAGGCCAGCAAGTTGTTTACTCTCCAAGCTGCTGTACTCCACAAGCATTAAAACATCTGTTCCCCTTCTCTCCCTCCCTCCCTCCCTCCGTCTCTCTCTCTCTCTCTCTCTCTCTCTCTCTCTCTCTCTGCAGTCATGTACTCCACGCTGGCAGACATGTATTGGGAACACAGATGATACCCTTGGTTTTGCTTTGGGGGCACTCTTTGTCAATGCCACCTTCGATAAAGACAGCAAAGAGATAGTAAGTTTCACAGTGAACCAAGTACAACACAGAATTGTTTTATCTGTAAACATCAACCTATTGTTTCTGTTGACTAGGATATAATTTCACCTGCTATGTTTTACATAGTTTTCATTATCTTTCACGCAGCCACAAGTGACTCTTGGTTGCCACTATGTGGCCATGTTGTGAAATACATGGTAGAGAAACTGCAGCAACAGCCTGTAGTCCTCTGATTTATATTGCAGTGAGGATTTGATAGCGTTCAGCCACAAGAACATTAGTAAGGTCATACTGATGTTGGTTGATTTTGGATCACATCCCAGAGGTATTGGATGATGCTCTATCACTCTAGAGAATGCAGTGCCACTGTTCCACAGCCCAGTGCTGCAGGGGTTCAGGGTGAACCGGCAGTGTTCAAGGTGACCTCATGTGCTGCTGGTCCAGAGCAAGCCATTCTATTCGCAGTGCTTTTGTAGGGATATTATAAAAGCCATGTGTGCGCAGTTGAAAACTTGTGTCAACAATGGGCACACCTTAAAGTAGCTCACTTATTAGAAGGGGTATCTGGATACTTTTGGACATGTAGGTTGTATTATATTAGATATCAGTTTTCTTTTGCCATATTCAATTACATATTGAAGTTTGAGAAATTTTACAGCTGCTCTTCCCTCCATGCAGGCTGAGGGCATGATCAATGAGATCCGAACTGCTTTTAAAGATGCGCTGAACAACCTCAATTGGATGGATAAGCAGACACGACAGGCTGCCAAGGACAAGGTGAGTGTGTGTGAAAAATTCACACTCGTGTTGCTAAAATATGATCCCAGATAATGTGTTTAGACAAGACGTTAACATGGATAACACCTGTGTCTTTTGTTAAGGCTGATGCCATCTATGATATGATAGGCTACCCTGATTTCATCCTGGACCCCAAGGAGCTTGATGATGTTTATGATGGGGTAAGTGAATAAACTCATCTTGCTCGGCCTTTGGAGAGATCAGGCCTTTATACCACAGACCTAACACAAAATGATATGTTGTTGTATATCAAAATGGTATATTTTTCAGGAGAATTTGCTGATGCAATAGTTATTGAAATATTGTAGTCATTGTAGACTGTCTGTGCTTCCAGTATGACGTGTCAGAAGATAACTTCTTCCAGAACATGCTCAACTTCTACAACTTTTCAGCACGGGTGATGGCAGACCAGCTCCGCAAACCTCCAAACAAAGACCAGTAAGTGTGTGTGTGTGTAACATAGTTATGCAATGTACAACTCAAGTCTAGTTGAAGTGTTTGTGGTAGTTGTAGTCCATCAAATTTGTAAGCAATCCAGATTTGTAAGCAAAAGGGGCTATAAAAGACATGAAAGATGCACAATTTATTTGGATCTGGAATGGCATGGGTAAAGTCAGCTACGATTTGAGATTTTAACGTTTGCCTGCTGAAAAACATTAGTCAGCCCGAAAATGTCATTGGATTTTGAGGCTGAGACACCCTCTACTGTCTTCACTGCCTTTCCTAACTTCCTAGTAACCTATGTCCTTTTTTTTTTTTAGAACTGATTATATTAAAATCACATGCTTCAAAATGTTTTAGCCTTACCTTTTGGTAATAAACAATTTCTCTTGCCATTCTCTCCAACAGTGAGCGTGTTTACATCCACTTAGTAATCTGATAACTGCAGAAAATCCAATTTTGTCAATAATCCGATCAACATGTTTACAGGCACTTGGGTATCAGATAATGGAAAAAATTCAGGTTGACAGACAGTCAGACAGTATTCGGATTTCTTTTTTGCCACCAGCCAGTAAACTCACAGAATAAGACAAGATGTAAACATAATGCAAAACACGAGCCACTTAATAATATTTAAATTCTTCATTTCATCAAGTTGGTGCTGTGTTGCTGTGTTAAACACTGCTTGCCTATTTCCATTTCTACAGTTCGCTTTCACACGTGCAGCCTGAGAAATTCAAAAGAAATCAGAGTAAGACTCTACATGCACTGAGAAATCTGATTACTGAGCTAAAATCTCTTTAAGCTCTCTTTAATCATATTTCTTAATTGGATTTCTAGGCCATAGTCCGATCGAAGAAATCAGAGTATGCTGTTTACAAGACCGTTTGACTTATCGGGTCACTGCAGAAATCCAATTATGACTGGATTATTGGGTGCATGTAAACACGCACAGTGACCACATCCAATCCTAAAATCCTGCTGCTGTGTATTTTGCCTCCTAATGACATACAGAAACACTACTTAAGTGCAAATAGCACCGCCCTTTGGGTTGAATCTGAGTTACTGTAGAAAATAACCTCTGTAAATGTCACAAAATGGTCACATTAGCACAGACATGTTTTTTATTTTAGTGCTACAATTTTTGTTTGTGGGACAGTGATCACAACTTTCTGTAAGGGCCCAGCCCACGCCGCCTGTTGCCAGTAGAGGGCGACGGCAGTGAGACGCCCAGCCTGCAACGAGCCAGGGACTAATCAGGCTCACTCAGTACACCTGCGGGCTCCCCTACTTAAAGGCTGTGCCAAACAGCAGCGTTTGTCACACCTTTGTAGAGGGGTGACCTTTACGGTACTCAGTCTTTGAAAAGAAAAGAAAATAAACGAAACTGGCCCAAAACCAAAAAGAGGGCTGAGAAAAGAAATTCCCAAAAAAAATGAAAAGAGAGAAGAAGAGGGCTGGAAAAAACAAAAGAGAGCAAGTGCCCCCAAATTACTCACAAAAAACAAAACAAAACAAAAAAAAATCCAAGCCATACAAAAGGTGTTTGCTCTAAGAGCAAACAAGTAAAGGAAAGTCTGCCTTCCTGTCATAATTACGGTGGCAGTGTCTTTTGCGTTCTCATTATCATTTATTTCACCTTTCTAACTCAGCCTTTGTTTGAGCACGCTGGTTCTAGTTCCTTTGTTTAACGTTCCCACCTTTTTTCTTTCCCTGCCTTGAAGGGCTTCAACCGGGGTTACCTGTGCATCTAGGTGATGCAATGGTCATGCCACGGACTGACGATCCGTGCAGTGATGGTTCAAACCCACCTCTGGGTTACCCCATTTTTGTACAACGTCACAAAGACACGCTCCATTGCCCCTATAAACCTCCTTACTCCCCTTTTTTTCCCTAGCTTTCAGTTCTGCATTTGGGTCCGCCTTCCTGCCGTCCCGTAACACTTTCCTAGCATTTGCACTACATGGTTAAAATGTGTACAGCCCTGACATATAACCTATTTTAGTCAGGAAGTGCAAGAGAATGCCTTTGCTTCTCTGATTGTTTACTATCAATTTTAACTCCACAGATGGAGCATGACTCCCCCCACAGTAAATGCATACTACATGCCCACCAAGAATGGCATTGTCTTTCCTGCTGGAATCCTGCAGGCTCCTTTCTATGCTCGGGACCACCCAAAGTGAGTATATGTCTCTGTGTGTTGGTGGGCCTGATGCATTATGATTAACCAGAACTATGCCTCTGTCAGTTGTATGAAACATGATGGATGAGTCCATGTTGTGTTTAACAGAGCACTGAACTTTGGAGGCATTGGTGTGGTGATGGGGCATGAACTTACTCACGCTTTTGACGATCAGGGTAAGTAAATATGCATGCGTATACATACCTAGGTCCCAAAAAAGACACTTTGGAACTGTGTTTGATTCGAAAGAACCTTTTACTATCTGGTCCTTTAAGGAATTTGTGTAAATGAAATGTACAAACAAAGAAGTTTAAAGAACCTCTACATGTAAATGTACCTAATAGTTTTCTTAAAATAAAATAGTTTGCAAACATTTTGTTTTTGAAAGTGTGTGTGTACAAGTTGTTGCTGATCTTTCTTTCCTTGCAGGCAGGGAGTATGATAAAGATGGAAATCTTAGACCCTGGTGGCAGAATTCTTCAGTGGATGCATTTAAGAATCGCACAGAATGCATGGTGGACCAGTACACTCAGTACACAATCAATGGGGAACACATAAATGGAAAACAGACCCTGGGAGAGAACATTGCTGATAACGGAGGCCTAAAGGCTGCCTATCATGCAAGTTATATTCTCTGTTTTTACGTTAAAATCACTAACTACTGAAGAAAGCCTAATATCATGATCAAAACTGTTCTGCTTATAAACATATCTTGATATATTTAGTAATAATAAATATATTAATGTGTTAAGGAAACTATTATTCCATAACATTATTTGTTTATTAGGGGTGTAATGATTTACTAAATACATATTCCATTTTAATTCATTACAATACAATTGTATTTTTCAGTAAAGCAAAAAAGAAGTGTGATTTTGCAATATGTTAATGTTATTGTTTCCACATTAGAACTGTACAGTCTGGTTTCTCAATAGAATATAAATACAAACTAAGTTTTCTTTTAAAACGCCCTGAGCTAACCTGCTAGTAAAGAGTAAAATGATACAGTATATGCTGTTATATGTTATGACATACAATACAGTACAGTATGGGCAGTGTATTGTTAGGCTCCTATTATTTACTTATAATTAATTTAGATTCACAATGTGCTGTTGGTGTGTTTGCAGGCATACAGATCTTGGGTGCAGAAAAATGGAGAAGAGAAAAGACTCCCAGCAGTCAATCTGACCAATGACCAGCTCTTTTTTGTGGGGTTTGCACAGGTAGGCCACCAGTCATGATTGTCCAGTCTTGACTGAGATATTCATAACTTTTCCCATCATCCAACATTTTTCAGTATCAGGGAATGATTTTCCAGCTCATGCATTATTCTGTATGTTTTTATAATAGAATAAGGGAAGCAGTAGTAAAACAAACTTCTTAACGTCACTGAATTCTCAGTTCCTGTTCTGGTCAACCACTTGATTCTTAAAAACCTGTAAACACCAGCTGTCCTGTTCCTCTCTACAGGTGTGGTGCTCTGTACGGACACCAGAGAGTGCTCATGAGGGCCTGATGACGGACCCTCACAGCCCACCCAAATACCGTGTCATCGGAACATTGTCCAACTCGCCCGACTTCGCCCAGCATTTCCAGTGTCCATTGGGCTCTCCCATGAACTCAGGCCACCGCTGTGAGGTCTGGTAAAGCTAGGAGCATGGTGAAGAACCAGGGGCCACTGGCTTGCTTTGCTTTGACCAGTCAGAGATGAATGGATGGACTATACTCTACCAAGCACTGGACTTTTTTCTTTTCTTCTACTTCTTTTTTCCGGTTATGGAATATGAAATGTTGTTGGACACAAAGTGGACTTGAACAGGTTGGGCCAGAGCCTGGAGGATACACAGGGAGTGTGTTAGCTAACCTTTGCATTGTCCAGCATTGTAGGCAACCGATTTGTCACTCTCCTTCTGCATGGCCACAAAAGCCCACACAGGGCTGTCTTATTTATTATTTGCTGCACTTGAACTTCTGCGTGATACAGTGAGGATGAGGAAGAATCCCCAGCCCTTTCCTATGCTTTTATGTGGGTTTTTTTTTTTTGTGCTTCATGACCTGTTTACAGCAACCGAGGATGGGCTTTCTTCTCCAGGAAGAAAAACAAGACATTGTGATGTCAGAGGGAGTGCCTCTCCTTCACTTTGACTTCAGAGGAAATATTTGGCTCCCTCTGTGACCTCACAGGAAGTGCCATACACTCTTGGTGACCTCACAGGAAGCATTAGAAAGTGGAAACGCTGAGCTCCAGCCAGCAGCCTGCTGGAAGGAAGTGTTATGAGAATAAAACTGTTGCGATTTTCCTTGTTGCAATCTCACCAATAAACTGTTGACCAGCAGTTGGTTCATAATGAGGACAGCCACTACTCGTTTCATTCAGCCTGTGTATACTGTCATTAGCATATTTTGTTGACAACGTTGAAATGTTATTTTGAACTGCTTTTTGCCAAAGAATGTTTTTGTTTTTTGTTTCTGTGTTCTGTCTGCTTTTGCTTACTCGCACTGGTCAGGAGTTGTCTGTTATTACCCTGCGATGTGTAGCTGGCCTGTGTGTGTGTGTGGGGGTGCTCAGACGCACATATGTGCGCCTACATGGGTGTCTGTGAAAGGACAGAGATGTATGTCTTCTTGTGCTCAACTTTTCTATGACGTCTAGTCTGCTGAAGTGATTTAACACGTTATAATCTTTTTTGTTTTAACCACTGAAGGAGAAGAGAAGCTTTTTCACTGATGCTCTTTTCCTTTTCCCTTTGACAGTGTTTCAGGCTGTATAAGTGAAGGTGTAATAGGTTAACCAACCCAAGCCACACTTGGGCTGATGCTCACTCAACTTCCATCTGTGATGGTTAGATTTCCCATGTATATAATTCTCTAGCCATCCTTACTTTTCACCCAACGACGCTAACATTGTTAATGATGAATAGAAGCTAGTGGGCACCAGTTGTCAATTTAATTTCCATAACCGTTTTCTAGGTCATCTCAGCTAGTGTTTATTCATCATTAGCAGGGTTACTGGTCTTTACTGGTCTTCACTGATGAGTCTTGTGGTTTAAAAACTACAAGGGGTTTTTACTACAAGGGGTGGGCGATATGGCAGAAATATATCACGATACTTCAACATTTTCACGATACATGATATGCATCACAATAGTTTTTCTGAGATGTAATAAGTTGGAACAGATAAAGGGAATCTGTAGTGCCACATAATAATAATAATAATAATAATAATAATAATAAAAAATATTTAGCTACAATGATTTTATTCAGTGTTTTACAACTGCACCAAATCCAGTTAAACAAGCCTAATTATGCTCACTTTGTAATGAAACACGTAGTTAGTCAGTGTTCTTTAATTACTGATAATATCCATGATATATTCAGAAAAGCAAATTATAACATAGTTTATCATATTACCCACCCCTAATTACTACCCACTGCTACCTGCTCTCAAACCCAAAGCAAACTGACATTTTATTTGTTTAAAAGCTGCTGGTATCTTCACTTGTCAAGCACCCTTTAAGTGAGTTCATGTTTCTAAAGCTACTTGAAGGTGTTTTCAGTCTTGCTAGCCTAGCCACACTATGAAATGCTGGGTTTCCACTATGCCATTGAATCATGTGAGCACTCGCTGTCTGTTTAGCTCATAACCACACATTGTGAATTAACTGTGTTAATCAATCACTTGATGCTATTTTTGGACTTGGTCCCTCATTCAGATATTATATGTATAGGATTGCAGCTCATTCATCAGAAGGTTTCAGGTCCCTCCGTCTGCCTTAAAATGCACTTCCGTTGGATGGAGAGGAGAAAAGATGCTTTGGTTGGCTGTATGTGCCTGCAGTGTTAACATCCCTGTGCTAACTGCTGATCACTCATTGTTGGTCTTTCCGTTGCTAAGTATGCTTATTTAACCTCCAGCCAGAGAAACTTCACTTCACCTTCCTGCTTTCTCCCCAAAATCACACATGGCCCCCTTAAGTCTCTCTCTTGGTGTGATACTCATTGGAGAGGTTTTAACTTCATGGCTATACTGAGGCATTTGTGATAACCCTCAAATATCTACAGAGTGAAATATAGACCTACAGGAATAATAGTGCATATATATATGTACATGGTTATATTTAAAAATGAAACTTGAAGGCCTTCAAATAGACATTGTGTGCCATTAAGTGTTATTGATGTGTGCTTTTACCAGGGCTTTGCCCCCCCCCCTTTTTTCTAGTGGTGAATCTTGCGAAATGGCAGGTTTGCTGGCCAGTCGAGATCTGTCTGTGTTGTTTTTGACCATTGAGAAAGTAGCCTTGTTTGTCATTTCATTGTCAAAATGTTACAGGCTTATTTTCAGTATTACTCAATGTTTAGTTCAGTGAAATGTTAATCTGTCATAAATCAAAGGGGGTCCAAGCTCAGAGCTGTGAAGCCTAATATAAGTTCAGAATATCTTAAAGAAATGTGTCCTTTACCAGTTACTGTCCAAGGATGATATGAGTGGGGTTTGGTTCTCGTTTGCCCTGTGTTTTTCATTTTTCATCTTTTTTTTCCCTCCCTTTTCTTTAAGCTGTTATGTTATAGCCTTATTTAATTCACCAAGTGTACATTTCCTTGACTGATAGTTTATGTTTTTGTACTGGTGGTATCGAAGGTTATACTGACTGCTTTCGAATTTGTTAGTCAAAAGGACGTTCCCTGTCATCAGTTCAATCAGCATCTGTCAGAGGACGCTCTTCCCAGCCTATAGTGCAACATTCCGCCTACAAAAATATAAACAAATCTGAAATAAAAACTATATATTATAAAAAAAAATCACTCTTCTACATGTATGGTTATTATGTGCTCCGCTCTCACTATTGACTTGAAGGGCAGTAACTGCTGTGTTGCTCGCTGTACAACAGTGGCAGTAATATATTTAGAGGAGATCAGTCATATGTGGAAATGTAATATGGCATGGAAGTGGTAGTGAGCCATCAACAGAGCTGATGGAAAATGTATTAGACTGAGCTAGTTAACTGTTGAACTAATGTCAATTGTTAGATGGTAATTGAGTTGGGAAACAAACCAATACATTAACATGATCCATAACATATTTCTCCAAACTGTTTCGATATCTTGATATATATTGGTTATTACAATACCAAAGAAGGCTTTCTTTATGTATATGTATATACTAATTAATTCATTCAGATGGGCAGAAAGTCCAGATCCTTGCCCAGATGCTGTTTAAGCCAGGGTATAATAGAGAACACACTGATGTGGAAATCACGGGCATCTTCGGGAATGTCAGAAGAGGGCTTGGAATTGGAATCACACACATACTTGGTGCCCCAGCTCACCACTCCCACCTACAGAATAACAACAAACAGATTGATGCAGACTGAAGCAGTGTAATAGTAGCACAAATACACTCTTAAAGTTCCAAAATGGTTCTAGGAAAAAACTTTAGGTTAGAAACTTTAGTATACATGGAAGTTTTATTTTAGGTTTTTGGGCATGTAAATTCAAATGGACAATGCAAAATATACCCAGGAACATAAGTGGTTAAAAATGATCAACACTTGCATGTCTCAGTTACAGAAATGGGTCTTTAAAAAACCTTTAGGGAACATGAAGCGGTTTTTCTATGACAATGGTGTCAAACGAGAGTCCTTCTGGGCCACAGCTCCACAAACAATAGTTTTAGTTTTTATCTGAATTCCACTCATGAAGGCTTTGCTAATTAGCTGACGAGTTGAATTAGGTGTGTTAAATGAGAATTAATAGTTAACCTTTTTGGTGCCATAACAGCCAAGTACCACAGGTTTTTCCATCACAGAGAAAACCCATTGCAATTAACCAATAACGCACTGAAATTGTATTTTTTCTCTGAAGGTGAGAAGAAATAAACATCTATAGCAAACTTTTTAAAAATAAATTTTTTCTGCTGTTACTACTAATGTAGTTACTTTATATTTCATTATGTGTGTAAGAAATAGAAAAAAAACTCATGGTCTAGTGTAAAAGTTTGGACATCCTATTTAAAGCACTGCTGCTAAAGATGTGTTTACTTTTCACTTCAAAAAATCAAAAAATATGGTGAGGTATATATGTTATAAATAAGGAGATAATTCTTTGAACAATCAGGATTTAATTTAATAATGTATTATGAGTGAATTCATGCAAGCATTCTGCATTGGTTAATGCATTTGTTTATTAAGTAATGTTATAGACCAGCATTAATGTTACAATAGACCACATGGTCTATAATGTTATATAGACCACATTAATTTTATGGAGAATTCCAGAAACGACATTTGGAATGATGAGCAAAACAGTCTTTTGACAAGCTATGCAATATATGACTACAGAGAACAAGAAGAACCAGCGGAACCTGAGAAAAGGCAACTTCAAACTGTAATCATTATCTGTCCTACTAAAGGACCTCTGTTTTTAAAGGTGTATAACATATACCCTCAAATATGGTATATGGTTGGTATAATGTACTTGGTAACACCTGTGCCTTTCATGCTGTAGACTGGGGTTCGATCCCCTGGGTAGACACCCTATGCTGTACCAATAAGAGCCCTTGGGCAAGACTCCTAATACCACCTTCACCTACCTGTGTAAAATGATCAAACTCTAAGTCACTCTGGATAAGAGTGTCTGCCAAAAGCCATGACATGTAAACGTAAATACCCTTTCTGGCATCTCCTTGCAGTTGAGAAACGATGGATTCCACTGGAATGTTTTCAGCATTATTCTTTCTTTGCATTTTAATCAATGCTTTTATTCAAACATTTCAAAGATTTCAAATGACTTACTTGGAAATATCTCATCCCCTTACGAAGGAATAGTGGACCCCCAGAATCACCTGCAAAAAATGGAATAAATAATTGATGTATGGTTGTCACGTGTGATACTAGGAGTGTATGTGTGCGTTTCCTTGTCTTTTTAAAAACCTTTGCATGTGAGTTCGTCTTTGTGTGCTGCCGATCCTCCGGTGCACAAGAACCGGTTGGTGACGACATCAGTCAGATTTACCAGCTTGTTTGAAGATAAAGCTGGTCCAAATTGGTCAATGCAGTTCTTTCTCTAGAAACACATACATGGCTGCTTAAAGAGCGTTCAGGTTACTCCTGCATGGCACAGTCTGGCTGTCACCTTTTCTTACTGACAAGTACTTGCAATGTAATTCACCTTTTCATTATTCTGGATGTGAGTTTGTTTGCGGGTTTTGCCCTGACTGATGAAGTACGCTTGAGTCTCCCCCAGATCCAGTAAGGAGTTTTCTGTTCAGGTACAACCATTAGCTGTACATTTCCATGTGATACAGTACTAGAGTCATAATTACTAATTATTTTAACAGGGCATTATTCAATTTGATTTACACACCATGTTTCTCGCAGGTGGAGTCAGGACTCATTTTGAGAGCTCGATTTGAAGCTTTTGTGCACGGCAGACAGATGGGCCTGTTTGAGACATCAAGATAAAGGCATGCTACTTTTTAAACCAAATGAAACTGTTAGACAGCATGTATGAGATAGTGTGGTGGTTTGAAATGCAACTTAAACACAGAATATAATTCATTGTCTTTTTGAGTTCTATCTTACCTTGCCTCAGAAGACAACTTAATCTTACTGCTCACATAAATCAGTGCAACATCATAGTCATAAAACTCATTGACGTTCTTGTTTCTGAGGCGATTGATATTGAAGTCTGGATGAAGAATTATAGATGAGGCTTTTGTGTTTCCATTTCCTAGAACACATAAAAAGAGCAGCTGTTCAATATTTTCAGCACTTGTGACATTACATCAATAACCAACCAGTGATTTCACCCAAACTTTGCCTGTGTTGCACAGTTGTAGAATGACCGTAATGTATGTCGTCAAGGTGTTGTTAAAGTATGCTGTCACGTTCACATTTTAGGACACTTGTGGGCAATTTTAAGTCATTTTTAGGTTATAATATCATGTCTTGTTTAAAAATGAATAAAACTGGCCAAAACTGTGGTCTCAGGTGGCAACCTCAGGGTAGATCTGCAAAAAAATATGGCCAATACAATGTATTTCAACTTTTAATGTTTTAAATTGGTCTTTTTCATAACATGATAGTAGACACATACGGTGACCTCCACAAATATTGGCACTGGTTAAAAAAACATTTTTATTGCTTATACTTTTGATCTTTCATTCAAAACATTAACAAAAATCTTTTTTTCAGAGGCTCGATTTTTGTTAATTCTGTGGTGTGGGCTACACGCTGTGCTGCAGTAGGAGCTTGAGAGGCTTGGCCATGTGAAGAGGCTCCACGCTCCTGTTAAAAAAACGTGCTGTTCCTGCCATTCTACATTGCTAACAATGCTGATGTCTTAATTTAAGAGGTGTTACATGTTGGTTGTGCTTTATTATGTTCTGTGTGGGTTATTTTGTGTGGCTGTAGTGTTCACCATAAAGTGAAGTTGTAAGGCTATTAGTGAGCTGTCCAACTCTTCCCTGTGATCCAGTAGGAAGGGGCAGTGGATTCCTGCCTGTTCAATAAACAGCGTTTGCCTGTAGGTGCAATGTTTCCTGAGCCTTGTTCTACACTGATGCCACAATATTTTGAATGAAAGATTTTTTTTACAGCCCATTTTCCTCATGTTTAGGGGTGCCAATATTTGTGGAAGGCATGGTATGTGGAGCCCATTGTGGACTCACATGGATGCACATGATAGTTTGATCTGAAAGGCTTAATAAAAACACAATTGGCAATTATAATCAGGCTCATTGATCTGTAATCTTCATAAATCTGATGTATCTGAAATTATTGACAGGGATAAAGTCACACAAAGCCATAAAGGATTCAGACCATGCATAATTTGTACTTCGCTGGCTGTGGCATTTTCCACTTCTCCTCCATTCAGTTTTATCAGACAGTGTGCAGCTGTGATTATCCAGTTCTCTGTCAGAATGGCTCCCTGACATGGCTTAGTTTTCTGATTGGATAGGAAAACAAACATGACAGGACCTTTTGTTACAGACAACATCAGTGAATATTTTATTGTTAGACCATTTTTTAAATGCACTTACCCATGTAATAGCGACTTGCCAAGGCCTGGTGTTACCAGCTTGAAGAGTCTTAAAATCATGCTCCTTAGCTACTCCACACTTGGTTACGGCAGTATCATCTGGGCAAGAGGCAAAATGCTTTGAGGCATGTAGTATTTGTTTAGATTTGACTAACATGGAATTTACATACATCACACATTAAATAGTTATATGTATAAGTAAGTATATGTATATGACTGTTATGCACTTTGCTTTTTCATCCCTGATTGGTGAATGTAGCTATGATCTATGGCAATGCATTCTTTTACTTAAGTTTTATGCACTGAAGCTTGCAGTCAATTTTTTTCACGTGCCATTCATCATTCATACATATTATCTATGTCACTTATCCTTACACTGGGTCATGGTGGGCACCGGGGCTTATCCCAGTGGTCACCTCAGGAAGCACCTTCAACTGGTCATCAGTCCATCACAAGGGCAGTGATACAGACATATACAATCACACACACTCACACCTAGGGGCAATTGTGCGTCTAATTGGCCTGAGTGCTTTGTACTGTGAAAGGAAAACAGAGCACTAGGGGGTAACCCACGCAGACACAGGGAGAACATGCAAACTCCACACAGAAAGGACCCTGGACACCCAGCTGAGGAACTGAACCCAGACCATTCTTACTGTGAGATGACAGTGCTACCCACTGCACCCATCATTCAGACAATAAATGGTTTATTTTAATTTGTTTTTTCTTATTGTTAACATGACAGAGTTGTATACAAAAGTTAGAGTGGCTTAGTCAAATTACATTAACACATTCTCTACAGAGAACACACTTCTGCACATTTTAATGCACATTTATTGTTTATTTGCAAAATGTAACATATTAGAGACAAAATAAAATATAAAATGTGGCAAAAGTTAAAACACATTTTATGTCATATTTCCCCCCAATGTGTTATACTTAGCAAATAAATAGCAAGTGTGCACGGAATGTTGCAGAAAAATGGCATGTTTAAGTTTGTTTCCTGTAGAGAATGTATTTTTTCACTTAGTTCAAAAAACAAAACAGGTACATTGACTAGAGGTCTTCAAACTTTTGTATAGGAATGCATATGCATAGCTGAAATAGTGTAATATAAAGTCTAAAGGGTGATTATTTTGACATTTAAATATCATTGGCAAATGCTCTGCACACAAATGTATTCTTTCATGTTGGCAGGTTGGTCAAGCTAAACTGCAGAATGTTGGTAGAAATCACATTCAATATAATGAGTAATTGTTGTGCAGAGTAGTTAGATTGAGTGCTGAGCAGCATTTTAACACTACAATGAATGTTGATTTAAAAAGCTATGCTATAGAGCTGGACTAAGTTGTTGTTGTTATCTATAGCTACTGCATCCTAACAGTGTGATGTGGCATGCACCTACAAACTAATCATCATTTAAACATGGGATTTTGACAGTGTTCTGTATAGTTTGTCCAGCTTCACAACAGTTGCTAGGAGGGAAGGGTAAAACATGGGTAATGACTGCAGGTAACAAGCAATCCCATTCAGTCTTTGTTTTCTAGGTGTATTTAAGCACACGTTGTTTGCAGTAGGCTGTTGAGTGGTTGGTGTTTAATTGCCCAGAAGCAGAAGGTATGAAACACTTGACGTAGGTGACTACAGACCATAGGAAGTTGATAGGACCAGACTATTTTGTGTTTGTGCAGCTGTAGCTAAGGCTGTTTTGTTGAGTTCTGATGCTCTGGTATCCAAAAATCATATTTTTTCCCCCTGCCCTCCTTCAACTGTGTCTTCTTTCTGTAGCCCCCCTGAGGTTGTCTGGTTAACAGAGAGGAGTGGATCTCAGTCCTGGTCCTGGCATGCTACTGCCTTGCATGTTGTAGCATAGTGTAGGTCACCACAGGAAGGGCTTGTTAATTAGTTCATTAGTTGTATTAGGTGTGTTGGGAGCAGGGGAACTCAGGACCAGGACTGAGAAGTACTGACTGAGAAAATAATAAAATCTGTTACTCACTGATCATGCTGTTGAAAATTTCTCCAAGGACAGTATAACTGCTCAGCACGAACAGATGCTGCTCTTTGATCTTACTAGATGCAATATTTTTCAGTTCAGTTCTCTTCACGTTTTGCCCGATGCCAAATACATACACATCTAGGAAGATAGAAACAAACAGTTTTTATATGTATACCAGTTTACACTGAAAAAAGGAGAAAACAACTAGAATGTCAAAACTCTCAAAGGTCAAAAAAAGGTCCCATTTTAATCAGTATGTCCCCATTGTCCTCTTTTCACCCCTCACACCACTTTCCTTTTTTTCTACAGATTGAAGCCAACTGCCAGAAAGCTTGCAGTCAGTTCAAGCTACCTAATACGTGACATAAGCACATGCTCAGGGGCCCTGTGGCCATTAGGGGGCTCCCTAATAACTTATGGGTTTTACTGATGCCTGTAAAACTGACAGTGATGAAACTCACACATTCAGGTGGCAAAAAAAAAAAATCTACAGAAGGGGTGGATTTTGGCCCATAATTGGTACAAACTTGGCGGTTTGTGTCATAAGTGGTCATTTGCATGAAGAGTTAATAATATAATGTGTATAAACCAATGCTCAGATGATAGTGTGCAGCTGCATGTCTAGCTGCCATTATAATTGTTCATTTAATCAGCTTGCGCTGAGATTTTTTGTTTCTCCTCCTGCTAAAGCTCTGTCAGTCTACAGATGATGGAGATTAGCTACTGCCACCTTGACCAAGTGAATGGTAGAAGGACATCCAAAGCCTTCACACAGCAGCAGCGGTCAAAAAATAAACAATACACACTGTGGTGCTCTTGCCTTTCAGGATTCGGACCAATTAAGCTTGCAGTATGTACTTATTTTGAATTATGTAGGATGCTTTAAAAACAAAGAAAACACAGGTTTAAAAAGCAGTTAAAAAGCAGACTAACCAAGGAGTTCCTCTGCTGTGTTATCTATAGCACTGCCTTTATAACCCAAAAGCTCCCGGATAAAAGACAAAATGTGTTGTGGGTTGTTTCCCATGTTGGAGTAACCTAAGGGGGTAACAGTAATGACAATTAAAATAAAATAAAAAAAAAACATGAAGGTTAAAACATTAAGATTGCTGCAAGAAATAGAAGGCAGCATTTAAAGGATAACTTGTAAATGTCAGTTAAAACAAGACAGTAATGATGTTTTGTACCATCAGTCTCAATCAGAATGACATTCTGAGTCTCATTGAAACGTCCATCTTTCTGTTCTTTAAGCCAGGCTAGTCTTTTATATACTTCATTTAGGGCATTATACAGATTGGTGCCCGTCTTTTTTCCATGGCCTTGCAAAAAAAACAAAACAAACAAACAAATAAAAAAAAAAACAGCAAAAGTTCAAAAGTTTGGAAATGACAGTAAAGGTACAGCTGTATAAACAAGGAACACTTCCAGTGAAATTACATGTGTTTTTTTTATGTTCTAAGTAAAATAAAGTTACATCCTCTACAGGGAATAGAGATAAAAACAGCAGATTTAAGGCACAATTTCAGATGAATTTGCAGAGTTAAATGAATGAAAATAAAACATTAAATATAAACTGTGCTATACATTTTGGATAGGCAATAACTTGCTTTTCTATTTTTTCCAATATGTGAAATTCTGCAAATAAGCAGTAATTGTGCATTAAAAAGTGCATAGAAATGCATAGAAGATGGGTCAAATTTATCTTTACTTAAAGAATCAACAAAATGCAGTTTGACTATGGGTGCAAAAACATTTGCATGCCATGGTACACAGCTGATCTTCAACATTAACAACATAAGAAACATACTTGTGTGATTGAAATCCATTAATCTCCTTACAACAAAGTCCACACTGCTGCTGCTGGGGTCCATAATGGTTATAATGTCTTTAGGCTCGGTGGCGTAGGAAATGATATCAAACTTCATTTCAACATCATAACTGCCCAACTGAACAAGCAGAATAATAAACAAAAATGAAAAATACACATCTTTTTAATATACTGATCACAGTGACCTTTTTCATGTTTGAGTAGCTCATTTATGTTTTCCTGTTATGTTTTTTTGACAGTGTTTGACTTTACTGTTTATAACAATATTGTTTATAAGAAACAAACACAAAAATTCATACAGTACTTGTCTGAATACCACTGTACTGTATTGTCTCATTCAAAAAGTAGTCTAGGCTGAAACATTGCTTCTAAACTGCTGTAGGTTGAACAGGTAAATATGTGTGAACACCCTCATGTTCATAACATCACTGTAATGTAATGTATAATGTATAACAGGAAAGTAACAGTAATGTATTCAGAAATGGCTGTTTTGCAGCTTAATTTCCATATTTAGGGAGCATGTGCTAGAGAATGAACAGTGCAAAGATGACTTACTGTACATCAGTACATACCTTTCTTATAAGATTAGCAGTGGCCTGTTTTGCCTTTGTAAAGTCTTCCTCTGAAATACTTCCTGAGGTGTCTAGCAGGATAAAAATGTTGAGACGACCCTCTGCTACTTTCATGGCTCTCCCAAAGCCTTGATCTACACAAGAAGTTTTAGAAATGTGTAACAGAGAAAAAAAATAATGAATGTATTTCTCCTAAAAAAACAATGTAGAAGGTCATAAAATTGAAAAAAAAAAACGCTCACCAGCCACTTTATTAGGTACACCTTGCTAATAAAAGGCCCTTTTTCCTTCAGAACTGCCTTAATTCTTCATGGCATACTTTCAACAAGGTGTTTGAAACATTCCTCAGAGATTTTGTTTATTTAATTGAGTTACTGTTGCCTTTCTATCATCTGGAACCGTCTGCCCGTTCTCCTCTGACCTCTCACGTCAACAAGGCATTTTCGTCCACACAACTACCGCTCACTGGATATTTTCTTTTTTGAACCATTTTAAACCCTAGAGATGGTTGTGTGTGAAAATCCCAGTAGATCAGTAGTTTCTGAAATACTCAGACCAGCCCGTCTGGCAATAGCAACCACGCCACGTTCAAAGTCACTTAAATCACCTTTCTTCCCCGTTCTGATGCTCGATTTGCACTTCAGCAAGTTGTCTTGACCACCTCTACATGCCTAAATGCATTGAGTTGTGGCCATGTGATTGGCTGATTAGCTATTTGTGGTAACAGGTATACCTAATAAAGTGGCTGGTGAGTGTGTGTGTATACACACACATATATATATATATATATATATATATATATACATACATACATATATTACATATACACATATTAGTCCAGAATAGAAGAGCATTGCATTTGTTACAAAGAATTTGAATTTTTTGCCTTTCTTTCTCAACTCAGGGGATGAAACCTCCATTACAGCAGACAGAGAACCACCCATAGCCTGAGCCACAGTTTCTGGTAGATCAAATGTGTACTGAGCTGAGGAGACAGAATTCATTATTGATCTCTGATACAGTTTCACTGATTTTTCAAGGTCACGTTTGACATTACAGACATGACAAAATTACATTTGTGTTTTGTTAAAGCATTGCAACAATTATCTATATAATACATGTTAAGTTTTAAATATATAACATACTAAATACCAATATAAAAATAAAGAAGAGAAAATGTCAACCATCAATTAATATTATATATATAAAAGAAGGACATATTTGATATACACTACATTTCCAAAAGTGTTCAGTCACCCATCCAAATGATTGAATTCAGGTGTTCCAATCACTTCCATGGCCAGAGGTGTATAAAAGCAAGCACCTAGGCACGCAGACTGCTTCTGCTAACATTTGTGAAAGAATGGGTCGCTCTTAGGAGCTCAGTGAATTCCAGCATGGTACTGTGATGGGATTCCACCTGTACAAAGTAAAGTCATGAAATTTCCTCAATACTAAATATTCCACAGTCAACTGTCAGTGGTATTATAAGTGGAAGTGATTGGGAATGACAGCAACTCAACCACAAAGTGGTAGGCCACGTAAAATGACAGAGCAGGGTCAGCAGATGCTGAGGCTCATAGTGCGCAGAGGTCACCAACTTTCTGTTGAGTCTTTAGAAACTTCATGTGGCCTTCAGATTAGCTCAGGAACAGTGCATAGAGAGATTCATGGAATGGGTTTCCATGGCCAAACAGCTGCATCCAAGCCTTACATCACCAAGCGCAATGCAAAGCGTCGAATGCAGTGGTGTAAAGCCTAGAGCAGTGGAGACGTGTTCTCTGGAGTGATGAATCACACTTCTATGTCTGGCAATCGAATGGATGAGTCTGGGTTTGGCGGTTGCCAGGAGAATGGTACATGTCTGATTGCATTGTGCCAAGTGTAAAGTTCGGTGGAGGGGGTGGGATTACGATGTGGGGTTGTTTTTCAGGAGCTGGGCTTGGCCCCTTACTTCCAGTGAAAGGAACTCTTAATGCTTCAGAAGACCAAGAGATTTTGGATAATTTCATGCTCCCAACTTTATGGGAACAGTTCGGGGATGGCCCCTTCCTGTTCCAATGTGACTGCACACTAATGCACAAAGCAAGGTCCATAAAGACATGGATGAGTGAGTTTGGCCTGAACGGAGGCATGACCTCAACCCGATAGAACACCTTTGGGATGAATTAGAGACTGTGAGCCAGGCCTTCGTGTCCAACATCAGTGTCTGACCTCACAAATGTGCTTCCGGAAGAATGGTCAAAAATTCCCATAAACACACTCCCAAATCTTGTGGAAAGCCTTCCCAGAAGAGTTAAAGCTGTTATAGTTGCAAAGGGTGGACTGACATCATATTAAACCCTATGGTTTAAGAATGGGATGTCACTCAAGTTCATATGCGTATGAAGGCAGACGAGCGAACATTTATGGCAATATAGTGTATGTATGTGACAAATTACAAGACATAAAAACAACAAAAAAGTTAATTATTAAATATATCTCTGTAATCAAAAGACCAAAAAGAAAATGGAACAAAAAATCTACTACATAAATACATATACAATGGTGAAGAAAAGAAAAGCTTGGTTTGGCTTGGTGGTCACTCATGGTCCGAAGTATATGACACTCATACACATATTTGGGTGCAGTGGATGCTGATCAAGTTTTTTGATTTTCTCTTTACACTAAATAAATAGCACAACTGCAACCACTCAGTTTATAGATCAAAATATTTTGCATATGTTCACCATTTTATGTCGCTGTTTAAAATGTGCGCACATTCGTTAACATCTTAAAAATGAGTTGAACTGGTTTACCCTGGCAGCGTGGATCTGGTCCGCTCCATTCTCTTACATTCAGACACTCTCTCACATCAGGCCCCAGCAAGTCCAGGCCTGACTGACAGCGGTATTTCACCTTGTCCCCAATGCGAAAACGGCTACCAGAGCGCATGGCTCCAGGTGGAGTGCCCGGATTTCTGCAGTCCTCAGCTAGAGAAAAAGAGGAGGTCATAAATGTGTTCTCATGTTTCATTACCAGTCAGATAAACATTCCCACAGCAACACAGCTTGACACAATAACAGCTATTAAAGGACATGGATAACTGGATTTTCCTCACTTCTTTTCCTCATTTTTTAATAAACCATCTTGATGTAATATGTAAACACTGTTAATGTTGCAAAATAAAATAAACACTAATCCAAACAGTCCATTTAGGATTCAGCTTATTTTACATTCACTTTATTTTTTGTGATGTCACAAAATCTGACAAGTTCTCAAATATTCAGACAATAGTAGTCTAGATTCAGCAAATTGCACTGATGTTATAAAAGAGTTTCAGCCTGTACAACAGACGTTTAAAAGGACGCTTACTTTGGTCATCACACACTGGAGTGGTCCCTGTCCATTGCCCCAATTCTGTGCAGTTCCGCTGGACTGAGCCACGAAGGGCATAGCCCTCTTTACATGAAAACGCCTGTGTTTCTCCGACCTTGAACCACTGTTTTCTGGGCAAGAACTCCCCATTCTCCAGCTGTAGCTGTGCTGGACAAAGAACCTCTAAAGGGTAAGAGAGAGAAGGTAGATAAGAGAGTAGATGGTGATCATAAAAACTCTTTGGTTTTTCAAACTGCAGTGGATTAAAATGCACTGAAAATATATAATGCAGTGAATTTCCTAGAATTTTCTTTTATTCCTTTTAAAGGGATGAGGCTCATCAACAACTGAAAGGCAAATAGATATTTTGATATATATTTGCTAAATATATATTATATATACAACCCCAATTCCAATGAAGTTGGGACGTTGTGTAAAACATAGATAAAAACAGAATATGATGATTTGCAAATCCTTTTCAACCTATATTCAATTGAATACACTACAAAGACAAGATATTTAATGTTCAAATGGATAAACTTTATAGGTTTTTTGCAAATATTCACTCATTTTGAATTTGATGCCTGCAACACGTTCCAAAGAAGTTGGGACAGGGGCAACAAAACACTGGGAAAGTTGAGGAATGCTCAAAAAACACCTGTTTGGAACATTCCACAGGTGAACAGGTTAATTGGAAACAGGTAAGTGTCATGATTGGGTATAAAGGGAGCATCCCTGAAAGGCTCAGTCATTCACAAGCAAGGATGGGGTGAGGTTCACCACTTTGTGACCTTCGATCCCTCAGACGGCACTGCATTAAAATCCGATGTCATTGTGTAATGGATATTATCACATGGGCTCAAGAACACTTCAGAAAAGCATTGTCAGTGAACACAGTTCGTCGCTCCATCTACAAGTGCAAGTTAAAACTCTGCCATGCAAAGCGAAAGCGAAACGCCGCCGGCTTCTCTGGGTCTGAGCTCATCTCAAATGGACTGACGCAAAGTGGAAAAGTGTCCTGTGGTCTGACGAGTCCACATTTCAAATTGTTTTTGGAAATCATGGATGTCGTGTCCTCCGGGCCAAAGAGGAAAAGGACTGTCTGGATTGTTATCAACACAGAGTTCAAAAGCCAGCATCTCTGGTGGTGTGGGGGTGTGTTAGTGCCCATGGCATGGGTAACTTGCACATCTGTGAAGGCACCATTAATGCTGAAAGGTACATACAGGTTTTGGAGCAACATATGCTGCCATCCAAGCAACGTCTTTTTCAGGGACGTCCTGCTATTTCAGCAAGACAATGCCAAGCCACATTCTGCACATGTTACAACAGCGTGGCTTCGTAGTAAAAGAGTGTGGGTACTAGACTGGCCTGCCTGCAGTCCAGACCTGTCTCCCATTGAAAATGTGTGGCGCATTATGAAGCACAAAATACAACAATGGACACTGTAGTGAAGTTTTACATCAAGCGAGAATGGGAAAGAATTCACTTCACGGATGGGTTAAATGTGGAGGTGGAATTTCCCCGGTTGTGGGATTAAAAAAAGTATCACTTATATTCATGAAAAATAATATCCACTTCCATCAGCAGTTAGTGGTTTGTGCAAAAGTTATAACATTCTATATTTTATGTTTACATTTTTTTGCAATTTGTTAAACAAATAAACTATGCACTACAATTTGAGCGTCTATTTAAAGGCAATTTTAAAAGGGATTTAAAAAACTTTCTTTCATAATGCAATGGTTAAGATAAAATATTTAAGTGTGGTTTAATGTAATATTTTCCAGAAGCTTACCATCTCTGATGTCTTTACAGTGGTGGTGACAGGAAACAAGGGTCACAATAGTCATTTAATTTACTATCCAAAAGCACTTAGATTAAAGGGCCCACAGCATGGCCCATTTGGAATTCACTATTTTGTGATGACACAAAACCTGACACATTTACACACTGGCTATTCACTATGGAAGGGGTAATCTGAGCATTTATATGTACTGTTGGCATATACATTTAAAAGACTATTTTAAAAAACTTTGCAATTATCTTTCCACCATGAATGTATTTCACCATGAATGTAATACAATGTCACATTAGGCAACATATCCATAACCACTGCACGTAATAACTTTCTGTGAGGATGTTTTAGCGGTGTTAAACAATTCAGACACCTGGTTCCTATTACCAACACTGTAAACAGCTCTCACCTGGTAAGTTTCTCTAGAAAGGAATGTTTCACATCAAACCTCTCAGATTGGCTTTGTTTACATCTTAACCATTTAATTATGCTGAAATTTTGAAAAAAAAAAGAAGATGGAATTGCACTTTATGTTGTACCCTGTAAAGGGTGCGTTCCCCTTTTCACTTAGAAATGAAACAAAACATGTAATTTGACTAAAGGTGATTAACACTTTTCAAAGCTTACCCTTGCATGTGGCAGTGGACACTATCTTGCCATTAGGTAGCACCATGACTGACCAATCCCCTTCAGAGTTACAAACTCTGCTATTGACTGGATAAGGGTAGTGTCCAGCCTTACAGTGATATGTCAGCACACTGCCTTCTAAACCTCCTCTGGAATAGGACACACTGCCTCCCTTAATGACCTCTGCCTCAGAACAGTTCTTGTGGGGCTCCTCATAATCACCGTAATCAAATTCCTCTGAAAAAGGCATCATTACACATAAACATTAAGCTGCCGTTGGAAACATAAAAAAAACATAGTTAAAACAGAGCAGTTCTATAATAAGCATTATAAGCAGATGGGAAAATCTAAATTCAAAGTACTGTTGTGTTTTATGTTAATCTGACCTTCACATTTCATTCTGGATGTTTTGGGCTCCCATATTCCTTTAGAGCTGCAGACCTTTTTGGAGACTGGGTAAGGCTTGAATCCATCTTTACATTGATAAGTTACCTCACTCCCAACAGCACCTTCATTTGAGTACGTCACTGTCCCTCCACTGATGGATTCTGACAGTTTACAGTTTGACTCGTAGTAATCATAGTTGTAGTCACTTGTATGCCCTGAAACAGAACAATATACAATTATTATGCAACTGAGCAATCAGACGATTTGACTAGCAAACACAGCTTTAAAGGGTTTACATACAGTTTTTTTACTTAATTGCAGAAAATGTGTTTTAGTGGTGTCAATTATAGTTACATAGATTTTCAGATGTAGGGAATGGGGCTCAAAACCACTATCTTCCTAAGTTCCTTCCTAAATGTGTTCTTGAGAAAGGTCCTAAGAAAAGTCTACATCAGATTAGAGACGTGTTCTTAAACCTCAGAACTGTTCAGACCTTTGTGCTTTTGAGTGTGAAGATTCTGTTCTTACCTGAGAAAAAAATCCCGAATAAGAAAACATTGGTGAATGTCTGAATCTTTATGAAAGTGAGTTTTAAGAAGAAATTGAAATCTAAGTGCTTGCCATGTGGCTATGAGGGACAGGGATGCAGTCTCACTTCCTGCTCTAAAATGCAGGGGTGTAACTAAAACTCTTTTTGTTTCAATAGTGACATGAAAATGTGATATAGAATGAGTTAATTTTTGAATTAAGTTTTTTATTTACAAATTCATGGTAAAAGTATTATTTTTACTGGTTGAATTTTAGGGGTTAGGGTTTGAGACAGCCACCTTCCAACAGAAAGTATCCTATAAATGATGACTTTGTATATATTTAGCTCAATACTCTCTCTGCTTGGGTTTAAATAGATCAAAACATATTCTTTATAAATATCTAAGGTCTGTGTACTTAACTATTTCTTTTGCTGTAGGAATTTATTTTGAACCATTTTGGTAGAATAGTCCATCTTAGAAAACAAAGTAACAAGAACAGCCCATTTGAAATGATTTCTTTTTGTGACGTCATGAAAACCCACATATTTACATACATGCACCTTATTAGCTTACAGCAGTTTAACTCTGCCCATTCTGGAATTATAAGGAGTGTTTCACCCTGGACTGGATTTTGAATGAGTGATAATACATGGGCCCAATCAGAACAGAGCATATTTACATATAACAGTCTTAAAGGCACAGTAACATAATGAGCCTGTTTGTTTCTAAGGGATAAAGGGTTAAATGTAAAATGAGTTATGACTGTTTTTTATACTTTGTTAAAATCTGAGATAGCTTCTTTTAAGCTCTCCAATGATTAAACAGAATGCTTATCAGAATTCTGTTATTTTCAGTGACTGATGGGTTCACGCCAATCAGTTCAAAATTAAAATTCTCTCTGTACCTTTAAAGCTGCAACTGAATAAATGTGACATTGTTAACCTAAAAATCCAATGGACTGCTGACAGTGCATCATTGTTATAGAGAAATACGCAAACATGTTAGTGTAATGTAAATTTCTATAATTAGGGATGTGGAGTTTTTGTGTTCTTACACATATCAAAAACACCACATAGCTGAACATAGTAACATATAGATGCAGCACTTACCTTCACTAATGGAGATGCACACAGCAAAACATAGAAGACACGCAGTTGTGAAGTGCATTGTTAACACTTGAGTCTGAATCTTACTCTCAGCTGTGAGAGCGTTATGGACTTGTATACAGGCATATTTGATGAGTGATTATTCATTAACCTCTCCAAACAAGACTATGATTGAGCAATGTAGTATTATGGGAAATGCAAAAAAAAGCAACTTCTTCAAAAAAAAAAGGAAAGCAAAAATATAGCACATTAAAAGGAATGCACAACATCTGCTTTCACCTTCTGCATTACTTATGTCTTGTGTTAGCAGTAAAACAGTTTCCAACAAAAATGATGTCTTGTTATATGGTCTTTCATTTTGTGTGTGTATGTGTTTGAGACATAAAGATTAGAGAATCATTAGGGGGAATTTAACGGCACACAGCTCACTAACCCCCCGTCCTGGCCTGCTCAGTCCTCTCAGCTGACTTGGCTTTGTGGGGAATTGAGAGGGGGGTTCTTAACTTCTTTTATTGTAACCTACTCACCCACACCAAAACAGGACCAAGCAGAGACCACCTAACAGAGTGCCATCGAATTTGCCAATTCATCACTTCGACAGACACAAATGAGGACTAATCAGAGCAAGCAAGACCCAGTAACTGGACTTTAAGCAGGGAACTAAAGTGAAGATGATTTTTATTAGCTCTTATATGCAGGGTTGTGTGAGACTCACAATTTAACCATGTTTAATGTGACTTCAGCAGGGTGAGTAAAGAAATATGCTGCTGGAAATTGCCCTGCATTGCACTTCAAATTTGTATTTAGAGTAGCCTAGTAATTGTTCTTCTGTACAGAATTAAGCCTCTTCTGCTGTGACTGAACATAATTACAAGTAATGTCAACGTTTTTTTGGGGAATGTGAGAATGGCAAATCTTGGAATGTCCAGCGATGACTGTGATTTTTATGAGGTAAAATATAGTTCAGTTTCAGTTTGGTATTTAATCACAGAGCCCTAAGCCTTGTTAAGGCTAAACATTGTTATCTTTACCTTTGATCTCCACAGAATGTGTTTTGCAATCCAGCATTCGAGCCAGAGAATGACCATGATGAAATCAAAGATGTGTGTAAAGTTGGCATTTCCTCAGAACCTATCAAAAGGCCGGCACCACGTACGTAAACATAGTCCCTCAAAATTGCCATTATATATGACGGTGGAATGGACTTTGACTTTGTCTTATAACAGTGGTCTTCAGTCACAGTCCTGGCGATCATTTCTCAAAACATTAATGGGAATTTTTCTCTGTATATACTTGTAATTTTCCTCCTCTAACAGACCTGACTATTAAAGATTATGAAGGATAGCATTAGATCATATCCAGGGTGCTGGAGCAGAGAAAACACAAACATTTAGTTCAAATTTGTAGTGAGGACTGAGACTGAAAATGCATTCCCATATTATTCACCAGCATACTTTTTAAATAACTGAATGTGTTGCATTAGACTGAATGACAACAATGCAAAGAAATTCAGGTAGTCTTCAGGGTTACTGCAGTTAAGTAAAACTATTACTAGAACTAAAATGGCATCAAAAATGTGCCCATTAACTGTAATTAAAATAAAAATGACTAAGAAAAGCCTTTAGGGTTTTTTCAGTGTGTGAATAAGAATTCAGAGGTAAATCTCTGTGTTTAACCATCTTCAAGAGAAGCTGAAGCCCTGCCAATACATACTATCACAGCATTTCATAATACTAAAAACTAACACAAACAAAAAAATGACACTAAAACTATTGCTTTTTGAAATAAAAAAAATAAAACTATGAACAAACAAAACGGAAGTCAAAAACCAAAACAAAAAACTAAATAAAAAGTCTTTCCACCTCATGTCACCTTTAAAGATATCATACCATGATCTTTCAATCGTCTTTAAAGGAGTAATTTGCCAAAAAAAGCTTCTTTTGACACAGTTTGTTTCTTTAGTTTAGTGTTGGAGCTGCAAGGCTAAGGTAGCTAATAAGTAACGAACATCTATGCCACCCAATACATTTCCAGTTGACATATATTATGTTATAAGACTTCAGAAACCAAGCGTATTTTGTATATTTGACTATGTTTGAAAGAAAGGAAAAACTCTTTTTCTGTGAAACATTATTTCAGTGTCAGAGTTTTTGGGAAGATTGCTTAGCGTAACACCTGTCTTCCCTTCTCTGTGGTGATACAGAACACAGAAGTTTACTGAGAGTGTGTGTGTTGCGTCTGAGGAGTCACTGGTGTAGCTGGGGGACCCTGGTGGTGTCTGTAGTCGTGCTGGTGTTGGTGGCAGTGCTGGGCATCACTCTGGCACTTGTTCTAACACGTGAGTGAGAAATGCTCAAACTCTACTACACTAATGAAAATGATCACTCAAGAAAATAAATGCTGCTAGTAAGATTTTCAGTGTCCAGTAGTACTAACTTGTCACTAACCAGTAGTACTAACTTTCGCAGCGATGTAGCTGGTGTTGTGACGAGGCTGAAGTTACCTTCTTATTTGCCAGCTCTGTGTTCAAATTTTCTGTTCCATCTTAAATGGCAATCAGTTACATGTAATCACATGTAACATGTAGATGTAACATGCACTATTTAAGGTGGAAAAGGAAAATCCAGTAAGAAGCTGGTGAATAAAAACAAAGTTTTAACTGTTAAAGAAAACAGTAAAAAGGAAATTTACTTGTATTCAACACTGACACAACATACTTGAAGGAGGTTTTAGCTGTGAGCATTTTGATTCAGATAAATTATTGCTTGCAATTGTAATTGACTTATGACAGAGATTTAGCCTCCTACTCTTGTTATGCTCTGTCACATTGCTGGTGCTTTATTCTGTAAAAAAAAGTTAAGAGGCTATTAATTGTGATTAAGAACCTGATTTGGCCCAACAGCCTTAATATCCTATTATTTATTGTCCCTGTCACAGAGATGAATGGAGACTCCACTGAGGAAGGAGCGCTGTCTCCTCTGGACTCCTGGAGTGGAGGCACAGTTCCACACAGCCTCACCCCGAGCCCCACTATTCTTCATCCTGCACACAGCTCACTATTCCCACAGCTTGAGCAGGAGGCCACCACTCATACAAGTAAGCTTCTGGACTACAGAGATTATTTGCTGATTATTTGCTGTTGCTGTGCCCACACTCACTGGCAATTTTATCAGGTACACCTACCATATACACTCACTGATCACTTTATTAGGTACATGAGTTCAATTGCTTGTTAACACAAATAGCAGCCAATCACATGGCCACAACTCAATGCATTTAGGCATGTAGAGGTGGTCAAGACAACTTGCTGAAGCGTAGACTGAGCATTAGAATGGAGAAGAAAGGTGATTTAAGTGACTTTGAACGTGGCGTGGTTGTTGGTGCCAGACGAGCTGGTCTGAGTATTTCAGAAACTGCTGATCTACTGGGATTTGTACCTAATAAAGTGGCCTGTGAGTGTATGTGCAATTTGTGTGTTCACAGTTACTGACTGGAGTCTCTCTGTTGCTGCACAATTTCTCAGCACCCCTTTTACCTCATCTATCAATAGACAAAGAGCACCATAGGATCACTGCTGGCCCTACATTATTTGAGTGGGGCACAGCACGGACCATAGCATGGTGGTTGCATGTAGGCCGGTCACATTTATCACATAAATGCCTAGTTGGAATTATCTGAGATAACTACAATTATTTAAGCTCACCACAATTATTTTCTACAATGATTAGCTTTCACAATTATATATTTATATCACAACAAACATTCATTGGGGTAAGGCAAAAACATGTAAATAAAAAAGGCCCAAGAGATGGACTACAGTTAGTAACTCTAGATCTATTAAATGCACCTATAGAGTGGCAAATTAGTGTAGGTACAAGGTAGGGTATTAGGGTACCTAATAAACTGGCAACTCAGTACACTGAGACTGTAGTGTGGAATGTAATATATCTTCCCACTTATAGAATGTGGTGGTGTCTTGACTGATTCAGAGGGGTCTATCAGCTCTCCAAACCACCCAGGCCCATACCCTCCTGACTCCATGTGTGTATGGGTGATCAGGGTGTCTCCTCCATCTCTGGTCCAGCTCCATATCTCCTCCCTGGCCATTGAGGGACCGTCCCCATGTCTCTTTGACTGGCTGGAGGTTAGAGAAGAGAAAGAAGAGACCACCACAGTCAGCAGGTTGGCCCATACTGGACATGTATCTTTATAGTACAACAAAAGTCCAAAAGTCTGAGGCCACATTGAAAATCTGGTATCTCTTTTACTTGAACCTGAACATTAACAACAGAAAGTTTTAGAATAAAACTTAAAATAAAACAAAGAAATGTTGTGAAAAAATCAAGAAGAAATATTCAAAATTCTGCATTATATCTGGATCACTGTTCAAATTGAATCCAATTAGCGAAATGGGCCATGCTAAGGCCTTTGCACAAAAGCTCATTTTTTAGTCTTATTACTTCAATTGCAAAACATGTTCAGATGACCCTGAAATTCATGCAAACGTTCAAAGATTTTACTTTTCACTTAAATTTTTATGATAGTAATCTCACTTGTAATGGAAATTTGTGCACTCATTTAGAAAGGAATGCAAATTAGAAGCATTATCACCAGTGGTCTCAGACTTTGGGACCCCACTGTATGATCAATAAGAGCTTAAAGAGCTTGACTAAATTGAATGCTTGCATTGTACGAAAGATAATAACATATTTGACCTCCCCTGAAGGTTCTGTGGCAATGTGGCTCCCCCCACTGTGAACACCAATAGCAGTACTGTACTGGTGTCATTCCGGTCTGATGGCAGTATCGGGGGTAATGGGTTCATTGCACAATATCATGCAATCCTTCCATGGCAAAGTGAGTAAATTTTATATCAGTACAATAATAAGTAAAGAGAATGCTAGAAATGTCACAAAAATATATTAAAATACGCTGCTCTCTGCATGTAACTGTGGAGTTTATTCAGCAGGGCTAAAGTTGTGTACACTGTTGGATGCAGTGAAAGTAGTGCCAGTGTTTACTCTTCAGTGTGTGTTACTCTACATGCTACTTCTGTTCTCTTACAACTTTTTGTTACACGTCTGGCTTGAAAGAGAAGGATATGAAATCATGATCCAAGTTTATTTTGAATTGTTTTGTGGTATTATCAAAACAATAAATTGATCCATGAGTGTGAATTACTTAACCTTTTTGATTTTTGGAGTGCTTTGCTTAAATTTGATGCATTTGCTCATGATTTTAAACTCACAGTTAGATTACTGCAGCTCCATTTTCATTATCATTCCAGGTAAAACCCTAAATTGACTTCAACTTATTCAAAATTCAGATTTTAAAATCTTTAGACATTTGGCACACATCACACCCATTCTCCATCAGTGACACTGGCTTCCCCTTTCTCAGCAAGTTAAGTTGACATGATAGGACATTTGGGTGAGTGTTCTTGGGTTGGGGCATTATCTGGTGGGCATAGCAAGATGTTTTCAGTGATGATTCTACGTGTGTGTTGACGTTTCCCACCAGAAAGCTGCTCTAGAGAGGAGTTTATGTGCGATAGTGGCCGTTGTCTGTTGCCTGTGTCTGTTTGTGACAGCCAGCCGAACTGCCAGGACCACACAGACGAAGCCAACTGCAGCCATAAACACAAGGGTAGGAGCTCTGAGTACATTCAGCGCTGTACAATATGTGATGAGGAACTGAAGTGTTTGTCTTTCATGTCATATGAATATGTATGTTCATCTGTGGTTCACTGCATAGAATGTGGAGGTCAAAAAACAGGACCAAGTGGCTCACTGTCCAGTCCAAATCATCCAAAGCCATATCCTCACCAGCAGGTAAAAACCCATCCAGTCTTAGTAGATTAGTGCAAATTACAGGTACAATACATTAAATAATAAGTTTTAAAAATGGCTATTTTTCCTTCTTCTATAAATGATCATTTCAGAGGTACAGACGGGTGACAAACTAAAGCGAAAAAACAACATATAGTGTCTTAGTAAGGTGTTGGGCCACCACAACCCAGCAGAACAGCTTCAGTGCATACAGGTGCACTGTGCTGTATAATGCAGTACGCCTGTCTGAAAGCATCTGCACTCATTGTGTTTCTACACTTATTTTTCCTTTAATTTGCCTCACATCTGTACAACAACTTATTAGAACAGCAACAATATGCTAAATAGCTCTTTGGTATTCTAAATCATGTAGCAGCCTGTATGGTTTAGATTAATGTAACTGTTCATTTAGGGTTAACACTTTTACCACACATGTGGTGGAAAATATATATTGATAGAATGTATACTGATTATCAGGGGTGTAAAATTCAAGTCCAGAAAGTAAAAATCCTTCCCAGGTTTTTGTTCCAACACCCTGGACAGCTCTGCTGGTGGTGCGATCTAACTAGTGAAGCCGGCCTGTTGGAACAAAATCCTGGGAAGGATTTTTACTTTCTGGACCTGAATTTTACACCTCTGCTGATTATATACACAGGCATAAGCAAACATTTGAACACCCCCAGTCACATGACATGTTTTGTTGATTTTCTAAGTGAAAATAAGTAACACATCCTCTACAGAGAATAAACAAATATTTTTTCTTGCTCATTTTAATCCACAATTGGTATTTATTGAACACATTGGAAAAAAATGTAGAACAAAAATGTGGAAAAAAATGTGTCATAACTTTTGTATGGGCCACATTTTATGTTTATTTTTTTATTTTTAATTTAGCAAATAAGATAGCAAAGAATTTCACAAAGATGTGTACTTTTTCACTAGCAAAATCAACAAAAGATGTAATTGTATTGGGTGTGTTCTAACTTTTGCATATAATTTACATTCCCTGTAGTATAAGTAGCTTAGGATAAATTAAATGCTAATATAATGTAATAATGTTGTACAAGTGAAAGTATTGCAAGTATCTTAAGTCACATGAGTTTTTTTTTTATTTCCTCTGTTTTCTACTTCATCTCTATGTCTTTGTTTCTCCACTTCTCTTGCTTAAACATTCATTCAGCTATGTACATGGCGTATATCTGCAGAGGAAGGCCAGGTTATCAGATTGACTTTTCACAACTTCAGTTTGGAAACTCAAGATGTTTGTGAGTTTGACTATGTGGAGGTACATGACAGCGCCAACACTGGAGATGGCAGTGTGCTAGGCAGGTAACAATGACCTCTCTTTCTTTTTATCATATGAAAAAGAGAAGTAAGTGACTCTCTTATTGCCAACTTACACTATAAAATGTAATTCAACCTTAAAATATACGGTATTTCATGTGGTAAAGTACTAGTTTTATTCAAGCCAAATAAATGGAAAATAACAGCTCAGATGAATAAACGCCATGTTCTTTCACACATTTCAACACTAAATCAACATGGCCATTCTTCCTTTCATACAGAGCAGATAAGAAAATAGATCAGGTTGATATGTAAAGATTTATTGTGCCATGCAAATTCAGTCTTTCTCGGTTCCTGTAGGTTCTGTGGCTCAGGCCTCCCCCCTGACCTAACCTCCTCTGGGCCGATGATGACGGTAGTGTTTGTGGCGGATGAAGGTGTGGCTGACAGTGGCTTTTATGCCTCTTATCAGGTCATCTCTCTCTCAGAAAGTGAGTATTGTGTTGTTATGCATTTTAGCACTGAATGTTCTCTCCTTTCATAAGTCACTAGGTTGCAGACACACCACAAACTACTCTCAATGGAAATATTATACTCTGAGAAGTAGGTGATAATACAGCAGTATACTGACTGTGATATAAGCTATTTACAGCATTTTTGAAATACTAATAAATTTGTTATGCATGTCATTTGTTTTTGCTTTTCTCAAAGGGTTGCCAAAAAGGTCATTGATGAGCTGCAGCTCATCTCAAATTCTGCTGCCAGTGTATTAATGGCAACACATAAAAGAAAACATCCCAAACCAATTATGGCTTTAACTGACTGACTTTAAAGCACTGTTACTGGTTTTACTGGTGTCTGCCAACACTCCTGATCCAACAAATCCACTAATTTTACAAGCCTTTCCCAAGTTGGAGTAGGTGTGTTTTGACAGGATAACACAAAAAGTGCAGGTCAGGGTGTCCTGTTCTGGGATACCAATTCTGGGATACCAATTTTATTTATTTGGAAAAGTTTGGGTACCCCTAGTCAAATGACGTTTGGTTGGTTTTTAAAGTGAAAATAAGTTAACATATCATCTAAAGAGAGGACACTTCTGCATATTTAAATATGTTAAATAACATATTGAACATTATATATATAAGTGTGGCTTGTGCAAAAGTTTTGACATAAATAAATATAAATTGGGCACTAAAATTGGCATAAAAAACATTTGCATTTGTTCAACATAGTGGAAGTGTTATGTTCACTATTTTCAATATTCAAACTCTTGCATACAGTGGCATTACATTATTCCTAATGTTATATATAAATGAAATGACATTTTGTTGATTTTCTAAGTGAAAATAATTTAACACATCCTCTCTAAAGAGTTGCTGTTATGAAACAAAGATATTAATTTAAGTGTATCTATTTGTTTGTTAAAATGGCTCGCCACTCTGGTTTTCCGATTTAAGGAACCTGCAGTCCTGAGCAGTTTACCTGCACCACAGGAGAGTGTCTCCATCATGACTGGCTGTGTGATGGGTGGAACGACTGTGCAGATGGCACAGATGAGCAGAACTGCAGTAACTCCACTTACCCTCCTTTCAGTAAGTTAATTCATTCATAACTGTGATAAACATGAAGCAAGAAGCCATGAGAGTGCATTATAGTAATTTGGCCATAGTTCAAAGGTGTTGCAAGGCACAAACCCCTCAACAGTTGCATTTATGATTGTTCCATATACAGCACACCAGATGTTTTTTTTATAACTTGCTGCATTAATACTCAATTCAGTTGATGTGTGTGGTCATATGCGTGTATGTACAGTATCTATGAAGGTTTTGAACATAGGACAGTCAATCAGATTTTAGAACCAGCTGTCAATTTTATATCAGACAAAAAAAATCTCCCTGAGTAATGACATTAGATTGCATTACATTAATTTGATCAAAATGACTATGAAAGTTACTGTCATGTTATAATTAACCCTGAAATTGTAACATTTCTGATCATTAGTAAGAACAAGAGACAACTACAGTGCAAACCAGCTCTTAACTGATATTCATTACCTTTCATTCAATGGGAGTCTTGTTAGCTTTCTTAAATAAAGAAAGCATGTGTCTACTCTGCTGCAGCTTCATCCTGTGAGCCCATTGAGGTGGAGATGTGCCAGGGTCTCAGCTATAACCTCACATCCTTCCCCAACATATGGCTCTCCATTGCTGATCAGAAAGAGGCTGCGAACATGCTGCGCCAGTACAGAGTAAGAAACATACCTTATATAAAGTGTCTGTATGAAATGGGCTTGACTGTAAATTACAATACAGATTAGTAATCTGTATTGTAATTGCCCCAGCATATGGGCTAGTCAGTAATGATAAACCTACAAATTGCACACACAGTATATGGTAAGTTTCTGATAAAACGTTTTATGAGTATATGGTCAATGTAAATGTATCTAATAAACTGGTGTATGTACGTTCTTGTCCAGGTGCTGAGGGAGCTGGCATGTTTTGAGCCCCTACGGCAGCTGGTGTGCACTATGTTCTTGCCACAGTGCAGCCTGCAAGGGGGTGTGCTGCAGCCATGCAGATCCATTTGCTCAGCAGCGGAACAGCAGTGTGGCAGAGTGCTGGACCTCTTCAGTCTGAGCTGGCCTTTCAGCTGCCACCTACTGCCTGACTCCCATGATCCCATGGAGTGCTCCCTCCCTTAGCATATAGCTTAGAAAGACTAAATGATGTCTCATAACTAGAGCAGGACTCCGCTGGCTGGAGTACTCAGTGGATTACTGACTGTTTCTCGTGGATTCCTAACAATTGGAGGACAATGCTTTGCAAAAACAAAGTATGCCGAGAGTTACCTTTTCTTTGAAGTACAGTTTTTGCTCTACCAATGTCCAAACTTGTACTTTTTAGCATTAAGTGCAACAATGGGCCAATTTAGAACACAAGTAAAAGGAAAAAAAAAAATCTATTTTTGTTGTAAGGGACATTGCCAAAAGAACTGTGTGACCAACTTTTTCTCAAACAGAATGGTGCTGCAGTTTAGGTTTAAACTCTCCAATAAGTCAAACAACTTAAGTGTTCAAACAACTGAACCACTATTGTTTGTGCTGCAGGACCAATAATGTACGTGCAAATAGACAAATGAAGCACTCCAAAAACATGATTGTGCCTGCAATGTAAAAATTTGTAAATAAATGACTACTTAATATTATACTTTTTTTTTATAATAATGAGTTTGACTGTAAATTGAAATACAAATTAGTTTGGTAGTACCAGAAACAGTAAAAGAGTTTAGTAGTTATGTTTTTCTGTTGGAGGTCTTTCTGTATTAAGGTGCATATTTTAAAGTATATACTTTGTAAACATGTAGTAAATCAGAGATGCCTTACAGTGAAGGTAGGAGTTTTTCCACATAAAATCAAAAATACTACCTTGACTTATTAAGGTTAAAACACTAAATGGTGCTATAATGATTATTATAAATATCACGCAAGCGATTTCCATAAATAACCAGAACCCAACACTTTCATCACATTTTGTTTTTTACTGCTTTGAGCTATATAAATGTAAAACATATTGTGCTCATACCATCTGCATGTGATATTTACTGAAAACAGGTCCATTAATCTTTTTCAAGCTCTTGCTTAAAGGTGCAGCGTGTACGATTTAGGGTGATCTACTAGCAGAAATTAACTATAGCATACTAAACCATAAATAATTAATGTAAAATCAGCTTTTATTACAAATCAAGAACAAAACACTGGCTCTATAGTGCTCTTTATGTTTTTACATTAAAGCGGCAATCTGAATTTGGCAGCATTATAGCACTGGTAGGACACAAAAAGAATAAAAATCAACAGTGGTTACTCGTGCTGGCTAACCATTTTGTGTTGTGCAAAGTCTGAGATCCCAAACTTTAGCAAATGGGGATCAAACTTCACATTTACCACAAGACCTAATCCTTGTCACCAAAGAAGGGAAAACATGATGGCCAATGTAAGTTCTACTACACACCTGGAAAGAGGTGTTCAGTTGGTTGCAATCTGCAACCTCACCTCTAGATACCGCTAAAACTAACACACTGCACCTTTAACCACTAATGTCTTTTCACATGCAGTCTGAAAAATGAATTGAGCCTGTTTTTTGTTTAAGTATTAACGTTAAACAATGAATTCTTCAGTTGCAGCTACTACTAAAAACCCAGTTCACAAAAAAACTTGCTTCAGTTGGTATGAAATTAAAGTAGCAATTTATTTCTTAAATATAACTTTATTGCATTGTCTGGTACAAAGCCATGTCTGGGTAATAGTGTGACATGATTAAGTGCTTTCAAAATAAAAATATTTCAGTAAAATTCATTCCATTGTCAATACATACCACTAATACTTTTAAACACATTGTTTTCATTCATGCCAGCCTCCAAAAACAATTACCTTACTAATCTGTAAAACCATTCATCATTACACGGAATGAAAAGCTTACAATTTCAAACCACGTTCCCACAGCACAGGGACACAAACTGCATAGTTTCTACTGTATTCTGCCATTCATGTTTGCATCAGCAGATGCAAACAGTAATGTTGAGAATCGGTCCTGGCTGTTATTTCCAAAACATCATTCATTCTGAAGTGGGGCAATTACATCTGCATGAGAGTAAAGTAAATGAACCAAATCTCTTTCACAGAGCAGAACGTTGTTGAATCAGGCTGTTGAGCTGCTAAACCGGGATAATGAGTTTAAGTGTGTGGTCCAAGGCTACTGCAGTCAGGCCCCAGATTCTGTACTTAGCATTGTGAAACACAGGAAGAGTGTAGCCATAACGGTCCCCAGTGCGAAAATGAGTGTAGCCTCGGTTCTGTGGGTTGCATACATGAGCTACAGTCAGCGTAAAGATCTCCTCCACCTTTGGGATACAGAAGGAGACAAGTGAAGCACACAAAGCAACATCTGAGAAAATGCATTTCAACAATGCCATTTACCTCACTTGGGTTGGGTTGGAATGTTAGAGCTTCCAGTGGTCCAAGGTTGGCTAACACAGGGGCTATCATCATTCCTGACTGAAAAGCACAAAACCTCATGTTACTGTGCCTTAGATTAAATTTCTGACCTCTGTTGAAAGTATATATTAGACCACAATCAATTAAAATGCATCAAAATCTAATATTCACATGGATCTTCAAAAAACTGTCATACAAGAGTTTTTATATTTTTAGTTGGCTCTCTCAGTCAAACTGTACTCTTGTATAAGTGTTTCTTTGGTAGGTAATACTTACTCGATCGCTCAGTGGCTTCAGCACCCCCCACACTTCATTTTCAGTCACAGCAATCCCCAGTTCCTCCCTGGCTTCCCGCAGTGCTGTGTCCACAACATTACTGTCAGAGGGGTCTCGCTTCCCTCCTGCAAAACTGGACAGAGGAAACAAGATGTTTGCCAGGTGGACAGATGTTTCTATTTCAACAAGCTGAAATGAGAAATATAAATGTATATTTTATATATAAAATATAAATATAAAAATATAAAATTTTAATGTGTTTCCCTGGGCTAAGAAAACCTGTTGGCTTGAAAAAAAAAAAGATAGAATTCAATAAGCAGTTTCTGAATTCTGAATACAGGATTGTACCTGACATCTCCTTTGTGTCTTCCCCTCAGTTTACTAGATCTCAGAGTGAAGAGGAAAGAAGGCTCTCCTCCAACTGTGCATAAAGACACCAGCACAGCTGCCCAGGTTTTCCCCTTCTCCTTCTCCTTCTCATACAGTGCAGTGTTGGGCTGCAGGCGGCCTCTACAGCGGGCCTCGTTCCCTGCTGATAGACACTCTTCTAGAGCAGCTTGGTGTGGGACTATTTTGTGCAAACCACAGGTGCGAGTTGTCAGAAGTCCACAATGGCTTTGTTCTGTTAGGCTTGAAGTCCAACTCCTTAATTCATATGGCCTACTGAAATTGCCTTTACAGGATCTGGCATCTATTACAGTGTGGTAGCTTTTCTGACTTTTGATACTGGTGTTTAGGTGTGTTGTCCACTTACCCATTAAGCTTCTGTGTTTGTCTGTTTGGTTTTCAGGTAGAAGGCACTTGTTAGGATCAGAGTTTCTGAGATAATGTGCTAGGATGTCAGAATTGCCTCCTTTAAGCACATTTGCCTGGTGAATTACATTACGATAAAAGGCTGAAGGTTTAACAGAGCAGCTTGTGTTAACAAGGCAGGAGAAAGACTTGTGAATTTTTTTTGGTGAAATACAAGCACTGTTCCATGACTCACGATACGGTTTCCACTGATGATCTTTCTCTCTACTAACAGGGCAAAACTGCTGTGAGAGAGAGCTATTGCACAATGTCCTGAGAGTTGGCTTTTGTGAGTCTTTTACTTTCACAAGCAGTGACCTATGCGTCCCCAGGAGGCATGATGAAGTCACAAACTGAGAACTCCTAAACATCCTGGAATAAAAACAAGAGTCAATGTGAGTTGTATAAGAGTTACATGTATTTGTAGCTCCTTTCTAATAAGCAGCCTACATGTGCTTGATTGTTTAAGGCCACAGTTTGAAAATCAAACCATTTATGTTTAGAAGCCTATACAATGGCTTAAACATTAAACCGTATACAAGACAATAACAATACTTAGAATCAAGTTTAGCTTTACATAAAATTGAACAGTGATCTTTTAGACTGAATAAAATGTTACCTTATTAACATTATTATTTTTCGTAAACATATTCTCATTCTGAAACTGATGCCTACAACACGTTTCAAAAAAGTCTGGGACAGGAGCACATGATGCAGTCATGCTTGTGTATAAAAGGAGCATTCATTATGCTGTCCTTTATGAGTAAAGATGGGTCAAGGCTCGCCACCAAGAGAAAGAGTTTGAAAACATTGCTTGCTGAGAAATCACAAAGATTTCAGGTGTTTTCACCCTCTACAGCACAGTAACATCATAAAAAGGTTCAAGGAATCGTGAGAAATATTGATTCATGAAGGACAAGTCCAAAAAAACACAACTGAAGACCACCTATACTTCAGACAGTGCTGTACTAAAAATTGCCATGCTCCTGTGATAGATATCACTGCATAGGCTGTTGTCAATAAACACCGTCCATTCCTGCAGCCAAAAACGCAAAATCCAGAGTCTGTCATGGTAGAGAGGGTATTAGTTGGTAACCTGTACATCTGTAAAGACACCCTTAACACTGAACACATTTAGGAGCAACACACAGTCTTTTAGACTTCTTTGTCAGTGTTGTTAAAAGGGAAGGTAATGGAAGGTAACACAGTGATAAATGTGCTGCTGTCCCAACTTTTTTGGAATGTTGCAGACATCAATTCACAACATAAATCATAAAATATTGTTTATCAATTTAATACAGGCACTTAAAGAAGAAAAAGATTATTGGTTAAAAACTAATTTTCCCAAAATTTGGAGAAAATAGGTTACTGTTTAGGGTAGGTGATTTTCACAAAACATAACATGCATCACCATATTTAGTTTCTCTGAGTTTGTCAAACAAGTTGGTCCTGACAAAAGGCACCAACAAGACAGCAGTGCCACATTAACGGAGAATAAACAGGATGAGTACAATGATTTCTATTTAACACAAGCAAAAATAAACTATTTAAGGAACAAAACAATATGTAAAACTGAACTAATAAAACAGCAATGGTATAATGGGCGGACATCCAATTAGCTACTTGTTTCAGCACAGTTTATACTGTACATTGCTTATTGTTGTTGTATACAGGTTCTTTGTAACTGGTCTGAAAAGTACACTTTTTATGATACACTTGCTTTCTAAAAGCGCTGGCGATACCTGAGATAAACTCAGAAAAAATCATGGTGGTGTAGGTTTTTACAGTAATGATGGCCTATCATCATATTGCCCACCCCAGTAACTGTAGCTCAGTTTTACATTACTGAGGAATGGCCAACTTCACAAAACTACAAATTGAGGATATACATTCCTAGACATGGAGGGCCAAAGTTGACCTAATGCACCTGACTTAACTACTCTATTCATTATTCTGTAAGCTGAATCAGGTGAGCTAGAGCCTGGAAAGTGCACCCCTGTGTTAGGTTTGGGTTTCATGCAACTGTATACTGTGATCGTCAAACGGTCAGCTCACTCAGTTTTGAGGCCCGTTCTGGTTAACCTAACTACCTGTCTCACTGAAAACAGCGGGTACATGTATTTATTTTGTCAATATATTGCCTCTTTTTATGGATGTCTTCTATAAGACACCCGGCGGACAGAGCTGGCGTCTCAGTGGGTTTGTACACATAAATGAACACAGGATTTAAAGTATTACTAAAGATATAACGCCAGCTATAAAGCTCAGTCGTGTAGTTAGAGCTTTAGGTTAACTTGGTGTGTTTACAGCGGGGATATTCACTCAGATATGGAGCTTACACTGACTCATCAATACGCTAACAAAAAAACACACTTATCTTCTCCTAAGACAGACTATTTATTAAATAGTTAGATGTATACGTCTCGTCAGCTCGTTAACACTTCTTTTGTGACACTGACACTAGCCATCTCTCAATACCCCCCAAAACCCAAACCTGTCATTAGCATTAGCATAAGTGAAGCGCTAGCCGACCAGCTATCAGTACCAAGTAAACAGTTTGTTGGCAGCGCTTGAAAGATGTGTTTTAGGAACCGAAGACGCCGCTGAATTTGAAACCCTGAGACGGTAGCTAAAACATACAAACATGCCCAGTAAAGAACAGGCCAGTGTTTTTGTCTGAAGTCACTCACCTTGCACAGGACTGACATACACCACGCTTTTCCGGCTGCTGCTCGGGTTGCCAGTTGCATACAACACTCTCCACTTTTGGGGACTCAATGAGTGAGGAGCTGGAACAGTACAGTGCTGTTTACCTGATTAACCGCAGGAACTCAATTAACAAAAGCCCGAGTCCACCAGTGTCCGCCAGTGTGTTTCGAGCATATAGTGGATTACTTTTTTTAGGCTTGGAAATGTAAAGGGCAACTCCACGGATTCTCCAAAATTTCACGGTTTGTTCGTGTGGAAGTAAATAGTCGTTTGTTTGATGGGAAATGTGCCGTTGTAGAGACACTTAGGCCTATAAAACACTTTAATGGTAGAGTGGTACTTGTAGGCCGTTGTAAAGCAAAGTAGCCTTTATGTTCCATAGCCAAAACATATTGTTTCATTACTGCAAAAGTCATTGCCTTCACAAAAAAGAGTATGTATTTATATGGAAATAGTATGCACTTGTGTAATGTTTATAATGTGCCAAAACAGTCATAACAAATTTTCGTGTTTTTTTTTTTCTTTAAGAATTTAAGACACTGATTCTCAACCGTAGTCCTGGAGGCATACTGATCTACACTTTTCAGTATTTTTCTTTCTCATTACCAGCCCCTTATTGAGTTGAAGTGGCTGGGAAAGCATCAAAATGTGCAAGACGGTGGGCATCCATGACCAGGGTTGAGAAGCACTGCTGCCTTTAGAGGTAAACAAATTCTAACAGATGTTTTTTATTACTGTGTCTTAAACGTGAATGAGTTCTGGTCTGACTACCTGGGTGGGCCTAAACGGCTGTAGGCTAAACAAACTGATCTACGTAAATTTTTGTTTGTTTTTGTGACATCACTAAAGAAAGTTAAGAAAGTTTGTTAAAAAAAGAAGAAGAAACACTGGAATTTCCCAACAGGTCCACTGACTGTCATCGTTGCTTCTGGCACTGAGGGCTTTCCCTCTGAAAAATATCACTCCTTCTAAAAACTACTCACAGAGGTTATAGATGACACTAGATGACTCTAGCTTCCGATTGGACCACTTCATTACTATGCATTCCTTTGATATGTAGTGAGTTAGCTAATGTGCAGCAGAACCTGTCTGTTTGCCTTCTTTGGATTCTTTTCAGCCTACATCATTTAAACTGAGGAAATTTTCCAATTGAAACTGGTGTGGCTTCAACACCTTGTCCCCATGATGCAGTTGGAAAGTTCTACAGAACCTGTCATACCAGTCGTTAGCTCCACCCACGCAGTTTTAAAACTAAGTCTTCGTGTTGTGAGATTTAGATTGTCTCAACACCATCTCTGGGGACTTTGTCTACTTTTTCCAGTCATGGCTACATACAGATGCTGTCCAGAGGAGTTTTCATGCCCCGTGTGTTTGGAAATATTGTGTGACCCTGCTACACTTGCCTGTGGTCATACCTACTGCCTTCAATGCATCAGGAAGCACTGGGATAAAGCTGCAGCAAAGGGCATCTACTCATGTCCTCAGTGCAGGCAGGTCTTCAAACCCAGACCCACTCTGGGCAGGAATAACATGCTGATGGAGGCCATGAAGAAACTGAGGGTGCATGAGCAAGATAAGCCCCCCTCACCTGTTCATTCCTCCCTCACCTCATCTGCTGCTGTGTCTGTAGATCCATCATCTCAACCAGCACCCCTTGATGTACCTGAAGAGGCTGCTGAGGGTGTTCCAGTTCAGGGGGGATTATATCCTCAGCTCCCTTCCACCTCCCCCAAGTTGTGTCCACTACACCAACAGGTCCTTGAGTTCTACTGCTGCGATGATAAAAAGAGTGTGTGCGATGAATGTAGTCTCCTGGAACATAAAGGTCATCGGGTGGTCCGCCCAGATGAGGAAAAGGAAGAGAAACGGGTACAAAATTTAGAATTCAGTTTGTCTTTATTTATTTATTAGGATACTTTAAATATACACTGTTGGTTTAGTACGTCTTATTTATTTATTTATTTATTTTTGTTTGTGTCATTGTCTTTGTGAGCAGCAAGAGCTGGAGCAAAAGAAGGAAATGGTACAAAAAAGCATTCAAGCCAGAGAGAAGGTTATTCAGACTCTACCACAGGTTTTTCAAGCTCATAAGGTAAGACTTTTCTATTACAAACATGAATAATATACATAAAACAAGCATATGCTACACAGAAAAATCTGAGGTTTTAATTTGCTGTTCATAGATAGTTTGTTCAACACTGGATGAAACTTTAATGTTCCTAAAAGGAATTTCTGGGTTATGAAATTGTGTAGATGTAAGCAAAGTTAGGAGTGGTTTAGGTATGTGAGGGGGTGTTATATGGCAAAATAGTCCCCAAAGAAAGCTTATTTTTTAAAAAGTATTGTATTATGTTACCATTATCAATATCGCATGTAAAAATCAGAAGACACATGCAGGTTTACTGTCATTTTGGATGGCTGTATTTGCCATGTAGACATTGTGACCCCTGATTCCTATCACTACCACTGTAAAGAAATTTTGACTTGGTCAGTTTTGCTACAGTGCACCATTTCACATCAAACCACTTCGAATGACTTTGTCCATATCTGATAGATTGAACACTAGTGATTTTATTCACTATCCTTGGTACATTAAGTCATTTTATAACTTTTGTATTAGAATGCCATTCAGGGGCTGCAGAGGGACAGTCTGGAGACATTTGCTGATGTAGTTAAGAGTGTGGAGCTGATGAGCTCCCAGGTCATGGAACTCCTTCAAACCTATGAGGCTTCCTCTTACAATCGAACAGAGGCCCACCGCTACAGACTGCAGCAGGAGATCAGCCAACTATGCAAACAAAAAGAGGAACTGAACAGACTAGCTAACACTCAGGATTCCATTCAGTTCTTAAATGTAAGTAGGCGCAGTCTTATTGTAAGTAAGTCCTAGTATGACATACTACTAGACTTTCTAGGCCCGTGAATGTAAATATGTAGTGCAGACAGCTGTAGACCTTCTTATGTTTCATTTCTGTGTTGGATATATGATACTATATTTAAAAGAGCTTTTTAAATGTTGTTGCAGGATCTTGTCATTGCAGGCACTGTAGGCCAGGTTGAAAATGCCCAGCTGGAGATTTCCCACCCAGAGTCGGTGGAGGCTGGGATCAGATCAGCTCTGGGGACTTTCAGAGAGAGGCTGAATGACCTTTGCAAAGGAAGCCTGGCTAGTATCTTCAGAGCTGGTAAGGTTGGGTCCCACTGGACATGATTTATCAAAGTTGTAATTGCCCTTTCTATAACACCTGAGCTCTTATCTTACTGCAACAAAGGACTACCACTGATTTAGCTAAATTTCTGCATAATTTAACTGTCAAGATGTACAAAAAGTCAGTTAGGGTGATTTGGTGTGAAATGGTATATTGTAGAGATTCAAAATTCTATACAGTGGTGGTGAAAGGAACCAAGAAGCAGTGGCTAAAGCCCAATATAGCCATATAGCATCTACTGAGTTTTTCTATGTAATGTTGATCATTTTATTTGGGTACTATTTTGCCTTATAACGCCCTGCATGTAGTCTGCCAATATAAATGGAGTAAAAAAATGTTTTAAGTTAATGCCTAAACTCAGAAGTGCTGTAAAAATGTTTGGGCATCAGGGAGTGTATTCATAGTTATTCCATGCAACAGCTTTTGGTGAGGAAGCTTTTTTTTAGTTGCTGCATTTTTTTTAAGAATAGCAAAACCCAACACTGTGTTTTTTTTCCATTGTAGTGAATGATGCAGAAGCAAGGGCATCAGCAACTAATGCTCAAGCATCAGAGACAGGCCCTGTGCCTAATGATTTGCAAGTTGCTTCACAAAAGACAGGTTTGTTTGTTTGTTTGTTTACCAAGCACAATAAGAAACTGTTATTTATTATAGTCTTCCAACTGAAATAGCAACAGGAACTGAAATACAACTAGAGCTGGTTATTGCAATTTAATATTTTTGTGGTATGGGCTAAACTAATTAAACACAGTTATCACAAAATATTTTAATGTCATTTTATTATCTGAGTAGTTGGACTTGCATATCAGCATCAGTAAGTCAATTAGCATGCCTGCTCCAAAATCTTGACTGGAGATTGGCTGATAAGAATGATACAAAAAACATTTTTTGTATGACTTGTATATTCATTCAGAAATCGGTATCCTCATCAATGTGTCTGTATTGCTATCAGTTGCAAAAAATACAATGCCCAGCCTTAAATCCGTCTAAGATAGCCTTCCCAGGCATTACTTTGTGCTTTCTCTTTAGCTCCTGAGATGATATCTAGCAACAGTAAACCTATAGACAAAACAAGCCATTCAGCAGCTCATCAGCATCCCCCACACCCCCCTACAACTGCACATCCAGGTGAATATGCAAAATATAATAATTGCAATGCAAAAACACTTTTTTTTTTAAATTTTTTTTTTTTAACAATTTTATTCTAAAAATGCAAAAACCTGTTGTCACATTTAAAGGAATGATTTGTCCAAAATAGTAATTTTGTTAATAGTAAATAAGAACTAGACCGGGCTATTTAATTATATTCACATTCATTTATTGTATAGGTGTCAGTCAAGTTGTCTCAAGAATCATTCATTGTAATTAAGGCACGTCTTAGTTAAAGGTCATTAAAGTCATTTGCAAAAGTTGAACACTCCTGGTCAAATTACATGTTTTGTTGATTTTGTGCCTGCTTTCTCTTCAGATCCTGCGTTGATTGCTTCATCCAGTAACCGTAAACCTGAAGACAAAACACGCAATTCAGCAAAACGTGAGCATCCACCAGCAGCAACTGCACCACCAGGTGAGTATGCAAAATATACAAATTGCAATGCAAGAACGACTGCATTCTGTCTTTTGCTTTGAATGACTTGCATTCCCTTCATCTTTGCAGTGAAGGAAACGGCTACCTTCAATACAGCAAACCCGGTGCCTAAAACCAGAGATGAAATGATAAAATGTAAGTGCATATTTAATTTGAGACTTGGAAAGTAAACATGTCACATAAGGTGCTGTAATTATTTCATTAAAATGAATTAAATTAATTGAAAATCAACTTTCTGCAAGGTAGGATATATAAAAGAAAAGCTGACCTGCATGTAGATAAAATCAGACTAATTCAATAAATATTATCCATAAAATACATGGTTTTCCAGTGAAATATTTAACCAAAAATGTGACTTTTTTTGGGTGAGGGTTTAGTGAGGTCTTGCTCTTTGTTCAGTAAACCCTGAGTTAGACACTTTTAAATGGTTTATTCACTATGTATTTATTATGATTTGCATTGTACAGTTCTGTTATGTGAAAATCACTAATAATTGTGTTATTAGTTGTAATGATGAAAATTTAACACAGACCTTATTATGAAAATCATTGAGCATGTATCATCACCTAAATTGATGTCATATCGGGCTACAATAATAATTGTTTACCAAATAACAAACCTCAAAGAGTTATTGATCATCTCAGTACAGTTCATTGTAAAATTAACCTTAATACATAAATTAATAAAGCATTTAGAAGTGTTAAATTTGAGCTTTACTGAGTGAAGAGCAGAACTATGACAGGGTCCAGTTACTGATAACCTAAGGAGATTTTCTTATAAATATTATTTAAGAGCAACAGTGAAAAACATTTTCTTTTAGTCCGCTTTGAGCCCACGATGGATCCCAACAGTGCTTATCGTCACATCCGTTTGTCTGAGGGAGATCGCAAGGCCACACTCCGTGCAGAGAACCAGAATTACCCGGAGCATGCTGACCGCTTCCTCTACTGGAGACAGGTCATGTGTCGGGAACCTTTGGCTGGAAGCCCTTACTACTGGGAAGTGGAATGGACAGGACAGAAGGTACTGTAGCACAAAACCTATTTGTCATAAAACATGGTTAAATTGTTAAAAACGTCCTGGTGGTTTCTTGACACAACATTAAAATTTTCACATTTATTGAATGCATATGTCTCTGTCAGTTTGTCTCAAGACGTTTTCTTTCTATACATGGAATTTAGGCTGCAAAAACATGCTCATCTTTAACATTCAATACAGCCACCCATTCAGTTTGCAACAGTTTAACTTGGCCATTCACACTGGAGTGATAAGGAGAGTATGCCAGACAGTTTGTAGGAGAGTTATCTTGCTCCTGACTGTTGGGAAACAAATGATAAATAATAATTAAAAAAAAAACAACAGAAGAGAGCATGTTAATAGAGCATACTAATTTATTTTCATTTTTAAAAAGTCAATAAAATATGTCATTTGACAGAGGTCTTCAAACTTTTACAAACAACTGTAAGTAGATTTGCCTGTCATTCTAAACGCCACTGGGTTGAATTCTAGTGGAAATCTGAAATACGTGCTATTTACTATTCTAGACGCATTGGTTTTCTATTGCTGTATAATAATATAATAAAGCTATATATAACTTCCTCTTCAGATGACTATTGGTGTGGCTTATAAAGACATGGCACGCTCTGCAGCAGATGACAGCTCCAGATTAGGCCACAATGAGCACTCCTGGAGTTTGTACTGGTCAGGCACTGGCTTCTCTCTGTGGCATGCAGGGAAGGAAACCACACTTTCTGCTCCTAAAGCCCGGCACATTGGAGTCTATATTGATCAGCAGGCAGGCATTCTAGCCTTCTACAGAGTCTCTCAGAACCAGGCTCACCAGATCTGCTGTGTAGAAACAGAATTTAGTGCACCTCTCTACCCCGGCTTCCGCTTCTGGTCCGGAGTGGGTTCCAACATCACCCTTTGCCATCTGGATTAATAAATGCTGGAGGTTCATGAAAGTGAGCTGAAAATGTAAAAGTGGAATTTTGTCAGTTTGTCAGTCACAGCATATTGTTTTCTTTTTTTTTTTATTTTGGTTTATGTAAAAAGATTGTCTGTCTGTTTCTATTTTTCATTCTAATGTTTTTTCAGTAAAGTAATAGTTTAATCTGTAAATGATGTTTGTTCTATGGGGCCACTAGTGGGTGCTGTGAGCATACAATTCACAAAGAACTATGTAAACTCAGACATAATATAAAAAAAAAATTACCACTTCCCAGTGACGGGGGCCAAGCTTATTCTTAATACTTTATCAAGTGTAAATGGAAACTTCTCTGTTGCTTCTTAAGACCTTGTTTGTTAGTTAATGTGGTGACATTGAATAATACATTTTGTTATGCTCAATTAAATGTTTCTTTTTACATTTATTTTATTAACATCAAATCATACTCTGATCATAAATCAAAACAAAACAAACAACAACAAAAACATCTTCCCCAATTACTTTTTTCTTTTTTGTTAAGCTCACAAGAAAAACAGAACACAAAATATCAGTTTGCGTGACCGTTAGTGTCTCATTTCATTTCTTTCTTTATCTCTGCACACTTGGGCTTTGCCCTACTTTTCCACAGTGTTCTCTCACTGGGGATTTCAGTGTTGTTGCAGCACAAAATCAGATACACGGAAACATTTAAATGTATGTATGCAGCAGATTTTAATATAATGATGTTGGAGTACTGAAGTCTCTGACTCTCTTCTAGCCTGTTAAGTTGTGTCATCTACAGCACAGCGCATAAATCAGAGACCACCCTATATTCATTTAATTTACAGTGAAAACGGCCATTAGGTACAAGTTATGTTTTAGATATGAGATAATGCAGTTGCAAAAAATGAGACTAACAACTGTGCAAGACCTGGTAGACCATCAAAACTGTCACCATCAGACAAACAATACTTGAAACTCCACACTATGAATCTGAAAGGATGTGAAGCCCTTACTGAGAAAAGGAAAATTTTCAAATGAAACAAAGAGGCTGCTGGTATTCTCAGAACAATGGATTGTCCACTTCAGACCTCAGCATCATGAATGTATTGAGTAGTGTTTAATGGCCATTTGGAAAATAGCTAAAAAGGGTGGGCTCTACTTATAATGGGTTAAACATTTTAAATAATTTATAATACATGGCAAGACTTTGCAATGTATTTAATTCTGTTTGTAAATTGTGCAACTGTGTCCCCACATATGTACATCATATTTGTGGCTTAATAAAAAATGTGTAAATTAAAGGAAACAAAGAGTTAATAAGAGGCATAGTGTGGCAAAGCGGGGGATGGAAATGAAGAGTACAACTAATCCTCCCAGCTAGAGAAAACCTTGAATCTATTTAAAGAAAAATGATGAGAAATGTCAGCCGAGCCAGCAGCAGTTCACTCTTAAAAATAAAGGTTCCTGAATGTTGGCTTAGACAACCTTTACATTGTGTAGTTCTTTGAACTTCAGAAAAGGTTCTTCACACTCACACATCTCACTTACAAAAAAGAAGCATTCACTGAACAGAAGTTTAGGGGAACCAGAAGGATTTTTTTGTGGCATTGCTCCATTGAAGACATATTGAAACCTCTAAATTTAAAAGTGCAAAATGCAAAGTATTGTACTTAACCATCTTCAAAATGGCACTTTGTTGTCAGCATCTAAACAAGTGGTGGAATGCTGATATGCCCTTGTATGAGTGTGCTTGTTCAGAAGACTGCACTGTGAGAGAAACATGATGTGCATGAGATTCCACATAATACATGTCCCACTTATTGCTTATTATCACTGGAACAAAGCCACAAAGGTTCTGCCCATTCTCTCACCTTGAGGAAGCAAAAGGTGGAGTCAGCCAAAGCTTTATAGCTGAATCACCTCCACCTGTGGGCAAACATCTTCCACAAAGTAGACATCAGAGAACATCCACACAGAGCAGAATGAGAGGTAAGACTGAGAACAGACCTGTGAAGTTTGGTGAGGTAAATAGGCTGGTTTGGTGTCAGATGATGTCAGGAAATCCATTGGATCGAAAGAAAGTTTTAGATGTCAGCAGATTATTTCTCTGTGTGGGAGTTGAAGATATCGACTTAGACCATTTAATCTAATGCTATAATACACTAGAATGGCATTGCTGTCATCTCCATTTTTTTATTTTGATTTTGATTTTTCTACCTCATTTCAACGCAGCAGCTGCCTTTACACTGTTTGAAAACTGCATGGTGAATGGACCAGTAGAAATTGTCCAAAATTAGTTTGGATGAAATATCTTTGCATTAATATAAGATAAGAAAGTTTTTTGAAAAGTTACCATTTTGGAGAGATATGTTTACAGTGATGATGACTTAACATCTACAATATTTAGCCATATGTTTTTGAAGTACATTTCTGGTAAAGAATAAATGTGGATTGCTACCTCTAGTGAGTGATTTTTTTTATGTATGACTCTGTTCTCTTTCCTAACCCAGGTATAGTGTTTCTGTGTCTGCTGGGATGCTCCCTTGCTCAAAATTTGACATACTCTTGGAATGGCCCTGGAACTTCCAGTCAGGGTGACCCCAACGCTGCCAATGGTGAAATGAAAGATAATTCTTAAAAAACTGAATTCCTTGGTTAGCATGCTAATCAGTGTAAGGTAGCCATCCAAAGGCACTTTGCCAACCTCAAGTAATGTCGGCTTAAATAGAGTTAAATGTTAGTTTGATAACCTAAGAAATGAGCTTTGCAGTGTACCATCTAGAAGGACTTTAGACTGACTGTATGATTTTCCACCTGCAGAGTGCCTGACTGACACACAGACCTGTGGCTGCTGCCTGATGCAGAAACAGATGTGGAGGATGGAGACTTTCTTCAACATGAGCCTGGCCGAGCTGCAGAGGGGTCTGGAGAGAGCTCAGGGTGTTCTAAACACCATGCGATGTGAGCAAACCTCTTTCCAAAACCCCCCATTATATATATATATATATATATATATATATATATATATATATATATATAATGCAGACACTACAATAGCTAATAGCAAATGGCATTCTGCATTATTATACTCAGCATTATACAAAACAAATCCCCCCAAGTTTCCATTCTTTTTTAGCCATGTTGCTGTGTTCTTTTAAGTGGGTCAATATTCTTCGTTATTGACCACCCCTCTCTTTCTGCACAGCCAGCCGCAGTGCCTTCTCAGTGGCTCTGACTGATACTCGCCGATGTGTGGGTCCGAACCGTGCTGACGTGGTGGTGCAGTACCAGAGTGTGTTTATTAACCTGGGTGACGGCTACAGTGTCAGCACTGGTGTATTCACAGTCCCTCGCTCTGGGGTGTATGCCCTGGCACTGACTGTCTACAGTGATGCAGGGGCCGTCGGGGTCCTCTTGGCTGCCTGTGGCCGCATGCGCCGAAATGGCCGTGTAATTGCAGCACTTAATGAGTACAACACGCAGGACCAGGAGGACAGCGCCACCGTCGTCCTGGCAGTACAGATGCAGGCTGGGGACAAGGTGGACGTTATTCTTCCTGCCACTTGCTACCTATGTGACGACAACAGCCACTACAACACCTTCAGTGGCTTCCTGCTCTACGCCACTGACTGAAACCCTTTAGTTCTCTCTCAAAGTTGAGGTTGAGAGCATTAAGTCTTCACTCAGTTCTGTGACCATATGTCTACTCCATTAAACTTTGTCATTTGTCTTATAGGTCCTCATGGCCCTTCATAACCAGGGCTATAAATTCTTTTCCAATGACATAATTCTCAAAATCTCTTGGGCTTTCCTGTTATCACTGAACTCCAGGATCATCACAATAGCCCTAATGTACAGTGTGCATTGTAAATGGACCTCTAACTAAACAGTTTCTTTTCCTTTTTTTAATCATTAGCCTGATCAGTAAAGGTCTGATTGTCAGATTGTGATGTTGGTGACAGAGCATCAAATGTGTCTACCCAAGTGTATTGGAAATAAAGCTGGATAAACTATTGAAAAATATTTCTGCATCTAATAATTGTCATATAATGAAATATGATATATTTTATGACAGTTTAAACAGTATAAATAAAAACGAACAGTTCAGAAAATCAACAGTACAACCTATAATTGTGAAATAAAGGGTTTTAATAGTCCTCTGCTTGCTGCAATAACAGCCTCTACTCTTCTCTGAAGGCTTTACACTAGATTTTGGAACATTGCTGTGTGTTTATTTGATAGCATTCAGCCACAAGAGCATTAGTGAGGTCAGGTACTGACGCTGGATGATTACTTCTCAACCATAAATGCCACTACAACTCGTCTTAAAGGCTCCAGAAAGCCTGACGACAAATCCACACTTGTGATGGGCTCATATGTGGCTGCGTCAGAGCATCCTATTCTGTTAGCAACACTTTACCATGAAAATAACCAATGTACAGTATGCATTATAACCTGGACCTTTAACATACAAGCTGCGTTTGCACAATTGAATACCTCTAGCAGCAATGAGGGCATCTTAACTAGCTGAATTCACTAGTCTGAATCTACAAAGTTTTGGGAGTATAGTGTATCACACTGTTATATAGCAACCTGGAGGTTACTTTGTTGTACTACAAGTGCTTTCAAATAATAAAAAACCTCTACCAGATTTCCCAATATGGTGTTCTAAATGTATCCAGTAGTGTATTCCATTACAATACATAAAAAAGTTAAGTATTCAGAATATATTTAGAATACATGCAGAATACATCTCTATAAAGTACACTGCTGAAAAAAATAAAGGGAACACTTAAACAACACAATATAACTCCAAGTAAATCAAACCTCTGTGAAATCAAACTGTCCACTTAGGAAGCAACACTGATTGACAATCAATTTCACAGCTGTTGTGCAAATGGAAAAGACAACAGGTGGAAATTATTGGCAATTAGCAAGACACACTCAATAAAGGAGTGGTTCTGCAGGTGGGGACCACAGACCACTTCTCAGTACCTAGGCTTTCTGGCTGATGTTTTGGTCACGTTTGAATGTTGGTGGTGCTTTCACACTCGTGGTAGCATGACACGGACTCTACAACCCACACAAGTGGCTCAGGTAGTGCAGCTCATCCAGGATAGCACATCAATGCGAGCTGTGGCAAGAAGGTTTGTTGTGTCTGTCAGTGTAGTGTCCAGAGCCTGGAGGCGCTACCAGGAGACAGGCCAGTACACCAGGATATGTAGAGGAGGCCATAGGAGGGCAACAACCCAGCAGCAGGACCGCTACCTCTGCCTTTGTGCAAGGAGGAACAGGAGGAGCACTGCCAGAGCCCTGCAAAATGACCTCAAGCAGGCCACAAATGTGCATGTGTCTGCACAAATGGTTAGAAACCAACTCCATGAGGATGGTATGAGGGCCCGACGTCCACAGATGGGGGTTGTGCTCACAGCCCAACACCATGCAGGATGCTTGGCATTTGCCAGAGAACACCAGGATTGGCAAATTCGCCACTGGCACCCTGTGCTCTTCACAGATGAAAGCAGGTTCACACTGAGCACATGTGACAGACGTGACAGAGTCTGGAGACGCCGTGGAGAGCGATCTGCTGCCTGTAACATCCTTCATCCTGCATGACCAGTTTGGCAGTGGGTCAGTAATGGTGTGGGATGGCATTTCTTTGGTAGCCTGACTGCCATTAGGTACCGAGATGAGATCCTCAGACCCCTTGAGACCATATGCTGGTGCGGTTGGCCCTGGGTTCCTCCTAATGCAGGACAATGCTAGACCTCATGTGGCTGGAGTGTGTCAGCAGTTCCTGCAAGATGAAGGCATTGAAGCTATGGACAAGCCCACCCGGACCGGTCCCCAGACCTGAATCCGATTGAGCACATCTGGGACATCATGTCTCGCTCCATCCACCAACGCCACGTTGCATCACAGGATCCAGGAGTTGGCGGATGCTTTAGTCCAGGTCTGGGAGGAAATCCCTCGGGAGACCATCCACCACCTCATCAGGAGCATGCCCAGGCGTTGTAGGAAGCTCATACAGGCACGTGGAGGCCACACACACTACTGAGCCTCATTTTGACTTGTTTTAAGGACATCACATCAAAGTTGGATCAGCCTGTAATGTGTTTTTCCACTTTAATTTTGTGTGTGACTCCAAATCCAGGCCTCCATTGGTTAATAAATTTGATTTCCATTGATGATTTTTGTGTGATTTTGTTGTCAGCACATTCAACTTTGTACAGAACAAAGTATTCAATGAGAATATTTCACATTCATTCAGATCTAGGATGTGTTATTTGAGTGTTCCCTTCATTTTTTTTGAGCAGTGTATATGAGAAGCATAAGAGTGACACTTCTTGGTAAATGCTTCAGTGGACCCACACAAAATCTTGAATATAATGTGTTTTATGAGCCTCTTCAATGTAAATGTATAAAGTGTGCTGTTTTATTTGAATACTATACACCCTGAAATATAGGTACAGTTGTTTCACTTTTACTGGCTTTTTCCAAGTAAAGTGCCTTACATTTATTAGGCATACTAATCACTACCAAGTAGATGGTAGACGGTAGAGGTTAAATTCGACTGTTCCTTAAAAGAGCTCAGCAGTGCTGAGATAAACAAATTTCATCACACGTTGATCAGTCTACTCATGCTTCAGCAAGAACATCAATGTTTGCAAAGCAGCCTTTTTGTTGAGCTCTTCTTGAGAGTCAGTCTAAGGAGCATGTGCACTCATTTTGAAAGAGTTCATAAATAAGTATTGATGGGATTTCTTTTTAAGATTGTAATTTCTTTTAAATAGAAAGTAGGTAATGTAAAATTCCAAAAATTGTGTATTCCTTTACACCCCAACCCTACCCTTTCACACACTGTTAGTAAGCTCAGAGGACAACTCTGGAGCTGTTTCGGCTGTTCCTGACTGAGGTTTTAGCATAACTGATCCTCTGTTCATTGCACTAGCCCTCCTATTGTAATTTGACTGACCTTGTCATAAGAGATAAGAAATAGCTTCTCTTTGTGGATTAATCCTCTGTAGATCTCTGTATACAACTGCAATAGATTCCCAGGTATGGTCCACACCCTTAGCTGAGACTACAGACTACAAAACTAAACCCTGAACCTACCTCAGAACACCGGCACTGCTGATCAAGAGATAGAACTAATCAATGTGTCAGCAATAAAAGGCAACGCTCAAATGACCACACAACAATGGCTGGCATCAAAACACACCCAGCATGCACTCCAAATCTGACACAAGATACCGGTGTCCTGATAAGGCATATTATATTTGAAAATATCAATAGAACGATCACACCAAAAGTGTTTTGCCCTCCCAGTGGCCTCCCTGGTACAGGTGAGAGGCACGGTAATGGGCGGGAAGTTTCCCCTGTCCTATTTTTCCCTCTCGACTGTTCTCACCAGCCCACACAAAGGCTGGACAATTCTGCCATTAAAGCCTCCGAATGCATAAACAGGGTGCACTCTGAGTCTGATGAAACCTCATAGACTGACCTACGGCAGTTCCCTCAGTTCATCTGCTCCAACAGTTCTCCAAGTCACAGTGAGTATGAGGACAGGACTCAATGTAGGATGACCACTTTTGAAAGTTTACGTGCAGACAAGAGGCGAATGTTTAGAATGAAATGCTGGGCACATACTCATAATGAATGCTACATTCTTTTTTTTATGCATTTAGTTATGTTGTCTTGAATTTGACACTGTACATGTTGACTAATGCTTTGATATAACTTTATTCAAATTTCCATGTGAATAACTTTACTAATGAAGTTTACTAAGTTTTGGCAGTAATTGTGTTGATATATATTATATTCAAGTGGAAATTATGGCCCCATTTGAATAAATTATATTTAACACTTCACTTTTTAGTGATATATTAACACTAGCCTAATATATAGGACTCATAAATAACTACTAAAGTAAGATGAATGTCATCTTTGTAGTCTTATAAGAATGACTTATCTTTATGGCATGCAGCTGTGCAGACACAGTTATGATAATTACACCTTTCAAAATAACATTTGTGTTAACATATTTAATGCAAATTTAAGTTCTCATAAAAATATATAATCAAAAAGGAAATATTTTAACTCTATGGCTTTATATTAAAGAAAGAAAGATTCTGTCCTTAACCTGAGGATGAAGACAGCTGCATTAACAGTTGTGGGCCTGCTGGGGGCACTATGTCTATGCTTAAGGACAGAGGCAAACACTGCTTGGGACCTTTTACGCCAATCTGCAGGTGAGTCAGTTCTTCTTGCTACTGAATTGTTCTCAATATTATTCCCTTCAGGAATTTGCAACCAACCAAATTAAGCCAACCATCGCAAAATTTACAAGGGCTCGCAATTTTCTCGCTACATTGTTTTATTTTCAAGTATGTAAATAAGTATTTTGACAATTATGTTAAGTGTGCATCTTTTGTGCTACATACAGTTACATTTGACAGCAAGTATTTTAGCTAAAGATAAAGCAAAAAAAATCCTGAATGTATTACACTAAGAGCAGGATGGAATTTTTTGTACGATCATCTAAATGAATATCAGTAATGACAAACAAGTAACCTGATGGTGATAATGATGCTTCAAAGGAGATAGTCAATGTGCTGGAAAACAGCTTGTTAAATAATATTAAGTGTTATTGTGCATGTACATGTAATTATGTACTCTTGTTTACTGTTAAACGGCCATAATCTTGATGAAGGCAGAAAATAATGTGCTAATTATTTGTTTATTTATTTGAGAGCAAATGTTTTTCTTGTTTTCCTCAAATATTGTCATCTTTTTATGTAAACAGTGACATTTTATTTCAACATTATTATTTACAGCATAAAATAATACAATCTATTTTCTTTAAATTTAAAAGCGCTAGAAATAGTATTGTGTTCTTTTTTCTTCTCCTTGGTTTGTATTAGAAAAGAAGTAGGCTGCATTCAAAACAAATTGAATAAAAAAAAACAAATAAAATACAAATAGTGCCTCAAATATTGAGAAAAGCATTTTAACCTGCCCTGATCACAAAAATATGCTTTAAGACAAAAATTATTAATGCAAAGAATTTCACAAATATTACCACAGCCATCTGCACATACAAATTTTAACTATAGAAATTAGAAAGTTCCTCTTTTTATATACACAAAAAGACTTTTACAAGAATTGGCTTCAAAATTTGTATTGAGATTACTCTGAACAAAAAGAATGTCAGTGACGATCTCTGCTCTACACTATCCTTATCTTTCTTTTCTTTGCTCAGTGAACTGGACAGGCAATCTGCCCTGTGGTGGCTGGGACTGCGATTGCGAGTTTAGGAAGCCGAAAGGCTGCTGCTGTGTGGCGAGACCACTGTTTGAGCTGGAGGAGGCCACCTTCATGCGAATGGTGGGCTTATGGGAGGGCTTGACTGATCTCAATGAACAGATTGATGAGGTCACAGGTAATGGTCATTGTCTTCCTCACTAGCCCACACACACCCCCGAGGGTTTCCAGTTGCTTAAGAATTTGTCTTGTTGAGTCATAAAAACTCAATACATGACATTTCTAGTGATTGCCCCACCCAGTAGCTGTTTTGTGTTTCCTTCTTCACCTCTCTCTAGGTGGACGTAACGTAGCATTTGCTGCTTTTTTGTCCTCAACACCTGGATGTTTTGGACCTTTCACCAGAAATGTGTCCATCCCTTACCAGAACATTACTCTCAACCAAGGCTATGGGTATAATGCTGCATTAGGTAAGCAGAGAGTACCATCAAACTACATACTATACACATAATCCACAGTTTTGCAGCTTAATTGGAAACACACACAGAAAGTATTCATCATTGGAACATTTTCACTATTTTTATTTTTCTGTGATCTTTTGAGCACAGCAGCTGCTCATACTTCAAGTGAAAATCTTATCATGAATGGACTGATAGAAAAACTCAAAAATTGCTTGGGATAAAATCTCTTTACATGAACATTTGAATAAAGAATGTTTCTACCTTCTCCTGTAAAGCTGCCATTTGAAGATGGTGACAATATTCAATGGCTGATTTGAAATACAAGAAGACATGAGAAAATTAAAATTTTAGAATTATTTCAGGTAATCTATTGATTCATTTCACAACTTCACAATTCCTACAGCTACGCTTCTGGCAAAAAGTCAAATTCACTTAATTTCTCCTTATGCTGAATGTAGTCGATCAGCCAAGAAGTTTGCTGCTTTAGTTTTGCACTGGAGCTATTAGGCTAAAGGAAGCTTGTATACAATTACCATCATCTAAACTACACACCTCAAACCCTGTCAAGTTGTTAAATAATCTCAAATAAACTTGCTTATGTGGTTTCTGACACAATAAGTTATCAAGAAAACGTATAAAAGTACATTATGTAGCTAAAAACAGTAATGGTAGCCATCTAGAAGCCTAACCAATGTCCATTTTATAGAAAACTGTACTGATGGGCTATAAGCCTTGTAGCTGCATTGCCAAACTAACAAAGCTAAGTTCAAATGTTTCTTAACTGACCTGGTCCATTTGAAGTATAGAAGAAGTTTAAATTAAGTTTAAACTGTGTAAATTAAATTTTTACCCAACTTTCTTTAAATGGTAGGTGTTTGAAAACTTGAAAGGTAATGAGTGAAGTTCTGAGAGACAAAAATGATCCTATTCTCTCACCAACCACTTCTCAAAAGCAATCACGCCATGCCCACCAACCCAGTGATATTCATCCTTATGCACACAAAGCATGAGATGACCTGATATTTGATATTGTGATCCTGCACAGGTGCTTTCACTGCTCCTCGTGCGGGCCTCTACTCCTTCAGCTACACTGTGTACTCCAACGTTGGGCCAGCAGGTGAGCGCCTCTACCTAAAGGTGCAGCTGATGAAGGATGGCCAGGTGATCGCCTCCTCCTGGGAGGACAACCGTGAAGACTCGGAGGACAGCGCCACACAGATGGTGCTACTGCAGCTCAAACAAGGCAACCAGGTGTATGTAGAGCTGGTGTCAGGCAGGTTTCTGTGTACAGACACGCAGGGCTACAACTCCTTCAGTGGATTCCTGGTCTACCCGCTCACTGATGTACCTGTGTGAGGCTGGTAACTAGCAGGAACGCCCAAACACTATTTTCACAGTCAGTAATGATAACAGAGTAAGCACAAAACTGGCCCTACATCTCTAGAGATTACTTATTGTTTTGTGTTATTACGATTGAACTACAAGTAAAACCACATGATGCAGTACACATTAAAGTGCTATTCACTTTACATGACTACATGCTTTAGACAGTCCATAAGCAGCAACAATCAAGATTAAATGTACAAGCTTCATAGTAACAAGTAGCTGATTGGTTGTCAGCCCATCTTAATTACCTTTTTCCAGATTTATATATATATATATATATATATATATATATATATATATATACATACATATACACACACACACACATACGTACATACATAAAACCTAAATAAATAACATTGTTGTTGTATAAGCATATTCTTTTTTTGTGGCACTACTTCTTTTTGCTGGTGCATTTTGTCTGTAACAACTAGCAAACTTAAAAAAATAAATAAAAAATAAGTATCCTTTACTTTATATTTGTTGCCACATTGCCCACTCTTAACACTCAGTGACAGTTACAGTTCTATCAAAGTTATTACTGTTTTCCATCATCAATGCATGAACTGGTGTAGGAAATGTGACTTTTAACACCATTTTCTTATATAGTAATTAAAATGGTTCTGTGATGTATTACAGTGATGGAATATCTTTGGTGGATGGAATAAAACCATGCTTTGGAACAAAGTTAAGAAAGTCACCTTTTTCTTATTTAAGAGTGATTTGAAAGTGAACATCAACAATTGCATTCAGAGACATGTTAGGATTTCAGAAGCTGAATATATTTTTTAAATTAACCACTAACATAATTTCACAAAATAATATCACTCTAGGCATTCTGGAAGCCCTATATACGTCATTGACTATGACTATGAATGGAAGCCTGACCCATTCGTTACAACAGACATTAAAAAGACTGGCTCAACTCAGATGTCAAAAATGTGAAAAAATATGCTATACACTCTATTTTTTATTATACAAGGTAAAACACATTGTTGCTGTCCAAAGAAAAACAATTATCTCCAAAAAAGTAACTTTAAATGAGAACTCAAAAACATTCTTTACTTTCAAAGTAAGTTAATGTAAAGAGATTTTATTTCAAGCAATTTTGGGACACTTCTGTTGGTCCACTCATCATGAGGTTTTCACACCATGTAAAGGACAATCACTTTGAATTGTTAAATTTACCCTTTGCATTATATACTTTTTCCTTTGACTTGCAAAAAACACAGCTCAAAATTTAAATGCTGAAGTCATTCATAAAACTGGATGAGTCAAAAGTGTGTCAGAACTTCCTAATCCAGAAGAAACCCACAGATCTGAAAGCCAAACAATGTGTGGAAGTTTGTCTAAGCTACATGCAATTCAACATCTTTTTTTGCATTGTCTAACTGCTTTAACAGTGTTCCTCATAATCCCGCTATCTGGTTAGTAAAAAGTGTAGTTATATATATTCAAATAGCACTGTAATGAATCCCCATGTGCTTACACTTCATCCTTCTGGATCATTTATAGGAGTGATTGAGTAGTCGCCCTTGAAAAATTTTTTTGGTCCATCCATGTCTGTTTGGAATCACTGGAAGCTTTGCGCCAACAAAGTGGCCAGTGGCCCTGATAGAAACTAGCATTACCATAGAAATGCTTTTTACCATGCTTTTGACTGAGTATTGAAATTTATGGCCTAGCATGGCCACAACTCACCATTAAACAAAGCACAACATAAAGTTGTACAAAAACACTATTTTTATTGTTGCAGTATCTGTAATGTTGCCACCACCCCATTTAATCTCACAGTCACTGGACCATGTTGTCTTAAAAACAAATTATTATGAAAGCCTGAAACATAACCAACACTCATGCCCTTGAAACTTAGTATATTAATGACCATTCTGCAGGCCTTTTGCAAGTAGAAGATCCATATATGCGCCTTCAATCAGGTGCTCTTTCTTCACACCCAAGTCCTGCATCAGTTGGTTGGCAATAGTGGCTCCTTCTTCTGTGCTTTGGTTTTCCTTCATAACTACCTGTATGAAGAAGTGTGGGACAAAGAAGAATACTGTGATGTTGGATCCAGTCGGATACTAAGATGTTAAATTTTTAACATTCTTAAACTGAATAAAAAAATAATCATTTCAATCTCAACTCTAGCTAGAAGCTGCTGGTTTAGTTACACAGTTATAAGCTGCAATTTTAATATAACTCTGAAGTTTCTTTTTGACAGGCTCTGATTTACCTCAAGCTCCATGAAGTTTCCTAGGCCTTCCACACAGTCCACATGCACTCGCGTCTGCCCCACCATATAGAGCCGTCTCTCCTTCTTTACCTGGCCCACCTGTCCAAGAGCATCTGACAGAACTCTCTACACACAGAGCAGAAATACAGGGCCTAATAAAGACAAGCAAGTACAACAGCAAGAATACAATTCAGTACAACCCAACCAAAACAAGCAGTCAATGCCCCTGTTGTTACTGATGAAGCCTGCAATAAAGCAGTCTAGTATTTATAGATTAAAAATCTCTTAAAATATTTTAAAAGTTACTTCACAAACACTGCAGCTATTATTTTTTTTTCCATTTTCAAAACATGAATCAAATCACAGGCAACACTTTGAAGTCAATCTGAAATCAAATCATTTTTTACTTTGTCCTTGAAAAAGTAATATGAACCAATTAGTTTGTTAACTGACATTTCAGTTAAAATTTTAAAACAGGTATCAAATTTTAACTAATGATTTCACATTAAATAATCTTAATAGTGATGAAAATAGTTTTTTTTTACTTTACTGTCAAAACAGTTTATTTTGTGTTTAAGCAGGTTAGCAGCAGGGACATTAGACAAGCAATCTCTAAGTACTGTTCATGCTGAGTAACAAGCACAACACCCAAAAACTTTACAAGTTTGACTCCACTTGAAAACACAATATCATGTTCAATATACAGAATACAGCAAACAGAAGCACAAAGGAAAGCATGCAGACGCCATCTGTAGCCTGTTTTGAAACGATAAAAAAAACTCACGAAAAAAAAACAGCGTCAGATCAGCTCTTGTTCTTTTGAATGGACTGACATAATCAATAATAACCATTTATCAATAACTCATTTAATTTCACCCATAACCATGAATAAAAAGGCAAAAATCCATTTTTTTCTATCACCAGTTTTCAGCCTAGTGTGTCTTGAATTTCGGTTCTGGCCAAGAACATTTCACTCAGTACATCACTAAAAATCATATAAATATCTTTATATGATAATAGTAATTATCTTAGTAGTATCTTTATAATGAAATAATAATTTACATTACACTGAGCAGAACATAACATACTACAGTAATTGTTTCTGTCAAATGACATTACAAACTGATCTTCATGCGCTTACTCGCAATCCTTCTGGATCATTTGTGGGAGTGATTGAGTAGTTGGACAGTTTGGGTCCATCCATGTCTGGTCTCTCATAGAATATCAGCTGTCCACTTCCATCCTGAAAAGGAAAAACAATTACAATGTAGGTCTGCATTCATTCATATAATGACACAAATAAGAGAGAACCTCGTTTAATCTACTTAACTCATTTTATGCAAGTGTGAAGACTCACTAGGAAATCCCTCAGTTTCAGGCGTCCCCTGGCCACAGTGAAGAAAGTGTCCTGCTGCTTGATGACTGTTCCATCAGAGCCACTGAGCTCCTTCGCACGCTGAGCGAGAAAGTCAAGATCACACACACGAGCCTTCACCTCTACGTTGGATGGCATTCCTGCAAAAAGCACTGATTTTAATCTACACTCATCAAAATGAGGTTTTCTAAAGCGACGCCATACAAGAACTACTTTGAGTACCTTGAAGAACGTTTTAATAAATTATTCATTAAAGAACTTTTTGGGTGTAAATTATAACGAACTTGCTGTAGAACACACTATTAAACCAGTTAAAGAACTCATATTAAGATAAACTGAACTGTCCTCTTTTTTGAAATAGCAGATCAGTTGTTTAAGTTTTAAAACATACCATTCATTCTGCACACAGTCCATGTATTAATACTAGGCTGCAAAAACAGCTTTTTTTAAAAAATTTTATGAGGTCACAAAAAATAAACACATTTACATATAACCACAGTTCAGCTGCACCCATTCATTTTGAAGTTGGAAGGAGTGCTTTAGCTTGGGCCATTTCTTTTTTGGAATGGGACACAATGCAACATGACCAATCAGAACAGAGATAATTTACATATATCTGTCTTAAAGATGCAATAACAAACACAGCTTGTTTGGGTCTAGGGAAAAAGAGAGGTTGGGATATGGTCATGTAAAGATGAACTTTGTGGTACATAAAACCAAACAACTGCTATAAGTGATGCTCAAAAAACAAAAAGTATTTGTTAGGCCCCTTTAAAGTTTTTATCCTTAGAATCATTCAGTTAAGCCAACAGCAATTTAGGAACATTTAACCTATTTTTAAGAGCGTGATGAGAAAGATTCAGCATAATAGTCCATACACTGTAAACAACTACAGAAGACAAGGTAAATTCACTTATATAGCACTTTTCAAACACTGCAGTCAAAATGCTTTACAAATGACAAAATACAAATACATTTAATTAACACATTAAAGAAGAATGGAAATTAGAAACATTATTAAAACAGAAGAATTAAGAGGAAAAAAGAAAAAATAAACAAATGAAAATAAAATGGTAAAGTACTGTTACGAGAGAGAAGTGGAGTAGTGCTAACTTTAAAGTTATTAAACAGAGTTTAGACCGGACACCAGTAAACACACTGACTTCAAGAAATACCAAGCCCGCTTTCTTTTCTAATGAACCTGTGTTCAGTGGTAGCTGACGGGCCTGTTCTACTGTAGAAGCTAACCTACCGAGCAGATTCTGAAGCGGTGGCTAACCTACCGATACGACCTGCGCGTGTAGTGATAGAGCTGAAACAGCGACAGACACAGAGCAGCTCGGTCTCTAAAACCAGTTACCAGCAGACTTTCATCCACTTATTAACTGCAGGCTGCACCGCTAAACACCGTACGGCACGTTGGCTTTGGCGCGTTTACGAAGTTCGAGAAAAACAAATCCACCTCCTTGCCTTCACAATAAAAGTCCCCATCTCACGTAAGCGTTGTAGCTAGTTTTTTCGGCAGTAGTTATTTTTTCAAGGGACCCTTATTATTAAGCCTTCTGGTACTGTTTTTGCTGTGTCCATGGACATCAGCGTTAGCCTACAGCTGATGGCCAAGGGAGCTGGACATAACGTGGCACGGTGCACTGTGTTGGCGTCTTCCTTGCTAGTGTGAGGCAAGGCTGGAGTCAGAGACAGCTTTAAATAAAGCTTACAGTTTAAATAGAAGCTGCGTGTCCTCCTCCAATAGCGGGATATTTCCTATAGGCTTATTATCATTGTCTTTAACAAATATATTTGAGATTATGGGTTGCCAGATTAAAAAATGTTCCGAGACTACATTGGCCTCATGGCATTAGGTCTACACTAACAAGACTGATGTTAAATTTCAAGCTATTTAGTGAAGAATCCACATTGACCGTGAAAACATTTACGGTGTAGAAGGCAGAGGTGTTAACCACTACACTAACCAACCAACCAAAACAGCTGAATGAGCTTCATGATAAAATATGTTATAATGACAGTTAACATATAAGTTAAAAAAATAGTAACAGCATAAAATCAAATTAATTAAAATGACAGAAGATAGAGTTATATGCCAAAGTTTGAACTCCCTGGTGTTGCGTTGCTTTTCTTAGTGAAAGGTCAAACTTAAACTTTTGCACAGGCCAATTTCTGTGTTTCCCCCAGTATTAAGTTCACCAAATAAACAGTAATTGTGCATTAATATGTGTTCTCTATAGACGACATGTGCCCTTACTATAATTTAGAAAATCAGCAAAATATGTTGTTTGACAAGAGGTGCACAAACTTTTGCATACAATTATATATAAAGTGATAAATGCACTGGTCCTGAACCTGGCCTGAGAGGGTCCTAGAGGGCTGGTGTCCAACACAGTTTGGTAATTTCTCTGCTCATACTTGGTTCAACTCATTTGTTCATTGCTAGGTTTAATATGAGCGTTTCAGCATGGAAAATACCCTGACACCAGCCACCCAGGACCCTCCAGGCCTGGAACTGAGTACCCCTGGTTTGGAGTGTGAATATTGAAGTTTTTTAATTCTGTAATTCTGATCTGCATTTTGTCACACATTAGTACATTTTCCTCTTCATTTGTGTGTGTGTGTGTGTGTGTGTGTGTGTGTGTGTGTGTGTGTGTGTGCGGGTGTGCGCGTCTGCGCGTGTGTATGTGTGTGTGGGGCACCAGGAGACTCCTCCTTAAGAGCAAACAGGACAAAAACTTCCCTTCATTTCTCATTGCTCATTTTCCCTCCCTCCCTCCCTCCTTCCTAAGGGGAAGTGCTATGCTGAGTGCTATATCCTGGAGGAGAGAGAGAGAGAGAGAGAGAGAGCGAGAGCAGTCAGGGTGTACTGGGAAGGAAAGTCCTGAGCCAGACATGTTGAGGTGAGGAAGGGAGGACGTCAAAAGGTGAGCAGAAAGCAAGCTTTTTCAGAATAAGTAGCAAATGTACATGCACTGGAAAAACACTGATGTTTACTACAGTGATAAGGGAGTTATTCTAGCAGACTTTTATGTCTTTGATCTGGTCACTGAGCTATAATACCTATACCACCAAACTGCAACTACATACAGTCAGTTTTACTATAAAACTGTAAGACATAGAGAGTCGTGTGATTTTCCTATCTGTGTTTTGAGAGATCTCTGAATTGACACTCTCCTTACATGGCTGGCACCCATCTGCCCTAGAATAACATGTTACGCTTTGGTGCCACATAAGCCACAGCTCACTAGGAATTTGAATAAGTCATCAATATGTAACCAATCATGAGCATTCACAAGTAGTGCGTGTATAAAATTGGCTAAGGGAGTTTAAAGGTTTGGTGTATTCATTGCGGTGTCAGTAGAATGCAAATGTTGGCATTTTCTCACTCGAACAACAGACAGAATATAATTAATTCATTATAATTACACATGAACACAATCCTGTAGCCCACCTACAGTACTCAGTTTGGCATTTGAACTTGAGCCTGAACTTGAGAACTATCATCTAATGATCAATTTCAGTCAAGCCTGTTAGAGAAAGAAAGCACCAAACTGTGCATGGGGTCTCCAGAACTGGAGGTACACATTTTTTTAATTTTGTTCTTTAGAAAGCAATTTGTGCATATTATGAATACAAATCGAGTCCAAAAACTACAATTTAATGGTAAAATATCTGGCAACCACATTTCCAACAGAAAACAGAATGTTTTTGTTATTGTCAATGTGAGGCATATTGCTTTCACAGTTATGTGCATTCTTTTAAAGGGTAATTCCACCAAGTTTCTGCATAATTCAAGTCTTTTAGAGTGGGTTTGGTGTGAGAAACCTTCTGTTTCAAATTTTCTACAATGGTTATAGGATCTAGGGGTCATTATATCTACAACACAAATATAGCCATTTTATGTACTGTCCAAATGACCAGTGTACCTATACATGTCTTCTGAGTTTTTACATGTAATGTTGATAATGACAAAAAAATGACAAATCTGAAAAGAAAAAAACATCTTTCTGTGAGGGAGACAGGCAATAAACACATTAGACATATGGTTCCTATCACCTCCACTATGGAGAATTCTGACTTGGTTGGTTCTTCTATATTGATGCATTTCACATCAGACACTCTAAATGACTTTGTGTACATCTATAACTATTTAACCATGCTGAAACTGTTAACATATAACACATAACTTTTTCAAATGTAATTATTTCAGTAACAAAATATACAACCCCAATTCCAATGAAGTTGGGATGTTGTGTAAAACATAAATAAAAACAAAATATGATGATTTGCAAATCCTTTTCAACCTATATTCAATTGAATATGCTACAAAGACAAGATATTTAATGTTCACATAGATAAACTTTATTGTTTTTTGCAAATATTCACTCATTTTCAATTTGATGCCTGCAACACGTTCCCGTTCCAAAGAAGTTCGGTCAGGGGCAACAAAAGACTGGAAGCTTGGAAGTTGAGGAATGCTCAACAACACCCAGAACAACACCCAGAAAAACATATGCTGCCATCCAAGCAACGTTTTTTTCAGGGACTTCCCTGTTTATTTCAGCAAGACAATGCCAAGCCACATTCTGAACGTGTTACAGCAGCGTGGCTTCGTAGTAAAAGAGTACGGGTATTAGACTGCCTGCAGTACAGACCAATACAACAACGGAGACCCCGGACTGTTGAGCAACTGAAGTTGCACATCAAGCAAGAATGGGAAAGAATTCCACCTACAAAGCTTCAACAATTAGTGTCCTCAGTTCCCAAACGCTTATTGAGTGTTGTTAAAAGGAAAGGTGATGTAACACAGCGGTAAACATGCCCCTGTCCAAACTTCTGTGGAATGTGTTGCAGGCATGAAATTCAAAATGAGTGAATATTTGCAAAATACAATAAAGTTTATCTGTTTGAACATTAAATATCTTGTCTTTGTAGTGTATTCAATTGAATATAGATTGAAAAGGATTTGCAAATCATCATATTCTGTTTTTATTTATGTTTTACACAACGTCCCAACTTCATTGGAATTGGGGTTGTAGTGTAATGATATGAAATACATGTTTTTTTTTTTATTTGGACTCCCAAGTGTGGTATTTATCACATACTGACTGTGTTATTTTATTTTTACAGTGCATGCTTACCTTTGTTGGACATTTTCAGGGTTGTTTCAGATAAAGAACAGCAACCTAAAATAAAATGTATAGCTGTACCACAGAAAAAATATCCAGGCATGTTCATATTCAGGTCAGACATGCAGACAGTTTAGGAGTTTTCTTTGAGGAGAACCACTATTTGTGGGCTGGACATTCAGACTTGTGTCTCTCTTCCTCATCTGCGCTCAGTCACTTATATTAACCCCTCAAACTGAAGGCTTATTATTCATTAATCTAATATTCAGCAAAAAAATGAATTATTCAGGAATTATTACTAAACAAATATATATTTTTTTCTTGTCCTACAACAAGGTCTGTCAGAAATTACTTATTACTTACTTATTTTGATCAGTGGTACCTCAGTGACGCTGAAGGTGAGTCATGGAGAGTTCAGACAGACCCTAGAGAGAGTCATGTGTGGGGTTTGGTGTTTTCTCTGTGTAGGGAATAGTGTGTGAGTGTGTGCTAAATGGTGTTTCCTTTAGGGATCTCTTTATATTTGTTATGCCATTACCGTCCCTAATTAGATCATTTTGTCCAAGGTGTTGACCCAACTGCTACTGTACTTATCCTAATCACTCACCTTATCAACTTGCTTCTATTTATTCTCTCTACCAGTGTTTATTCTCATATTCAGTAGTTCTAGCAGCAATAGAACTGAGCAATGATGCCAATGATACTGCTTTTAGAACTACCACACTGAGAGTGGTTACTGAGTGAAAAGTGCATTTTAAGTGTTTGCTTTACAGTCTGCTGTTTATCATGGCATGTTTTAGGGAGCTTGAGCTTAAATCAGAGCTCTTGAGGTCAGCGGTGAAGTGAAAGAGAGGCTGAGGGACTATGACAAAGACGAAAAGTGAACTGGAGGACAGCACCACGCTGATCACACTGTCCGAGCTCCATGACCCTAACTACGGAACCATGGATGGAGGAGTAAGTGTGTATCCTCCTGCATGGTTTCTGCATTATAAGAAAACAAAGAGTTAATCAGTTGTTACTTACTCACTAGTTAACACAATCTAGAAAAGTGGAGGAATGGGAAAATCCACTGGCCAAAGAAAAAAGAACACAAAACAAAACAATTAAAACCTAAACACTTCAAGAATTGTCATCCTATTTATTTTAACATTCTCTCCCCCAGTCGTCTGATATTCTTGATAATGCACCACTCAAAGTATTCTCCTTTCACTTGTAGTTGAAGTGTGAAGTACATTATGTATAATATATGAGTAATGAAAATGTGTAAACATTCTCCACAGTTTTCTCAGAAGGACAGGAACGTGTTTAGTGACGGGGTCACGCGCATTGGTGAGTATCATGAGAAATATTTGATGTAAATGTTTATTTGCTTTGAAAAACACTAATATTAGAATAAATACAAACAGCATTAATACAATGAGCAGTAATTTTATGTATGCCAACACGTTCGTTTAGCCATTTCCAAACCTTTCTTTATGGCAGCCCTGCACATTATAGTTATCATCCACTAACCAGTTTAGCCAATCAGTGCTTCACTATATTAAACCAGCTGTTCTTGAACAAATCCATGTGATGGCAGGAAGCATCAAGGAGAAATCAAACTCTTTTAAATTACTTTTTAAAAATATTGTATATATATTTAATTCCATCAATTCTATAGAGGTCTTTCAGGAAAAAAAAAACACATACTGCCAAGACATACTGTTTTAAACAACATGCATATGTGCCAGACCTTTGCCCAGTATATAGGAACAGTTACTCTTGTTAACACACAATTAACACAGTGTGTGCAATGTTCAGATAGGGCTCACTTCCTCTCCATTAGTGGTATCTCTGTCAACAGCATTCTGCTAAGCTTTACTAATGAACATGACACATTGTTCTCTCAGCAGTTTTTACTTATCTTCTGTCAGGAGTGGAAAAAGTACAGAGGAACTATACTTAAAAATATAAGTACTGTGCCAAAATCAGACTCAATAAAAGTGGAAATATGATTTGAAATATATAATTGAGTAAAGGTACAAGTATTGAGTTTAAAGAATACTAAGTTACAATATACAGTTACTCACATATTTTACACCCCAACACAATTTAATATGTCAGAAACGAATAACACAAACACACAGGACTTTCATATCTGAAGCATTATGCACATTTCCATATGCCCTTACACATTGCACATATTGCAAAAGTACAGAATATATAAATCCACTGCTAACACACTGCTTCAACTGTACTTATTGTACTATGCACTTTAGAACTATATGTAAATTGAATGCTTGCAATGTAACTGTACAAAATAATACTTTCTTCTGTTTTCTATATTTTAAAGGATTCATGTTGACACTTGAAGCTATAGAGAAATTCCTTGCACGTCTTGTGCTTGGAGAATAAGGAAGCCGACTCTGAATCTAGACATTGTAGACGGTGCAGTTATGTTTTAGCTACATTGTCTACAGAGAGTAATGTGCATCTTTTTTGTGCATCTTTTTTGCATTTGCCCCCAGATTTTGTGTTAGTATGGGATGAGCCTGTTGAAACAGAGGATGAATCATCCACCCAGTCCACGCATAGGACCTGGAGGACAGAGTACCTGTCCAGACTACAAAAAGCTGGCCTCCATCAAGAAACGGTCAGTACCAAGAGTTTAAATGTCAAACATCAAGTATCATATCCAAGCTATGACCTTCATACTCTAGAATGCACACAACATCAGTAACAAACTACGGATGATTAACTTGGCAAACATGAGTATAAGCCTTCAGCCTTTAAACAACTACAAGCTTAAGCCGCTCTACAATGTCTGATATCACAAACAAATGGGGGAATTAGTCAGGAAGCCAAATATAAAATGAAGCAATGTAGCTAAGAACAAGCTTCCTCCAGTGCTGTGAACGTTTCTACTCTTTCTTTAAAGATGCTCCACCAAAATATCTCTCAGAGCAAAACCTTTTAAGTCCAAAATAAAAAAAAGTAATTTGCAGGAGGACAAAAAAAACATTCTCAAAAGGAAATTAAAAAAGATTTTTGGGCCAATTTTATTGATCTATTCAGTATAAATTTTTCACAGATTTGTACTTCCGAATCTCAAAAATCGACCCCCCTAAAAAATCTAAATAAAGATATCAACAGTGATATATGTAAATGTATGAAGTGATGATAATTAAATGTGACCACTAAAATATTCACATTTATTTGGTTTATTATAATAATAAAAAAATAATAATGAATAATAAAATATGTGGCGTCCCAAAAGGCTCCAATTTAAGGCATTTGCTTCTCTGTTTGTACATGTAACCTGTAGGTAATGTCATCACTTTTTAAATTTAAGATTAATTTTCACAGCTATGCTGATGATACATAATTATACATTCAACTCCTTCTGAAAATCATCATTCTGTTGACAGAGTAACCAACTGGTTGTCAGATATTACTCAGTGGATGTTGCACATTTTGTACAATTGAATCAAGAAAAAAATGCAAAACTGATTCCTGGCATTGAAATTTTGCTTTGTGGAAAGCTGGACTCCTATGCTTTGTATACCAAACCTGACGTCCTCTCTTAGAAATGTAGAATGAAATTTAAATTGTTAAATTAACCTTCAATGAACGTTAAATTTATTATCTTATTTTTCATTACACTGTTCACTTTTGTATATTTACAGTATAGAAATACACTCAATAAAAAAGTATATATTATTTTTAGAGAAATTTCTGAATATCAATACAGCCATGAGGTAGTTATAAGCAGTCTAAGCTGCACAGGTTGTAAAGAAAATAATTCAAATGAACAGTGAAGAGTGAAATAAGGGATGGGAGCATGAATAAAGAGTAAAGTGGATGTAGTGCTTTAGTATCCACCACTTATATTCTCAAAATGAATATAAAATTTCTAAATCTGTCTATTAATTTCCTAGAAAGAAGTTGTGCAGGGCAAGACAAAGACAATGTATGTGCTCTTGAACGCCCCCTGGAGTGTGTTGTGCTATTATGCTGAGGAGATTGGTCTTCGGGTTCCACTGCAGGTGAAACAACAGTTATATATGTGAAATACTAAAAAGCTTTGCAGAGGCTGTTTTCACTCAACACACAAAATATGTTCCAAATATGAGGATTTAAAGATGCTCCTTCTCTCTGCTGGATCTGCTCCACAGGTTGAGACTACCCAAGAAACCAACTGGTCAGAGGATGTCCTGCAGTATTTACACATCAAGAACATCCTGGCCCAGCAAGTGCCCAACCCTCCACCAGACTACTATACCTGTCAGTTCCGCACCAACAAGCTGAAGAGGTGCATTAAGGCTCCTTTTCATAACAGCATGCTAAGAGACTGTAATTGGGAAGTTGCTTTAGACAGATGAGGGAGTTTCCTGTTCATGTAATGAAATAATAATCAGATTTAGAACTATAATACTGTAAACAGACAATAGGAAGTGGTTAACCTATAAGTAAGGCTCAGTTTGCACAGAATATGTTGACACAGAGTACATTTGTCTCTACCAACTCCTTAAAGACAAACACACACTTACACAGTTTTCACACCCTCATTTCCACCTGCAGGTTTCTTGGCCATGAAAATAAGGACACGTTTTTCAAGACCACACAGAGACATCAAATTGTGAGTACAAAGCCTGATTAATCAGTTTTAGCTATTAGCTCCCTCCCTTCATGCATTAATTGAACTCAAGCTTCACATACATACAAAACTCACACTGAATACATGTGAAAATCTGATCGTAATGAACATATTACCCTCTATTTTTTTAATTTATTTTTTTTATTTATTTGCAGACGCACCTTATAACATCTTAATCACTTTGCAGATCTTTGCACTTTAAGTTATCTATCACATTGATGAGTAGTTTTATGCTGGTACAAAACAACTACTGTTGCTATACTGCTGTTTAAGGGTAGACAGATATATATATAATAATATATAAATATTTGCACGTGGCCTTCAGACCAGCAAGTCACATTTGTGGCCCAATGTTAAGAATTTTTCCGAATTTCAGCATAATTAAATTGTTACGTTATAAACAAAGTAATTCAGAGGGGCTTGATGTGATGTGCTGCGCTCTACAGAAACTTACTGAGTCAGAATTATTCACAGTGGTGGTGAAAGGAATCAGATGTCTGAGGCATCTAAAGCTTCCAAAAGCTACCTTAGAGAAAACTATTACATATACAAGTTATGCATATGCTGTCTGAGGCCTGAGACATTGTTTTCTGATAGCTTTGAAATAAGGTTTTGGCCTTATGTATGTGTTTGCATTTATGGAGCAGAAGTGCATGCAGGGCTCAAATAAACTTATTTATAATGGTAAAATACTGATTTATAACTATTCTGCAGTTATCAACATTATGCAGAACTTTGGAATTCCCCTTTAACAAACATGCCCCAACATCAAAAAAATAAGTCAAGTGTTGCTTTGAAAAGGGAATATTACTTCACAGTAGTTCCAGTTGGTGATGAAATCTGATTTGATGCATGTTCGACCAAACAGGATCTGGATCTCATGCTGGAGGATGTAAAACAGTAGTTACACTATTAATGGGGGATATTCATGAACATGTGAAAATTTGAATGGTCTGTTGGTTCATCAAAAGACAAACACACACACACACACACACACACACACACACACACACACACACACACACACACACACACACACACACACACAAAATCCATTTGGGCCACAAGCTGTGCTTTTTTAGCGACCAAATTTGTTGTGACTAGAGACACCAGGCAATAGGCAGTGTTTACCCCTGCAGCTGTCACTGTACTACTGTTGACCAAGTGTTATGTTTATACTGCTAAGCACAAATTTGGACAGTTAGTCCTTATGTACTGTCTTGTCCTGTTACATATTGCACTTTAGCTCTGAGGACATACCAGTTTGTTTCACTGTGCATCTACATATGGTTAGAATGACATGTAAATAAGTCTAAGCTAATTATCACAAATTTTGGGCCAGGTGTATTACATCCATCATTATACTGTGGCTCAAGCACTGTGTGCTCATGCCTATCTATCTATCTATCTATCTATCTATCTATCTATCTATCTATCTATATTGGTCCATTCAACATGAAATTTTCAATACAATGTAAATGACTTCTGGCATTTTTGAACTATGGGAAAAAAAATGACAAAAATATATAAACAAGATTTTGCTTCCAACAGTAATGACTTGCTAAATTGGTAGGCACAGTTAGCAAATACTCACTTTATCCTGAATAGCTTAAATTAATTAATATTTAATTAAGTAATGTCATTCTGTTACTCTTTTTTTATTTTTAAGTCTTCCTTTCTTTTGAAGTGCTTTTATTTCCCTTATTCCCTGTTTTTTTTTCAAATACTGTTCTTCATGTTTCTTGCATTGTAAAAAAAACAGCAACATTTTAACATATAAAAGCTGCTATAAATAATATATGATGTTTATTTATATAGTATTTTTGGAGCAGTATAGCAGTTTTCCTTCAGCAAGTTTTGTGCTAAAAGGAGTAAAGTGACCTCTGCAATCATCCCACAGCTGTATGAGATATTATCTAGGACGCCATATGGTGCATTGAAGAGGGGAGAGGTTGGAATAGCACGGCTGGTCAGTGAAAAGATATTTACTGCTGCTTATCCCTTACATGAGGTAAGAGTCTTTAGCACATATTTTACATACTACATTAATAATAATTATTATTAATTAATAATAATAATTCTAATGGTTGGGCACAAATTTGTATGTACTATTTAGTGCTGTAGTATTTGGTTTGGGATGCAGACTTTTATGTGGAATACTTTATGGCACATTTTGTGTACATAACAAAAAAATTCTTCTTTTGCACTGTCATAAAGAAACACTGCACTATACACATGAGAAACAATAATGGTATAAATGAAAGATGATTTCCCACTCAATTGTATAAAAGCAGTAAATGTCTTTTACATTCATGTGAACTGCAGGCATGGAATGACATGACAAGAAACCAAACTAACGACAGAGACTGAACTTGTAGAGAGTTTACTAATATTAATTAAAGAGTGCAGTTATATTTGCATAGAATGCATTTAGTGAAAAAAATTAAATAATTTAACATACTATCATAAATACACTCTTATCAAGAAATGGTTCTATATAGTACTGAAAAGAGGTTATTTAACTTGTAACAATAGTGGAATCCTTTTTGGTGCTGTATAGCACCATTTTAAAAGGGTTCTTTAATTAACCATATACAACTCTCTGTGCATCATGGTGAAGAACCATTTGACCATGCAGAGATCTATTTATGCATTCAAATGGTCCTTTGAGTATTCATGATTTTATACAGAACCAATGCCTTTACTAAAGATCTTGAAGAACCATTTTTAAGAGTGTATACCTTCATATATACACCCATTTTGCCATTCCCCAGTAGGAACTTCATATTTATTATTAATTTCAATATCAGTATCTTTATATTAACCGTGTAGGTGATTCTGCACTTACCAGCTATTCACTGTGAAATACACAAAAATTTAAACCACTATATTTACTGTTGCTGTAAGGGTCCATATCAAATGCCCAGAGCTCCAGCTGATCCTGAATCTTTGAGCATGAGGCAGATCCTGTATCAATACTGGGCACGTTGGGCCTGCTGGAAAAAGTACCAGCCTCTGGACCACATTCGTGAATACTTCGGCGAGAAGGTGGCGCTCTACTTCGCCTGGCTGGGTATGACTGTAATGACACAATGTATGCACACCTAAAGTGTGCACACTCAAACTGAATAAGGAAATTGGAACAGATAATGCATGGCATACTGTTATCTACAAACATGGAAAAAGTACATACAAAGTGGGTGCTACTACTCTTTTAGCTATCCAGTGTGCTGGATATGATAGTGCTTATTGATAATATTATATCATACAGTGACAGAAACTTCATAAAGACATCTATTTGAGATTACTTAACAGCTTGATGCAGTTTGAGGCAAGCCCTGTAGCATCAGTGCAAAACTAAAGATGCAAACTTCAGTAACCAAACTTGATTGACTACATTTGGGACACTGGGAAAATCATCTAATTTTGATTATTGGCTAAACCTTTGATGGCGCCATGCTTCACTGAAACAGAGTAGGTGCTGATACTTGTAAGGTGTGTCCTGTAGGCCTATAACCCTTATCTAGGTGTAAATATTGTTTGACAAGTTTTACTCCACCCAGTTCTACTTTTAAGCTTTTGTCAGCTATATTTTCAACATCCGAAGCCACTCTCTCACTCTCTCTCTCTCTCTCTCTCTCTCTCTCCCACCCAGGGTTCTACACAGGCTGGTTACTTCCTGCTGCAGTCGTGGGCTTCCTCTTGTCTTTATTTGGAATCTGGCTTATGGTCACTGATGTCCCAGCGTAAGTGCCATTGATGCTTTCCTCCAGCCCAAAGCATACTGTCCCTTTCCTAATTGTGACCCTCTGCCTTTCTGACCTGTGTTGATATGTAGGCATGAGGTTTGCAGCAATGGCAACAACATTGTCATGTGTCCACTCTGCGACATCTGCAGCTCTTGGAACCTCTCCAGCATCTGCTACACATATAGAGTGAGTAATCAGAAATAAACTAATTATTAACCGAAATAAGAGTGGGCGATATGGTAAAAATATATCAAGTATCTCAGTGTATTATAATATTTAGTTTTTCAGAGTCTACTAAGGCTACTAATAACTATAATAACGATTTTTTATTCTGCATTTGCAATATTAAAAGTATTTGAGAAGAAAAAGGCTAAAAATACTTTAATAAAATAAGATAATGGACTGACATCCTATGAAGTTCTTTTGCAATCTGTGCAGTTACTATACACTTGTTCTTTGTCTGTGTATTTGTATTTTTTTCCATGATACATGCAGTTGTTCGCTGATCCAGAAGAACTGATGATGTATAATGATTTATACAGACAAGTGTATCATTGTGTACAGTGCTGTGCAAAAATCAGAAACCACACTTCATTTATTAAATGTCTTTTCAAAAATGGCCATTAAACACAAGATTTTTCAGCATCAGGAAAAAACTGAAAACATATATTTTGCAGAACTTTACACAGAAGACTCTACAATTAAATATAATGCAGGCATGTTTTACCACACTTTTTGTCTCCTTCCTTTTCTTCTTGAAAGGCTGCACATTCTTTCAGACTTATAGTGTTGTCTACTCACAGTGAAAGGATGGACAGAAACACCTGTGGATGTTTTCAGATCTGGAACAAGCTTGATTTTTCCTATTTGCATGGTTGTTAGGAGTCCCATTTTCTCTAGTGAAATAATGGAAACTCTTTTTCACTAATTTTCCCTTAACTTTATTATGTAGCTTCATTATCTTACATAGAATCTATTCAAACAGTTCTCCTGGAAAAGTAATCACTTGTATTTAATGGATGTTTTGACTGGAAATTAAATAATGAAGGATGGTTTCTGACGTTTGCACAGTTCTGTAATTTATTATGATAATGCTAACATATCATTATATTCCCCATTCCTAGTCAGAAACCTTCTAAAATAAATACAGTAGAAAAGCAATGAGCCATGTACTGTAACTGTAATGTGTCTATTTGTCACAGGCTGGTATATTGTTTGACAATGGAGGAACAGTCTTCTTCAGTATTTTTATGTCTCTATGGGCGGTCACATTCCTGGAGTACTGGAAACGCACCTGTGCTGTCCTGTCGCATCGGTGGGACTGCTCAGAGTTTGAGGAGAGTGAGGTAAGGAAAGAGTTAAAAAAGGCTCTCTAGATAATCACGTAGTTGTTTCCAAAGGCAATGGGAAAAGTAATTCTACATTATGGTTCTTCATTCTTTGGCCTGAATGTGATTGAAAAGTCTAACACAGCTGATCTTACCAGTCAGCTAAATACTAAGCCCTGAATGAATGAAATATGGTTTGTTACAAAAAAGGAAAACACAAAACTATGGACCTTTGCTGTAGCTCTGCAAGACTGAGAGTAAAGACTTGTGCTTTATATGAAATATCATGAATAGTGCTCTATTTGAAATATCAAATATGTGTTTAAAGTTATTCAGAGCAAGAGCTTCTTTGCAGTCATCATGATGTAGAAGACATACAGTGCCCAGATTTATAAATATGTTCATGTTGTAATCTAATCACCCTGTAATTTGACTTAGTAATTGGTACCTTGCAGATGTATAATGGCCTGAGGCTTTTTTCCTCTTGGGGACAGTGGAAATTACCATTCAGGCAGTGGGCACAGTGTCAGTGCACAACAAACAGGCTTCATTAAGGCTTCATCTTTGCTAACTTGTTTTTCAGCCACAAAATTGCGGATGAAAAGGGGTGCATTTGTTTTTCAGGGCATTACACATTTATCAAACTAATTAATGACCTGATGACTGTCCAGTTCTTTGTAAATTGCAAATCTATGGAAAACCTTTAAAGTAGTATTTTACCAGCAGTCAGTGTTGATCACTTTGGTCAGTAAAGTCCATCTGCACTTTAATAAGGAAATATTGATTTAGGCAGAGAGCCAAGTGTCTATCTAAAGCACATAAATATCCAGTTCTGAGACTAGGCTAAATTTCATTTTCAAAAATTCTGTTGAGTATTTCTCTTAACTATACTAGTTGCAGCTGTGGTACTAAGTTTTAGTTTTGTTAGCATTAGATTCTTTTGCTTTCAGCTCATGTCTGTTACTTTAGCTCTCACTTCTATTACTCCTCTAATTGTCTGCATATCAGAGCTCTAGTACACTTTATTCAGTTTCTTAGCCATTAGCTGTTATAAAATAAAAAACCCACACTAATGCCTCACATCTTGTCACTGTAATGCCAAAGCAGGCCCTGGTTCCAAGGCTAAAGCACTTTTGAATCACCAACAACTCTGCTGACATTTTTGCACTACTGATTTCTCTTAAATTATTCCATAAGGCCAATGCACATTGAATCCATCGATCAACATTGTGTAGCAGATATAGTACAAAGTGCATGTACAATACAGAGAATGCACTGCACTGAAAACACATAAATTAAATTGTTTTAGACCATTTAAAATCAATTGGATCAGATCTTTTCCAACCCAGAATCTACTTGGAATTTCTGCCCAAACTATATTTTCTCAAGATTAGGCTGTTTACCTTTTTTATTAATGTGCCACTACAATATTAATAAATTACCATGCAAACTTGCAAATTTTCCTAAACATATCCTTTTGGCATGGTTACTTATTTTTAAACATAATTTCTCCCATCATAAATATTTATGGAATAAGTGTGATATCCTTTGCAAATATAATTCAATCTTCTTTTAAAAAACTGTTTAATAACATTGTTCTATTGCTTACTCAATCATTTAATTCTCAGGGACAAAGATTTTATCACAATTACTAAAAAGGAATGAATTACAAGTTACTGCACTCAATTTATCATTCTAAATATTTCTGCATCAAACCACACTAAAGCAAAAAAGACTCCTAAATTGCTTTAGTGTGGTTTGATGCAGAAACATTTTGTAGATAACGTTTAATTTCTTGTTCAAAAATAAAAAAGCGACCGTTTGCTGTTAAATTTACTTTTGTGAATGTGAACTTGTACAAAAAGTATAAGAAGGTTAATGATAAAATATTCTTTTTCTCTTCCTTTACAGATATTAAAAAACAAATTTGTTTGTAAAATAAAGAAAAATTATTACAAATGTCAAATAAACATAAAAAAGGATTTCCAAAAGATAACAGTGAGTACAATTACAAAAAAAATGTGATACAGCTTCTACACAAGCATACATATGATAATATTAATATCTTTTTAAGTGTTTGAAATGTTTAGAAGGATAAATTGAGTGCAGTAATTTGTAATTGATTTCTCTTATTGTAATTGTGATAAAATCTTTGAAAGGAATAGTCCAAACTTTTTCCCCCATTCTGTGTAGGCCACAAAATTCAGCCAATAAGATATTCCATATGAAATAATTATAATGTTTTTATAATATAATGTTTTTATACTTTTCAATAGCATAACCAAACCTAGAGGTATGGCATACATAAAAATAGTGTATTCTTTCTGAGTCACAGGGATGTTATAGGTGGATGAGAACTCATAATAATTGAAGAGGAGTCCCTGAGAATTAAATTATGAAATGACTCAATAAGCAATAGAACATTGCTATTAAATAGAAGATTGAATTAGAGAAATAGTGGATCAGGAAGTGCAGAGAATTAGTAAGGTGGAAGTGAGGGCAGCTTTAAAAAGTATGAACAATGGAAAGGCAGTTGGTCCAGATGACATACCTGTGGAGGTATGGAGATGTTTAGGAGAGAAGGCAGTGGAGTTTTTAACCAGGTTGTTTAACAAAATCCTGGAGAGTGAGAGGATGCCTGATGAGTGGAGAAGCAGTGTACTGGTCCCCATTTTTAAGAACAAGGGTGATGTGCAGAGCTGCAGTAACTACAGAGGTATAAAGTTGATGAGCCACACCATGAAGGTATGGGAAAGAGTTGTTGAAGCAAGGCTAAGGCGAGAGGTTCAGATCAGTGAGCAGCAGTTTGGTTTCATGCCCAGAAAGAGTACCACAGATGCAATTTTTGTATTTAAAGTGTTGGTAGAGAAGTACAGAGAAGGTCAGAAGGAGCTACATTGTGTCTTTGTGGATCTAGAGAAGGCATATGATAGGGTGCCAAGAGAGGAACTGTGGTACTGTATGAGGAAGTCAGGTGTAGCTGAAAAGTATGTTATGGTAGTGCAGGACATGTATGAGGATAGTGAGACAGTGGTGAGGTGTGCAGTTGGAGTGACAAATGGTTTCAAGGTGAAGGTAGGGTTACATCAGGGATCAGCTTTGAGCCCCTTCTTGTTTGCAATGGTGATGGAAAGGTTGACAGATGAGGTCAGGCAGGAGGCTCCATGGACCATGATGTTTGCAGATGACATTGTAATCTGTGGTGAGAGTAGAGAGCAGGTGGAAGAGAATCTGGAGAGGTGGAGGTTTGCACTGGAGAGGAGAGGAATGAAGGTCAGTAGAGACAAGATACATGTGTGTGAATGAGAGGGAGGCAGGTGGAAAGGTGAAGATGCAAAGAGTAGAGGTCGTAAAGGTGGATGACTTCAAATATCTTGGGTCAACCATTCAGAGCAATGGACATTGTAGAAAAGAGGTGAAGAAGAGGGTGCAGGCAGGATGGAGTGGGTGGAGACGGGTGTCAGGGCTGATATGTGACAGAAGGATAGGTTTACAAGACAGCAGTGCGTCCTGCTATGATGTATGGTTTGGAGACTGTGGCTCTGTCTAAAAGACAGGAGGCTGAGCTGGAGGTGGCGGAGATGAAGATGCTGAGATTTTTGTTGGGAGTGACAAGGATGGAGAAGATTAGAAATAAGCAGATCAGAGGGACAGTGAAGGTGGAGCAGTTTGGAGATAAAGCCAGAGAGGCCAGGGTGAGATGGTTTGGACATGTGTTGAGGAGGAATAGTGGATATATTGGTCAAAGAATTTTGGAGATGGAGCTGCCGGGTAGAAGGAGAAGAGGTAGACATCAGAGAAGGTTTATGGATGTAGTGAAGGTGGACATGGAGAAGATTGGTGTAAAAGTAGAGGAGGCGGTAGATAGGGCAAGATGGAGGCAGATGATCTGCTGTGGCGACCCCTAAAGGGAGCAGCTGAAAGAAGAAGAAGAAGATCACACTTATTCCATATAAAACATCTATGATGGGAGAAATTATGTTTAAAAATAAGTAACCATGCCAAAAGGATTTGTTTATAAAAATTTGCAAGTTTGCATGGTAATTTATTAATATTGCAGTGGCACATTAACATAAAAGGTAAACAGCCTAATCTTGGGAAAATATTGTTTGGGCAGAAATTCCAAGTAGATTTTGGGTTGGAAATGAACCAATTGACTTTAAATTGTCTAAAAAATTGTATGTGTTTTCAGTGCAGTGCATTCTCTGTATTGTACATGCACTTTGTACTGTATCTGCTACACAATGTTGATCGATGCATTCATTGTGCATTGGCCTTATGGAATAATTCAAGATAAATCAGTAGTGCAAATCTGAGGCATTAGTGTGGGTTTTGTATTTTATAAGAGCTAATGGCTGAGAAACTGAATAAAGTGTACTAGAGAAGAATCTAATACTAACAAAACTTAAACTTAGTACCACAGCTGCAAATAGCATAGTTAAGAGAAATACTCAACAGATGGTATTTTTGAAAATGAAATTTAGCCTAGTATCAGAATTGGATATTTATGTGCTTTAGATAGATGGATGGAAGGATGAATGGATGGATGGATGGATGGATGGATGGATGGATGGATGGATGGATGGATGGATGGATGGATGGATGGATGGATGGATGGATGGATGGATGGATGGTTCCAGCTGCAGAAAAACAGCCCCCAACCTTTTGAAATCTGTGGCTAAAGAGTTCAACCTTGGTCTTTTCAGACCAAAACACATTTTCCCACATACTTCTGGAAAACTTGATGCAGGTTTTGGAAAAACATAGCTGGGCTTCGATGTTTTTCTTTGTTAGAAAAGGCTTCCGTCATGCCACCCTACCCCACAGCCTAGACATATGAAGAATGTAGGAGATTGTTGTCACAAGCTTTACACAACCAGTACTTGCCAAAAATTCCTGCAGCTACTTTAATGTTACTGGAGGCCTCTTGCCAGCCTCCCAAACCAAATTTATTATTGTCTTGTCATCAATTTTTGAGGGACATCCAGTTCTTGGTAATGTCACTGTTGTCCCAAATTTAATCCACTTCTTGATGACCGTCTTCACTGTGTTCCATGGTATATTTAATGCCTTTTTTTGTACCCTTCTCCTGACTGACACCTTTCAACAATCAGATCCCTTTAATATGTTGTAAGCTCTTTATGGCCCATGGCTTTTGCTGTAAAGCTGAACTTTATATAGGGTTAATCACTTTAAATGATGGCAGTGTACTGACTACTGTTTAACACGAGCTTTTTTATTTTCTGAATGATTTCAGTTTTTTTTTCAATGGGATTGTACAGATTATGGGCCAGATTGAAGGTGGAAAAAATCTGAAATGATTCATCTTGGTCTGATTTTCTATGACAAAAATTGAGCATTTTAACATGGGTGTGTAGACTTTTTACATGCGCTGTACAGCTGGGTTTCACACAATCCATTTTAATTGTAGGAAAGGCCAAGGCCGGAGTTCACTGCCATGGCACCCACAACAATTCGCAATCCTGTGACTGGTGCAGAGGAACCTCATTTCCCAGAAACCAGCCGCTGTAGACGCATTGTGACTGGCAACATGGTCATCATTATCATGGTAAACCAGAACATGACATGGAACTGAACTTGCTTATCTTGTGGTAAAGGACATGTCACATGTTTATTTCTTTGAGGTTTATCTTTGCAGGTTGCTGTCGTTTTGATATTTCTATTAGCGATCATCCTCTACCGGAGCATCCTGAGCATCATCATCTCCAAGTCCCGAAATGCCTTTTTTATATTCTCTGTAAGTTTATTAAGGCCAGTATCTTTGACCATATCATAATCTTCAAGTTTATGACAAATGTTTAACTACATTGTGATTGTCTTAACAGACCCTTTAGTGAACAATCCCAGTATGCTCTGTGACAAACCAGTTTTGACATTGCACAGTGAAAGAACTTTGATTTGTCAGTGAATTCAATAGAATGCTTGGGAAAACTGCTGTTTGTTAAAAGAAATGGCTTATTATTATGCTTATGGTCCCACACTTCAGTTCCCCATTCTTATAACCATACATTACCTAATAATTTAGAGTGGTTACCTAATGTCATAAGACTAGTAAAAGAATAATAAGTCTGTAGTTTAATGGTTTAACCCAAATAAATGCTAGATGTGGCTCTTTTAATACACCTATGCAATGTTAGATCCCTGTTAAATAACATTCTTGGTTGTGTAGATCGTGCTTTGGTCTCTGTCTCTTCCATAGGCTGGGAGAATAGCAAGTCTCACCGGCTCTGTGTTAAACTTGGTGGTGATCCTACTGCTGTCTAAGGTCTACACATATCTAGCCCATATCCTGACCCGATGGGGTAAGAAAGCATGGAACCATGTGTAAATCTTTTTGGTTCTACTTGATCATGCAAATCTAATGCTTATTTACTTTTCCACCACTAGAAATGCACCGCACTCAGACTAAATATGAAGACGCCTTCATCCTTAAGGTGTTCATCTTCCAGTTTGTCAACTTCTACTCTTCTCCTGTTTACATAGCTTTTTTCAAAGGCAGGTGTGTATTCATCAAACAGTGTACAGGCCGTGTCAAAATAATACAGACAGTTGATTTCATCTGATGTTCTTAAGGTTTGTTGGATACCCTGGAAATTACAACATGCTTTTTGGGGTCCGAAATGAGGATGTGAGTATAGACACATCTGTCTATCTGTCTGTCTGCCTGCTTGTCTGCATACTTATCTATTACTCAGCTTTCTTCATGTTGCTCTTGTCATATCATAATATTTTCTACAGTGTGGCGCTTCTGGATGTCTTATTGAACTTGCTCAAGAGTTATTGGTCATCATGGTAGGCAAACAAATCATCAACAATGTTCAAGAGTTTATTTTTCCGTAAGTTTTCATACTTTTTAAAACAAAAAAAATAATTTTCAGTATTAAAAGTGGGGTTTAAAAGTCTGAGAGCACATTAAATTTTTTATTTAAATATAGAAATAAATCACAAAACATTTTGGAACTTATAACAAAGAAGAGTTGACTGACATAAAATGAGGAAGAAATTTTCAAGATTCACCACTATTTCTAAGCCACTATTAAAATTTAAAGGGCCCCTGTTACAGAAAATCTCACTTTTTAAATAAAAGAGTAGTACATAAACATTGCAAAAGTTTTTAAACTACTGTATACTCACCAGTCCGCACAGTCTATATATAGAAACTAAGCTGTGAAACAGCTTTTTATTTTTGTATTTATTATTGTAATGTCACACATCATACACCCTCCTTGCCCATTCACTCCGAAGCTATAAGAAGTGTTTCAGCTTGGGCAGCTTTTTCAAGGCACAATATATGGGAGCCAGCCAGATCTGTGGTGTATATAAGGTATAGGATATAGATTCTTTGGGCAAATGAATCCTAGGGTCCAGGGATCTTGAATTGTTCATCAAAATTATACAATTTTCCACATACTCCAGAACTGGAACTTTGAGGCTAACATTGGTAACAAACACTAGAACTCACCTGTCACCCAAATAACCCAAATTATTTCTGTAAAATTAAATCATCAACTGTTCAAAAACATCAAGGTCTTCATCAAAGAGAAATTCCGAAATTCCACTGATTTAAAAAAGATATATATTTTTTTATAATTCTGTGTTGAAATGCTGTATAAAAATTCAGGGTGTTTTGATGTAAAGTGGTTCATAGTATAGACACTTACTTACTCAGATCTATTGAAAGTGGTGGTGATGTATTCTACATGTATTCTCAGAACACCTATATGTTAAATTAATGGAGGGAAAGTAGTGGTCAATCTGAAAAAATCCTTTGTTCTTAAAGTTCTTTGGGGACTATTTTGCCTTACAATGCTCTGCATGTGTCTCTCCACGCTGGACAGATTAAAATAAATGGATAAAAATACATTTTAAGCCAAAACTTCACCACAAAACTACTGTAAACCAATGACGCAGACACCAGGCAGTGTATTCAGATACATTTAACATTTACGGCATTTGGCTGACGCTCTTATCCAGAGCGACTTACAATTTGATCATTTTACACAATTGGCCTGACTGCATGTCTTTTGGACTGTGGGAGGAAACCGGAGAACCCGGAGGAAACCCACGCAGACACGGGGAGAACATGCAAACTCCACACAGAGAGGACCCTGGTCGCCCGCCCGGGGAATCGAACCCAGGCCCTCCTTGCTGTGAGGTGACAGAGCTACCCACCACGCCACCGTGCCGCCACAGATATTGCAGATATATTTAATATAATGACTTTCTATGAATGAGCTTTTAGTGGTGTTAAACTCCTCAGGTGACTGGTTCTTATCACCATCACTGTGAACAATTCTGACACTGTACGTTTCTCTAGAACTGAAAATTTGACACCAAACTATTTTGAATGATTTTGCTAACATATTAACCATTTAATGCTGCGGGCAGTCATTATAGACTGGGTCTGTTTTTACAAACCACCTCAGGAGGAGGAGTGCTGATCTAGAATCAGTATTTGTGATAATAGGTATCATAACTGAAGTGGAAACTGACCTAAAATCAGTCCTGGTGTTTGAAATCCTGTAGCAGTGAAGTTCATTTTTGTTGTTCATTTTACAGCTCATAGCGAGTCTACTGAGATACTGTACTCTAAACCACACTGACAATTCTGAACAACCTAAAAAATTGTAAAATCTGAAGCCCTGGATACGGTTTGAGAGAAGTTTTTGTGTTGTATTTACAGTGGGTGATGACTGAGTTCTAGTGTTTGTTAGCAACATTAGCCTTACTGCACTAGTTCTAAACTAAATAAACAACATTTGGACTCCAAATATGTTTTGACTGGTGGTTTACATTTAGGGTAAAACTTGAGTAAATTAGTTTAGTTTAGTTTGCACTGAACTATTCCTGTAAGGCCTTTGTGCAAAAAATCCGATTTATCTGTCTTATCGCTTACACATGTGAAGCATGTGTTCAAACGGCTTTCATGTGCATTTAATCTTCTCATCAGAGGCTTTTACACAAATGTGGAATACTGGCTAAAGTGCTATCATTAAAACAAAAGGGGCACATACTGTACCAAATACTAAGACATTCTGAAATTCATGGCTCTATTTCAAAGATTCTACGTTTAAATCAAATTGTTTTGCTCATAACACATGATTAGAAAACTGCTGATAATATATGATGATAGAATTTATAATAAAGAAATTTGTATAAAATTAGAAAGAAATGCAAAATAGAAGCCTTTTCAACAGTGGTCTCAGACTTTTAGATCCTATTATATGTCTCAGAATGCCTCAGAATGTCTCCTGTCCTCTCCCCCTTCAGTAAGATGAAGACATGGTGGCACAAGCGGAAGTTTAATCTGGCTCATAGAGAGAAAGGGGCAAATGAACAAGATAACGTGTCACCCTGGGAAACGGACTATGAGCTGTTAGTATGTGAAGGCCTGTTTGATGAATATCTGGAAATGGGTGAGACCTCAAAGTATTCTTACATTTTAAAACATATTTAAAGTTTTCAGGCCTTGAAACTGAAATAAATCAGTTAAATGATATTGCATGACATAAGAATTTGTTATAAGCAAATGATTTAAATAATCCCAGTTATTACGATAAACATAACACCACACTTTTCATGAAATCGGAATGTCTTGTGGTAAGTAATTCTGGCTTGTCTAAGGCAGTAGCTTTGAAGCAGTGAGGTTGAACTTAAGAAAATGTCATAGTTAAACTTTTTAAAAGTATGTATAACAATATATTTTTTGTAAAATTCTAATTTACTCCTCCTTTTTCCAGTCCTGCAGTTTGGTTTCATTACAATCTTTGTGGCCGCCTGTCCTCTGGCACCTTTATTTGCCCTGGTGAACAACTGGGTGGAGGTTCGCCTGGATGCACAGAAATTTGTTTGTGAATACCGCAGGCCTGTGGCGGAACGAGCACAGGACATTGGAATTTGGTTTACCATCCTACAGGTCATCACTTATCTGGCTGTGATCAGCAATGTAAGCATTTCTGCTTCATTATCAGTTTCAATTTCAATTACAAAACTATCATCAAGTAACATTCTTTCCTAATTATTCCACACATTCCCACTCAGTCTAATAGTACTTTGATTTATGTAATATGGACAAGAATGAATGACTTACTCAAAAACAACATAGTCAAACCTAAGTCAACCCTTTTGCTTAATTTGCTGAGCGTAGAATGAGTCATTGCTGTCTTTTCTATGAAGCTTTTCCAGTTTTTTGAAGTGTCTCCTGGGAAATATTGACTGGTTTTCTTAAGAAAGTCTTTGTTGTGGCTTTGACAACTGTAAACATAATTAGTGGAGCAGCTAAAGAAATGTTAATGTGGTATTAATGGTTTATTCATGTTTAACTTCCTGTTCCTTTTGCTAGGCTTTCTTGATTGCTTTCACGTCTGACTTCCTGCCACGCCTTTACTACCGCTACACCACTGAGGGAAGTCTGCGAGGCTATATTGATTTTACTCTTTCTGTAGCCCCCAACAACTTCACCCAGAGTGACATACAGTGCAGGTGATGAGGCTGTTCTAATGATGCTGGCAGTGATAGATGGTTAAGTGATGAATCATCTTGGCATTTTGTGGATGTTTCTGTCAAGGGTCCATATCCTACATTTTTGATATATGTAAACAAACCCTTTCCTATTTGACTGCCCTCAGGTACAACACTGCTTAGAACTTCAATATAAATGGGTGGGGATATATAGGTGGACATATGTAAAAATCAAAATAGGTGGATGTAGGTAAATGAATTTATTCACATTCTGTCACAGAACTGTGAGTTCAAAATAGGCTGGTTTTGCAGTATAGTTTTCATATATGGGCTGTATGGACTGGGTAGGAGACGGTATAATTTAAAACTTTGACAATGTTTACATACAACTTCAAACTCCTTTATTTCATTATATACAATTTATAGCTAAAATAACTTCTTGTTGTCAAACAAATGCGGCAACTGAGCAAAGTAAAAGCAAACCAACTGTGGTGTGTGTTGCTTATGAAGATCAAGGAAATGGCGATGAGTGATCTGAAGAGTATGATGTTCATCCTCAGGTATCGAGGCTTCAGAGATGAAAAGGGACATAACACTCCTGAGTACTATAACCTTCTAGCTATTCGGCTGGGGTTCGTCATTATATTTGAGGTAGGCTGATATGTGCAGCACTGAACTGTCCGTATAACCAAGAGAGTCGTGTGAGTTATGAAGTGAAAATACATTGACATTAATTGCAGTTGGATTGTATTTTTAGACGGTGTAAGTCAAGATAGATTCAAATATGCTTATACTGCTTGAATTGAAATTTGTGGTAATTAACTTACCTTTAAAGTACATTTAAATGTTTGCAATCCCATTATATTCCTCCCATACCATAGAAGGTAACAGAATAACTGGTATACACAAGGTCCTTATTATACCATAAGCAATTTATTTGGTCCCAATTTATTTAGGATTCTCTTATAACTGTGTAGTTACATGTTAACAACATATGCAACAACAATGTAATTAATAGTGATTAAGTCCTGTTACACATGGATAACAGGACACCTTATGTAATTATACATGGATATCAACTTTTTTGCCTCATTTAAATACACAACTGTATTTCTTAGTAGTTGTAACAGCCTATTCTCTCCCATATAATTACACAAGGGTAACAACATGAATGTAATTACATTTGTAATCAGGCACATTAAGAAGGCATATTGAGAGGAACAGCCTGTTAAATTCTAAGATATAAAGTGATGTTGGAAAACAGTCATAACAGAGTAAAACCCATAAGCATAAAATATTGGAACAGCAGTTGTTTTTTTAGAAGTCTTTTCCAGGAGTAAAAGGAAGTATGTAATAACATTAAAACATTACTTACACTGTAGCATTTATGTTGCCAGTGCTGTGACAATGTAACAAGTTTCAACTTTGAACCATTCTGTAATGTGACAGTGTGTTGCATTACCCCCAAAGCAATGTCTATATTACCACTCCATTATTACATAGTACCTATATAACAACTACACAGGAAATGTCCACTTATTATAAAGTGCAACTTTATCACTACACTATAGGAAAATTCTTTCTTTAACTGCTGAAAAAGACTTTTGTAATGTATCAAAAGGATACATTTGTGTAAGTACATAAGTCAAAACTGAAGTTGATACATGTGTAATTACACAGGCTGTAAATCTGTAACATTGACTAATCTGTAACATTGACTAAATCATCAGTAGTTGCATTGTTATTGCATATGTTATACATGTGTAACTACACAGTTATTAGAACCATGTAATATAAAGTGGGACTATTTATTTTCTTCATATTTGCATTAATCTACCTGTTACTAACCTCTCTAATGTAGCAAAGACATTTCCTCTTTCATTCTGTTCATGGTTACATTTCAGCATGTGGTGTTCCTGATCAGCCGCATGATTGACTGGATGGTGCCAGACATTCCGGAGGATGTGCAGATAAAGATAAAGAGAGAACATTACATGGCTAAACAAGCTTTGGCTGAAAACCAGGTAAGATTACCCATGTGGTTGGGTTTTGCAGCATACTAGGGAGCCTTGAGCAATCATGGTAATGCTTATTGTATGTTAATGATTTAGCCACAATATTGTAAGTTAACTATTGTAGGGATATAAAGTGAAAATTGTTGTGTGAATTCTCTTCAGACTTTTCCAATAAAAACATATACAATTAAAAAACAGCTTAGAAATAATTTCGAGCATGCTCTATCACCAAACGAACAGCTTATGTCTTTGTTAAGTTGAACCGTGAGAAAATTGAAATGTTCTTACATGTTGTCTATCACTGCGAAGTCCTTAGAAGGAGCACTTCTGGAAGAGTCACCATCGCCAACCTCTGATCTACGATACCGAGGAAGATCAGCTTCACCGCGCAACACTGACTCTCCTCCTCCGAGTTTGACTCCTGTACCTGAGGACAAAGAAAAGCCAGTTTAGAAGAAGCCAAAACTAAAAATAGGATCTAAAAACAGGACATGAACAAGAGGCTCCTCAAAAAATGGGAGTTAGTTGCATTAATTAAGTTAAAAAGTTTGATGAAATGTTTTTAGACATTACAGGAATCTCATTTCATAAGGACATATACACAAACAAAAATTGAAAAGTTTTCGGTATCCTCCATTTTTCTCACAGGAAATAGGTTTTGGGCAGTAGGATGCTAACATGCTGATGTTATCAAAGGCATTGTAACAAAATCTTCCAACTGGAGAAAAACAGTGACAGTAACAGCAGTGCTGAAACATTTTATACTGTGTAGAGAAAACAAACGGTTGAATTAACCGTTCATAAATTCCAGTTCCGCCCAAAAGCTCCACACACCCCACTGTATTCTGGACTCCCTTGTGAGCACCTAGCACTTGAACTTCTCAGGTCAAACCTTCACTCTGACCTCATGTATTTGGTTTTATCAAGGAAATGGACAGAGAAACGAGGCTGGTGAGAGAAGGGAGGGGTCACTGTGTGCCACATAAAATCAAGCATAGACCAAACATAAAACTCAAACCAAACACATAAACCAAGCAATTAAATTTGGCTGTTAAATGAATGATGATCCACTGATTTCATAGTGACTATTATATCAGTCATGTAGTGTTTAATGCTCCAGTTTTATGCCATATCGCTGGATTCTTGGAGCACTGCTTATATATGAGCTGCTCCAATGACTCACTTTTAAACGTTCCAGTTAAATGTTCAAAACGTTAAAAGTTGCTAATTTATGAATCATATTGATTGCCTATTGTAACACTTCTAATTTAACAATATTGAAAATACTCAAACTATGCAGGGTCCCAAAATTATTTATTTATGCATTTTTGTATGACTTGCTACATTTAAAGGATTCCATCACATATCTCTTTTCACCCTTACAGTAATCATAGAACCTAAATAAACACTTATAGAAAAAGTCTTTTGTGTGTTTGTGCCTTTTGTTTGTTATATAATACTTAAAAATTATTAAACTGATCCGTGTTCACTTTCACAAAGTATTGTATTGATAATTATAAGTATCAATGAAAGAATTAGATGTGCTGCACCTTTTTTGCATTATGACAAAGGTTGAAAAATAAAAACTAAGTAATAGTTTATACTATTCATATTGTAGCATCGGCGGCATGGTGGGTAGCGCTGTCGCCTCACAGCGAGGAGGTCCTGGGTTCGATTCTGCGTGGGTTTCCTCCGGGTTCTCCGGTTTCCTCCCACAGTCCAAAGACATGCAGTCAGGCCAATTGGACGTGCTAAATTGCCCCTGTGTGTGAGTGACTGTCTGTCTGTCTGCCCTGCGATGGACTGGCGACCTGTCCCGGGTGTATCCTGCCTTCTGCCCGAAGACTGCTGGGATAGGCTCCAGCACCCCCCCGCGACCCTGACAGAGAAGCGGCTTAGAAAATGGATGGATGGATGGATGGATGGATATTGTAGCATCCTGCCACAGGCTTGCTCTGCTGTAGGAGCGGTCATGCAGAGGGGCCATGAAAAAAGGCTCTTTGGAAGTATCATGTTCACAATGGGAGAGACATTTATAGTAAATAAGTTGCTGTCATTGTTAGCTTGAGGATGTGCACGTGTTATTTTTACTATTCCATGGTAGCGGTAGCTGGTGCCTGCTAACCCAGTTGGTTAGCAGCACAGAGCAGTGGTTCTCCATTGTTGCCTGTTCAGTACTCACCTTTAAAGTGCAATGTTTCCCATGTCTTCTTCTTCACTGATGCCACAGTGGTGTCAGAAGTGGAAAAAAGCCCTGAGGGGAATAGTGCTTCCACAAACCCAAGGCAGATGACAGAGATGATTAAACTACTCAAGGACTGGGAAGTAGAAGCAGGGCAGCAAGGATGGGCGGCATAGATGGCAAATCAGCAGTGCATAGGGTGGCACAGGAAGCAGACAATGGCTGGGGGAGTGCCACCACACATGGGCCAGAGATTGAAGTGCTATGTCTTTCCACTGTAGCACCCTGAGGGAGAGGACACTGTCCTGAGAGAGGACTGAGCACGTGGCCAAGGGACAACCCCAGTCCTTTCTTGAAAAGGTCAAACTCAGGATGGCTGGCTGATGGCTTATTAGCTGACCCTGAAGTACATAATGTTATAAATATTGGTGAAATCCTTTTGGATGCAACTGAAGAACCCTCGACAACCTGCTTGTAGACAGGAGCTCCATTAGGCAGCTTTGTATTATTCCTACTGTTATAGTGTATATTTTTTTAACTTTAATAGTTTTGGCTAACAACACATGAACCCTCAGCATATTCTATCCCCTTCTGCACTGGTTTTGACTACAGCACACAATTCAGGTATGTAAGATGTAAATGTAAAGTGTTATTTTAAATTAACTACGTGTGTACAGCTTTATCATTTCTACAGAACGGCAGTTAAATGACTTTTATTTTGAATTCGTGGACGTTTTACGTACATTTACCCAAAGATATAAGAAGCCAAGATGGTGCTGCCTATTCAAGTCAACTGGGCGAAAAGACGTACAGTTCCTGTCTGCTTAGGTCTTGCGTCAAACGCTTCGCCCCGTCTCCGTCTCCCTGGGCAACACAGCTGCCTGGGCAGAAAGATTTTTTCCTAAAATCAGATCATCTGAAAATGCGCGTTTATGCTCACAAATGCCCTCATATTTACACAAATGGCCACAAGCTCGCTGTTTTCTTAAAAAGGGGTGGCTAGTCGCTAATGTGTTGTGAAATGGGCAGAATTTCCAGCTTGAGTGAATGGTCTCTACTCTGTTGTCTGCTTAAGGAGGGCGATGAGCCCCCTCCTCTCCCCGTCACTCTCCTAGCTAGCTAAAACACACGACCGCAGTCCCGGGTATATTTTGATATGGCGGCTCTCGCTTCATAAATGCTCTCAGATTGACGTCGTTGCTGCCTTTACGCTTTGCATGAGCGGGAGGGGCGACCCGCTAGACGGATCTTTCCCGGGGTTTCGGACTTGGGTTTCGGACTTGGGCCTGTCTCTGGTACTGAGCTAAAAGACTCGTTCTGGGTACTTTTAAGGCGTTTTTGTCCAGCGGGGTATAAGTTCCTCATTAGCGACATTCAGAAAAGACGTTGTCGTTTATTTCAGTCCGGTGTGAGTTTTGGAAATTAGTGAAGTAGCTAGCTAGTTAGTTAGCTCATTAGCCAGTTAGCTAGTTTTAGCGCCTGTGTTTTCAGGTGACTGAGGAGTTCCGGGCCTAAAGTTTAACGCTGGCTATGTTTTGCGGGACAAAGCTACGTGACTAGACATTTTAAGCAGTTCTCAGTTATAATTATTTTATCATTATAGATTATGTTCGTTGGGAACTGACTGTCTAAGCTTGCAGTAGAAATATGAAACTAAAGTTGGCTTGTTACGTAACTAAATTGAAAATGAATTTGTTCTGCCTTAAATTATGCAGCGATTGTATTCTCGCGTCCCTGTCTAAGCAGAATGTGTCTGCTGAACCGTTTAAGGTGGAACGGAGAATTCAAGCAGAAGGCCAACCTCAGCTCCATCCTAGGTCTCTTCACTGGGGCTTGTACATGTTTGTAATAGGAATCATACGATAACTAACTTAAATGTATTAGCTCATTTCTAACCTGGACCAACGACTAATGCATGTGAAACTGTTGTGTTTTGAGTTACATGTACTGGGTTGAATGGGCTGCTGCAGCGACGTAATTCATTTGAACGCCATAGCTGCTGTAACGTTAGTAATAAACTCTGCTGTCTTACTGCACCTCCCCATCCAGGTGTTCTGACTGGACGTTTATTTGTCTATCGCTTCTTACAGTGAAGCTGTTTCTGTTTGATTTAGACATTTGGTTTAGCTGTCACAGAACTTGCACTGCTGTGCAGATGACTTGCATATTCTGTCTGAATGAACCATCTCATTTGAGTAGCTGCTACTTTGTCTCCAAGTGAAAGTTAGTTAGGTTCTCCAGGCTGTCTAAATTATAATGATAACCCTATCTATTGCCTGAATACCAGTAGAGTATAGTAGCAGCTGGTGCAAGGTCATGCATACAGACAACGATTTCATCTCAAACAGCTCAGGAAATCATCTGGATGACTGCTGCTTCTCTTCTGCTGTCATAACAGGTCCCAGCCCAGACACAGAGAGAAGCCTACGGAGCATTCAGAGTGAGGGAGAGAGACCAACAGCGGAGGGATGCCGCCGGTGTCGGAGGAAGAAACTGAGCTGGTGCAGGACGGCTCTGGAAAACTCACCCGTTCAGACTGCTTGTGTCCCATCTGCCTGGAGATCTTCCTGGAGCCTGTCACTCTCCCATGTGCTCACACCTTTTGCAAACCTTGCTTTCTGGAAACAGTGGATAAGGCCAATTTGTGCTGTCCTCTGTGTCGAAAGCGGGTGTCCACTTGGGCCAGGCTTAATGGCAGGAACAAGACACTGGTCAACTTGGAGCTGTGGAAACGTATCCAGGATGCCTTTCCTACACAGTGTCAGCGGAGATTAAATGGAATCGATGATGAGGAGGAAATTCACAGTATGTGCAATATTTGCTTTAAGTGCCTTTTAAAGCAATGTTGCGTACATTTTGCAGAACAAACTATTTTCATTTCCACAGTAGTTCCACTTGCAGGGGATTTCTTGCTTGTCTTTGTATCTTAATTGTGTTTGTTTTTTAAAAGAGTAAGCTGACAATCACACTTCAGCCTGTCTATTGCATTAAATGGTCTATAACATAAGTATGTTCTTCTGCTCTTTGTACTTCACGAGTTTCCTTGTTCTGATCAAACACATTCATAGTGAACTGAGTACCTTAAGTACCTGAACGCTAACTTGTTTAGGCATATTTTAGGAGTAGACGGATAGGCGTATGAACTGCTCACCTTGATGCAGTATACTGAGTGATGATTGAAGCTAGACAGTTGAGACACATTAGTGCCAGAAAGATGCTGTAGATATTTCAGAATGGTTCCCTGCAATGAGGAAAATTGAATTTGGACTTTGAATGCCTATGCTTTGTGTTATACACTATGTCAGCTCTTTCAAACTGTCTTTAGTCATTTTAATTTGGCTGAAAAGTAATCACATATATATAACTATAACATTTTCCCACTTTATTTTCTAAATATGCCCCTTTTTTGTTCCTCGTTTCACAGGTCTGATGCCAAAACCCAGGGTTAGTCAACCAGGAGAGCTCAGGCAAGAGTATGAGGACCAGATTAGCAAGGTAAGAAAGATTGTTGATTCTTTATATTTTCCCAAACATATAAATGCAGGTCTCTGTGCTGGCAGGAAAGCCGTTTTAGTGTGATTTGTGGAGTGCTACAGTGTGATGGAATGCAGATGTGACTTCAAAAAACATGCAGTACAAATTTCCTGCCTGAAAGACTGGAGTGCCTTGTTTTAGATTCTTCTTTCTCTTAATGATGCAGCTTGTAGAAGAGAAACGAGCCTTGGAGGAGGCAGAGAGGAGGGCCAGTGAGGAGTACATCCAGCGGCTTCTGGCTGAGGAAGAGGAGCGAATTACAGAGGAGAGGAGGAAGCAAGAAAAGAGGCAGCTTGAGGAGGATGAGAAATTGGCCAGGATGCTTAGCCAAGAGCTGGTGAGGCCAAAATAGTCTTTCACTACAGAACAGAAGTATGTTAAAAGACTGTAGAATGCACCGGAGACTCTGGATGCTCTGTGCCTCATAAGCTGGTACCTAATAATGCAACTTTTTTGATTAGTGTTCACTGGAGCTTTATCTCCATTTACTTCTTTTGTGAAGGAAAACTTCATTTTAGGAGGCAATCATTTTAATGTTGTACCCTTCTTTGTGCAGAACTCAACGTCTGTTTTGGAATCCCATGTAAATGTCAAAGTTAATGATGCTGCTACAGCCAAGAAAAAGAAGCCTAGTGTTGGACACATTGAGAAGTGAGTGATTCTTATTTGCTACTTATATATGTATTTATGTTGTCTTTTTTCCCCATATCTATTGCTTAGAGAAATGTGTTTGAAATCGTTGAGAGTACTTGATTGTAAAGAACTTCGTCATACCTTAGGTTTCTATGCCCAGTGCCTTGGAGAGACGCAAACACTGAAACCAGCCCAACTGCCAAGCTTTTGGCCAATAAGGTACTTTCTTCATAGTTAGATTTTTTTTCATCTGTAAAATATGTTCAGTATACAGTAGTTTGATGATTTCTTTAAATGAGGGATTACAATGTTTCTGCTTTATTTATGAAAAATGTGTTAATCAACCTGGTCTTTTTACAGTTTGTAAAAAAGTTTTTTTCCTCTTCAGGAAAACATTTTGAACACCACACTACCATGCTGGCCTGACACGGTTGAGCCTACCAGCCTTGAAATGCCTATTTTGGACTACTATGGAAAACCCTCTACCTCAAACTCAGACCCAGATGCTTCTGAACAGCTCTCTGGCAATACTAGCAGAACAGACTTGTCCTCCAAGAGGAAGATGTCAGACACTGAGCAGGCTGATGAAACAGACTTCTGCAAGAGGCCATGTGGCTCGATATGGCCTGAATCGCCACCACGAGAGGATCTCCTGCAGGAGATGGCCCTTCAAGAGGAAGCTTTGCGAATCCGTTGGCAACAAGAAGAGGAGGACAGACGACTGGCTCAGAGGCTACAGAGGGAGCTGGATCGGGAGAGCGCCTTGGACCGCAGGAAGGGTTCTGCAGACGGTTATCTACTGAGGCAGAAAAGCAGTCCTTCCACCAGCACAAGTCCAGGCGAGGAGAACAATGACAGGGATTCCTTAAGGACTAAGGCAGATAAAGTTGGGAAGAGACTGTCCAGAGTCAGTACACAGCATGAAGGGAAAACCCCTCTGAAAAGCCCCATCGCTACGCAGGGGTCACCTTCCACAGTCTCCCCAGTGCAGAGGAGCACTAAGCAGACCACCCTCACTGAAATGTTTCCTAACATGAGTAGCTGATTGTTAACGGTCATTCAGCTAATTGTTTCAAACTTTCAGGGTTTTTACTTTGAACAAAATTAAATACGCATCTAGCCTTCAGTACAAATCTTCAGACTGTTGTTGTAAGTCTTTAGATTTTGCGTCTCATTCACCGACTTACAAAATAGTAGTTTTGGGAGAGATTTTGGAAAAGGGCTGCGTGGAGTAACATGTTAACAGCCTTCAGTTTGACTAGTGCATTTCAGTCATGTATGGTTTAGAGGTTGAGTGGTTGATTTGTGTTAATTGATGAAAAAAGTTATTTTTATGCATGTTCATAATTTCTGGAAGGCATCTACAGTTACTTAATTTTCTTAATGAATAAATTTTGTCAAAAAAAATGTATTTAGTGTATTTTAATGTCCGTTTACAGTCTGCAACCATTGGTGACAATTTTAACACTTTTTACAATAAAACAGCAATATACAGGGATTCCTATTTCCATGTATGAATACATGAAAAGTTAGCTTTTGGCAATGTTGGCCATTCTTGGCTATTTTGAGTGGCGTAAACACAGGCAAAAATGGTAGAACAGAGCACAAAGAGCATTTGGCTTGTCAGAACAGTTCTATCTCTAGAACATTTCGTACTTCTGCTTCTTACTGTTTAAAATAAACATTACGTCATTCATGAAGCTGAAGCTGGCTTTTATTCATATCTCCATGCCACTTTTTAATGTTGGAATGAAACGCTGCGCCTCATTCACTAATATCCTCCCAAGTTTTTTTTTTTCTTGGATTTATTCTTGAGAAAGGTCCTAAGAAAAAGTCTACATCAGGTTCATAACGTGTTCTTTAAACCACAAGACTTTGAACCTTCGTGCTCTCAATTCAGTGTAGATTCTGTTCTTATTCATCAACAAATCCCAAATAACACTTGTGAATGTCACAATGTCACAAACTGTGAACGTGCATACATGGGTTTCGTCTTTCACTTTAAAATCACAAATTCTGGTGAAGATGCCTTCAGACTCGCATACAGCAGGTTGTTTTTTAATAGATGTAAGATACAGTCCAGTTACTGTATGTACTGTTGTGCAGTATTTGGGCAAGTTTTTCAAGTATTTTTATTTTTTTAAGTTTTTAGTATTTTGGTCTGCTGAAATTATCTCTGACATATAAGCACTTCTGGCAGTAAATATTGTACAGTTCCCTGTGCAATTAGGAAGTTCTCTCCCATGTTTCCTTTTATGGCACTAGTTTCCAGTTTTCTAGGTGCTGGTCAGAACACTTGTGACCTTGTAACTCATATAAAATGACTAATAGTTCTTTTTACAGCACTATTCTAATAAACATGTGACTGAAATCCTAGAAATTCACAGTGGACCTCATTGAACGGCCTCAAATTACATAAGACTCATTCAGTTCACTTTGACCAGCTTGTGTAAGACAAAAAGAAAACTGATGAAGGCATGTTTAACCATGAGGTTTGTAAAGTCTAGTGTTCAGATAAAACACCAATAACTTCAGATCAATCCACAGTTAAAATTTAGCAAACTGAAATATATTTATCAGCATTACACAATACAAACTGATGTCTGAATATTCCATTTACACTTTTGCTCAACATTCTTAATATGTATGATTTTTATTTTTATATTTTAGTCACCATCACATACTTAAAGTAATCCTTTAATGAACTAGGCTACTGAATCAGGATCACACCTTTAATCAGATACAAATAGAAATCGAACTGACATGAAATGATTCAGCTAATATGCATCAGACTCTGTTAGATCCACCACAATCAGTTGATCAATTTGTGGCATAGTGATGGTCATTGCACTTCGACATTACAGCACACATTTTAATGTGGTTATTATACTTCAAAGCTGCTACCAACTGCTACCAAAAATGTAACATATTTGTCAACAGCAGGAGTTATTTAGAATTTGGCACTGGTAATGGGTCTTGCTTTACTTAGGCTGTGTTCAAAACCACATTCTAACGCTACATACACCAAGCACTTTATTAACACCTGTACATCTACTCATTAACTAGTCAATTATCTAATCAGCCAAATGCGTAGCAACACTGTGTGCATAAAATCAGATCCTAGTTTGGAGCAGGAGTTCCAAGCACAGGGCCAGTGTCCATCACAATTTGGTTTTACAAACTTAATTTTTACTTACTTAGTATTTTCTTATTCAAACACACCTGATCTCACCTTATCTATTAATTGTGAGGTTTAGTGGACATGTTTGAGTAGGGAAACCTCCTGTCCGGGACTGGAATTGTCTGTGCTCTAGAGGTGCCTCAGAATGGTGCAATAAGAAAACATCCGGTTCTTATATGAGCGCAAGAGCAGAAAGCTGAGACTGCAGTGGATATAGGCTCTTTAAGACAAGAAAAACAAGGCACCCAGATGGTAGGGTCAGGATTTGGTGCCAACAGTGACAATGAACAATGAATCCAAGGACCCAACCTGTCTTGTGTCAAGGTGGAGGTGGTGTATACCTTAGGGATATAATAGAATGGGAGATTCGTCAAAAAGCATGTGAAAAATTTATAGGAACTGCATGATGCAATCATGTGAACATAGACCAGATACTCAAAGTAATGTCCAACATCTTGTGGAATCCATGCCACAAAGAATTAAGGCTGTTTTGAGAACAAAGAGAGGCCGTACCCAGTATCAGTATAGTGTTCCTTATAACGTGCTCAGTGACTGTAAAAAGTTTAGAATAGGAGAATTCGGTGTGGGACACAGCGATAGCTGTTCTACTTCTCATGAACTAGAGGAAATATCCATCCATCCATCCATCCATTATCTTCCGCTTGTCCGGGGTTTGGGTCGTGGGGGCAGCATCCTAAGCAATGAAGCCCAGACCTCCCTTTCCCCAGCCACTTCCACCAGCTCTCCAAGGGGGATTCCGAGGCGCTCCCAGGCCAGCTGGGCGATATAGCCAGCGTGTCCTGGGTCTTCCCCAGGGTCTCCTCCCAGGTGGACTCGCCTGTGACACCTCCCGAGGGAGGCGTCCAGGAGGCATCCTAACCAGATGCCCGAACCACCTCAGCTGGCTCCTCTCGACGTGAAGAAGCAGCGGCTCTACTCCGAGTCCCTCCCGGATGACTGAACTTCTCACCCTATCTCTAAGGGAGAGTCCAGACACCCTGCGAAGGAAACTCATTTCGGCCGCTTGTATTCGCGATCTTATTCTTTCGGTCATTACCCAAAGCTCATGACCATAGGTGAGGGTGGGAACGTAGATCGACCGGTAAATCGAGAGCCTTGCCTTATGGCTCAGCTCTTTCTTTACCACAACAGACCGGTAAAGAACCCGCATTACTGCTGACCCAGCACCAATCCGCCTGTCAATCTCCCGCTCCCTTGTACCATCACTCGTGAACAAGACCCCGAGATACTTGAACTCCTCCACTTGAGGCAAGAGCCTATCCCCGACCCAGAGAGGGCTCTCCACCCTTTTCCGCCTGAGAACCATGGTCTCGGATTTAGAGGTACTGATTCTCATCCCAGCCGCTTCACACTCGGCTGCAAACCGATCCAGTGAAAGCTGAAGTTCGCGGCCTGATGTCCCCAATAGGACCACATCATCTGCAAACAGCAGTGATGTGACCCTGAGGTCACCAAACCGGACACCCTCCATCCCTTGACTGGACCTAGAAATTCTATCCATAAAAATTATGAATAGAATCGGTGACAAAGGGCAGCCCTGACGGAGTCCAACTCTCACTGGGAACGAGTCTGACTTACTGCCGGCTATGCGAACCAAACTCCAGCTTTGTTTGTACAGGGCCTGAATGGCTCGTAGCAAAGAGCCATGTACCCCGTACTCCCGAAGCACCTCCCACAGAATACCCTGGGGAACACAGTCGAATGCCTTCTCCAGATCCACAAAGCACATGTGGACTGGTTGGGCAAACTCCCATGAACCCTCCAGAATCCTGGAGAGGGTGAAGAGTTGGTCCAGTGTTCCACGACCAGGGCGGAACCTGCACTGTTCCTCCTGGATCCGAGGTTCGACTATAAGCTGGACTCTCTTCTCCAGTACCCCTGCATAGACCTTGCCAGGGAGGCTGAGGAGTGTGATTCCCCTGTAGTTGGAACACACCCTCCGGTCCCCTTTTTTAAAAAGAGGCACCACCACCCCAGTCTGCCAATCCAGTGGCACCGCCCCCGATGTCCACGCAATGTTGAAAAGGCGTGTCAGCCAAGACAGCCCCACAACATCCAGAGCCTTGAGGAACTCAGGGCGGATCTCATCCACCCCTGGAGCCTTGCCACCAAGGAGCTTCTTAACTACCTTAGCGACTTCGGCCTCAGTAATGGACAAGCCTATTCCCATGTCCCAGGACTCAGCCTCCTCACTGGAGAACGTGTCGGTGGGATTGAGAAGGTCCTCAAAGTATTCCTTCCACCGCCCAATGACGTCTTCAGTCGAAGTCAGCAGCACACCTTCTCCACTATATACAGTGCCAGTGGCACACTGCTTTCCCCTTCTGAGTCGCCTGACGGTTTGCCAGAATCTTTTCGGAGCCGACTTAAAGTCAGTTTCCAAGGCCTCACCAAACTCCTCCCATACACGGGTTTTTGCCTTGGCAACAACTGAAGCCGCAGATCGCTTGGCCTGTCGATACCTGCCAGCTGCCTGTGGTGTCCCACAGACCAACCATGCCCGGTAGGACTCCTTCTTCAGCTTGACGGCATCTCTCACCTAGGGTGTCCACCACCGGGTTCGAGGATTGCCCCGACAGGCACCAACTACCTTCGGCCACAGCTACAGTCAGCCGCTTCAGCAATGGAGGAACGGAACATGGCCCATTCTGAGTCAATGTCCCCCACCTCCCCCGATATCTGGTCAAAGTTCTGACGGAGGTGTGAGTTGAAGATCAATCTAACAGGTTCTTCTGCTAGACGTTCCCAGCAAACCCTCACTATGTGTTTGGACTTGCCTGGTCTGACCGGCATCTTCCCCCACCACCTGATCCAACTCACCACCAGGTGGTGATCAGTTGACAGCTCAGCTCCTCTCTTTACCCGAGTGTCCAAAACACATGGCCGCAAGTCTGATGACACGACTACAAAGTCAATCATTTAACTGCGGCCTAGGGTGTCCTGGTGCCATGTGCACTTATGGACATCCTTGTGTTCAAACATGGTGTTCGTGATGGACAAACTGTGGTTTGCGCAGAAGTCCAAAAACTGAACACCACTCGGGTTCAGATCAGAGAGGCCATTCCTCCCAATCACACCCCTCCAGGTCTCACTGTCATTGCCCACGTGAGCGTAGAAGTCCCCCAGTAGGACAATAGAGTCTCCAGGAGGAGCACTTTCAAGCACCCTTCCCAAGGACTCTAAGAAGGCTGGGTACTCTGAACTGCTGTTCGGTGCATAAGCACAGACAACAGTCAGGACCTGTTCCCCAACCCGAAGGCGTAGGGAAGCTACCCTCTCGTCCACCGGAGAAAACCCCAACAAACAGGCACTGAGTCGAGGGGCTATGAGAAAGCCCACACCTGCCCGCCGCCTCTCACCATGGGCAACTCCAGAAAAGAATAAAGTCCAGCCCCTCTCAAGGAGATTGGACCCAGAGCCCAAGCTGTGTGTTGAGGTGAGCCCGACTATATCTAGCCGGTATCTCTCAACCTCGCGCACCAACTCAGGCTCCTTCCCCGCCAGTGAGGTAACGTTCCAAGTTCCAAAAGCCAGTTTCAGCAACCGAGGATCAGAACACCAAGGCCCATGCCTTCGGACACTGCCCGATCCACAACGCACCGAACCCCTACTACTGCCCCTCCCATTGGTGGTGGGTCGATGGGAGGAGGGACTCATGTAACTCCTTCGGGCTGGGCCCGGCCGGGCACCATGAGTAAATGCCCGGCCACCAGACGCTCGCTGGCGAGCCCCTCCCCCAGGCCTGGCTCCAGGGTGGGGCCCCGGTAACCCTGTTCCGGGCAGGGTACACAAGTCCTGTTTTTGTGTCTTCATAGGGGTTATTATGGATCACACTTTGTCTGACCTGTCACCTAGGACCAGTTTGCCATGGGAGACCCTACCAGGAGCTTTTGCTCCAGACAACATAGCTCCTGAGATCATTCAAGCACGCAAACCCCTCCACCACGATAAGGTGGTGATCCAAGGAGAGGCTAGAGGAAATATTAGAATAGCAAAAGTCATTTAATACAGCATTTACTGATTTTGCAGATACTTTCAAACTATGTCAAGAAGTAAAAAATGCCAAAAATGGAGATATATGCAATAACAGTAGACTACATAGTGTGCACAGTTCTTATGAGGAAATTGATTAATAAAGCTGACTTCTGTAAAATGCTTATTAAATCAGCTAAATGCAGAAGTACAGGACATTTGTAGACTGATTTGAACAAAACAGGAAATAATCTTTAAAAGAGACTACACCATAAAGTCAGAAGTGAATAAATGGTATGAAAATCGTACATGTGATGATGTGTATGTTGAATGTCTGATGGTTTGTTTACTGTTCTATGAGAAATTATTCATGATCAAGAAGGCCGCTCAATACCAGCTTCAATGCTGGAAACCCCTTCCGTGGGTGAGAATGTTTTCCCTGCTATAACACACCTGATCATCCTGTTACTTTAGCAGAAGTGCAGTTAGGAAATGGATGATGGTGTGACCTTATGTTTGCACCAGCTGTGACATGTCATAGTGACTGACATTTTCTGCATGGAAATCGAGGAACTTTCAGAGGAGTTTAACCTTTTTTATATATTTGCAGCCCTCTGATTCTTGTCATCGCCACTGTGAAGAAAGTCAGTACATTTCTCTATAATGAGCCATTTCACATCAGACCACTCTGAATAACTTCTGTCATTTATCTCAGCCATTGACTTTTGCAGACATTTTGAAATCAGTAGAATTCTCATTTTTAAGGGCTCATATCCTACATTGTCTTATATATTATCTTTCTTTTTGAGGTACATGTATCATTTTTGTGTGGTGTTATGTACTGAGAACAGTTATAATTCACATTACATGATAATTTTCTAAACTGTCTATCCCTCATGGGCTGGAGGTTAGGAAACCGAGTGAGTTGTGTCCTTGAGCAAGGCACCTAACCCCAACTGCCCGCTGGGCGCTGTGGATAGGGCTGGCCACCACTCCGGGCAAGTGTGCTCTCTGCCCCCTCAGTATGTGTGCTCACTAGTTTGTATGTATTGTTTCACTGCATGGATGGGTAAAATGCAGAGGTGAAATTTCCCCATTTTGGGACTAATAAAGGTCTCTTAATCTTTACAATTAAACAGGGCATTTTTTCTTATTATGCCTTTAAGACTGATATGTGTTTGTAACTAATCTCTGGCCTGATTGGCTGCCGTTTCGTATCTGATTCTAAAAGCTAAGCTCACATACTCCTTATAATTTCAATGTGACGAGCGGGGCTAAGCTGCTGAATGCTGAACAGATATACACATAGGAGCCAAAAGATTATGACCACCTGCCTAACATTCTGTTAGTCTTCTGCATGCCACCAAAACAGCTCCTACTTGCTGAGGCATGGACTCTACAAGACCTCTGAAGGTGCCGTGTGCTATTCAGTACCAAGTCCAATTGACCATTTCCCTTGCATCCAACACGTCCACTATGAGATCCTCACAGCAATGTTCCAACATTTAGTGTAAAGCCTTCCCAGAAGACTAGAAGCTGTTCTTACATCAACAGGGAATAAACTCCTATGCATACTGTTGAATTTCAGAGAAATGTCAGATTTATGACATCAGAGATTTATTTATGTCAGTTTTTCTTGTGACCGTTCTTCTGTGCATGATTTAGAGTCTGTGTTTTGTTTTTGATTAATTTTAAATGACCACATATTTGAAGCTGGTTAAAACAGAAATGTTTGATGAAGGATGTATGTCTGTTTCTATGTAAGTGTATGTGTAGGAAAGATAAATATTCAAAATATTCCAGCATTTCATTTAAGCTGATGATACAAACTTCTAGTTTCATTTAATATGCTGTAAGTCACTTCACCCACAGCTTTAGATACTTCTTCTTTCCTACACACCTCTTTTATAGAGTTTTGTTTTGAGTAAATCCAAATTGGACTGATGTCCTTTGTTTTTGCAAAAAGCATCACGTACCATCTGGATATACATACATGTATGGAAGATGATGGTATATATTTCAGTAAGTGATAATAATAAAATATGCACATGTACCATGGCCATACATACAGTGATATACCACACATTAAAATGTGTCCTTAAAAGTGTGTGTGTGTGTGTGTGTGTGTGTGGGTGTGTGGGTGTGTGTGTGTGTGTGTGTCAGAACAATAGAGGAAGAAAGGCTGTATATGACCAATAAAAGCCTGTTTCCTCAGCAGAGCTACTTAGGACGCCTCTTTACCCCATCTGCTTTCACAACCCTCTGGAGATACCACAGCAGACCTCTTGACAAACACACATCACTCAATTCCTCTGACACAGGTAAAGACTTTTTGTTTCTCTGTATTTCTCTATGTTGGATTCAAAGGCAAAGCAATTCATATAATAATAATAATAATAATAATAATAACAAATACTTAATATATAATTATATATATATATATATATATTATAATATATAATAATAACAAACACAAACTCAAAATAAAAGTCGGTAAAAAGAAAAATAATTTTAAACTAATTTTAAACTTTTAACTAACATTTGCCTAAATATCTATTACATGAACTTGAGTTTGAGTGTGATATATTGTATTAAATCTAACCCTAACCCTAACCCTAAACCTAACCTTAGCTTCAAATCTACACCTATATCTAAACCTAAAACTAACCATAATGTTGTTGATAATCAAAGCTTTATCAAAATTTTGGGAATAATTTAAATATCTATATTTAAATCTATAGGACACCATCAGAATAAAGGGTGATCCATATTTAAAATTTCCTTTGGTCTTATGTTCTCTGAGTTCATCTGTGCACATATCTGAAGAAATGTTTCAAATCAGTCAGTCCTTATAGAAAAATAACAGTTGCCACTTTTCTCACTCAGACTTCTTTGGTCATATGGGACTATTTTGAACAAAACCACAGAAAACCTGTGTAACAAATTACATAATCTAAAAACATTTGAGTTGCATATAATTCTATTCAAATGGTTACTGTTACATGTTTTTGTGAAGAATAAATATAGTAAATTAATCACTTTTGGTCTGGTGTGAATGAGTCAACAACCCAACTGAAATCCATTAAGAGGTCTTATAAAACAGGAACTGTCAAATGAAAATTTAGAACTGATTTTCTTTTGAGATCAGTAGAGTAAAATATACCTGGAGGTTGTTTCTTTCGAGTAATTATGAATATAATGTCACTGTACAGCTTGAGAGCTGACCATAATCCAACAGTGTGGGTATCTTAAACTGAGCAGCTGGTGAAGCTTTATTGCAGATGGACTCATAGCTGAGAAGTTTTGTAAGTTTGATGTATGACTGTTAATTTCCAGGTTCACGGGACTGTCCAGATGTATTCTATCCGCTGTTCAAGGTTTCTGGCTCTGGCCATGGTTCCTATAGCAGTTGTGAGCACTCTGGCCAATTTGCTGCTGCTGTTCCCCGACCTGGATTACCGCTACCTGGCCGAAGGTCATGTGACTCGAGAGGCTGTATGGTGCACAGGGATATGGCTCACTGGCTTTGTGGTAAGTATTGCACTTTGATTATGTCAGGGTGATAGTGTTTTATGTTTGTATATTTGTAAAAATTTTAAAAATAAATAAAATGTAGGTGTATTTTATATATACATAGTAGCCGAAACTGTGCTTTCCTCAAGTACAACAAGTATATTATCAAAGTTTTAAAGCAAATGACACCAATATAATTCCAATATCATTATGCATCCCAAATAAGAATAAGACTGAAACAGTTTAGATTTCGTAGGTGTTATTATTTGTTATTATTATGACATGTTTATTGTAGTTTAGCAGCAGTGAATATGTGGGGTTAAATTATTTAGAGATCATTTCCTCTTTTATTTGACAACAGTAGACTTCTTTTTGTGCTGAATATGGTATCTGTAAAATTGAACGCGCATGTCTGCATGATCAGGTGCATTATGCATTTGTTTATTTCTGTCATGTTTTGGTTCCTTAATGCTGATAGATGGTTCTTTCTAAGTATGTCAAGATCCCCTTTGAACCTCTGATACAGCCAAATATGGACATGCTACAAAACCGCCTTTTTTTCATAACATCACACTTTGACCAGATAGTCATCTGTGGCTTGTTTGTTTCATGACATGTTTTGTCATGTGAACGGTTTGCCTCTTGGTTGTTGGGTACTTGCAACCAGACTGTATGCATGTGCATGTGTTCTGTCAGGTGCTTGTGGCTGCTCGTGGATTTGCATCAAGCCATACAAAAGAAGGATGCTGTCTTTTCAGAACTGATGTGAGTATTAAAAACTCCACTTACTACACTGCAGTTACATCTAGTGGAACTGAACTTAATATAATGTCACAATGCACATAATTTTCAACATACATCTAATAAAGTGTTAAATACATACTAAAGACACTATTTCATAGAAAACTACATTTTCCTCACTTTTGTGGAATGAAAATGCTATTGTTAAGGATAAAACTAAGGGCATTCACTCCCAGGTCCAAGTTACCAAAACAGCCTGATTTTGTTTCATTACTTTTGTGATGTCATGAAACCCAACACATTTACATATATACATCTATTCTATGGAGTTAGATTCATGTCATTAGGAATTTGAATTTAAATGCAAAAATTTGAATTTTCAACTAAATTGAAATATAATGTTTGTAAGAGAGCACTTGATGATGTTGAATATTCAGTTTCTAAAAAGTTTCAGTGTTGCTATTTATTCACTTTTTCAGTTTTACTTAAAATATCTGGGTGTCTTGAAGGCAAAAGCAGTCAAACACCAGATCTTTTCAGTGCCAGGTATATAATGCTTGTTTAATAGCAGAAGTGGTGCGGAATGGCCGACAAAGCAATATTTTTTTAACACTGGCCACAAGTGTAAAATGTAACATCAGTGTATTTTGTTCATGCTTCTAGAGACATGCCTATCAAACCCTGCAACACTGATGTACCTACTACACACATACCACTGCTATTTCAGTGTCACTACTGCGCTGAGAGTGGAACATCACCCAAATAATATCTGGTCCTTTTTTGGTTCCTTTCCATTGATGGATGGGATATGGGGGAAGGGGATGATGAACAGAAGAAACAGATGGTGTTCCTGATAAAATGACCAGTGAGTGTACATAAAATGTAGGTGGGGGAAGGAGGGAACGGGCAAGGGATTCAGCATTCAATTGCTTTTGCCTGCAAGACACCTGGATGTTATTTTGAAAGTGAATCTGAAAATGTGAATTGGTGGGAAAATGTTTTAGAAACAAAATTTTAGGCTTGCAATCGTACATCATCAACCGTAAAATCCAGTTTCAGATTTGTATTGTTCTCTTATAGACCTTAAAATGCAATTTCAGTCTAGAATTCAATTTTAGATTGTATAAGATTAAAAATAATAGCATTCAAATGAAGATTTTTGCATTTAAATTCACATTTCTAATGGCATAAGTCTCCATACTGTTAGCCTATAGCCTAGAGCCATTTACCCCACCCATTCCCACTGAAGTTATAAGCAGTGTTGCAGCCTTTACTGTTTTTTTGAATGAGATACACAGTACAAGACAGCCAATCAGAATTTAGCTCATTTACATATATCAGTCTTAAAGGCACTATAAAATACAGCATGTGCAATCTTAAGAGATAAAGAGGTTAGAACATAATCATGTGAAAATGAGTTGCGGCTGTTTTTGGGACATTCAACCGCTTAAGTGGACCTCATGAATAAAATACATGAAAAGTATAAGCTATGTTATATTCAGTATAGCATTATTATGCTTAGTATTATAATGTCAATGTAATGCAGGGATGCATAACCCCAGTCCTGGAGGGCTGGTGTGCAGTACAGTTTGGTGATTTTCCTGCTCATATACACCTGATTCAACTCATCTGTAAATTGCCGGAATTAATTGGTGTGTTTGAATAGGGAAACTACAAACTGCTGGACAGTGGCCCTCAAGGACCAGAGTTGTGCACTCCTGATGTAATATGTCAGTTCACATCTTAGAAAAAGTATTTTAAGGGTTCCTTAAAAGGCAGTGGTTAACTATAAAACATATATAAAATATAAAAGTATTCAGTCACCCATCCAAATCATTGAATTCATGTGTTCCAATCACTTCCATGGCCACAGGTGTATAAAACCAAGCACCTAGGCCTGCAGACTGCTTCTACAAACATTTGTGAAAGAATGGGTTGCAAGTGAATACTTTTGGAAATATAAGGTAGCATATAACGTAGCATCAAATGTTCTATATAGCATCAAACATGATCTGCTAATGTTGCAAGTCTTAGAACCTTTCTAGGTACTATATAGAACCCTTTTTGCTAAGAGTATACAACAGGTATGCTAACTTGACAGACCCTTTTTCATTCTAGTGTACAGGATTCAAATAGCATGTCTCAACAAAAAATCCTGACTTGAGAGTTTCTTTTTCCCAGATGCTGTGTCGGACTGCTTACTCGTGTGTGGCTGCGTGTGCGGCTGGCTTGTGCTTTTTGATCAATGAGAATGGACTAAACAATGGTCCGCTGTGTCTGCACAATGGAACGGAGGGTCTAGAATGGGAAAGGCCTTTGAAACGCCAGAATATGGAGTAAGTGACTCAACTCTCATAAGTCTCAAAATAGTACAGGGAAGTATACATAGATGACAAAGTGGTTTTTAAGATTTATTTCATTAAATATTAAAAAAAAAGAAAGTTAACAATATTGGGAAATGTCACATGCAAGGTAAAAGCTCATGCTGGCCCCTAAGCCTGAAAGACACAAATAAACGTCTTATTCTTGTACCATGACAAGCAACATAGTCAGGCATGTGAGTGTGACATAGATATTGGGAAATGTCACATGCAAGGTAAAAGCTCATGCTGGCCCCTAAGCCTGAAAGACACAAATAAACATCTTATTTTTGTACCATGACAAGCAATATAGTCAGGCATGTGCAAGCTTTGCATACTATTTGTCTAAAACAGCTGTCCACACAGCTGTTAGTCTAACATTTGTTCTGAAATCAATTGTATGGTTCTGGCTTTCCTGCACAAAGAGCATTTCCATCACAATTACATTTATATTTACATTCAGTGGCTGTTATAACTTTATATTTCTGAAATGGTAGCTTGATAGGAAAAAGAAAATTGGTCAACTTTAACTTTAGTGTTAAAGTTAATGGGTTTATTTATATTTATAATTTATTTATTTATTATAAATAAGTACATTTGGACCATTTATATTAATCCATTCATCCTGAAATGAATACACAATGATTCACAGCTGGAACCTGGCGTTATGAAATGAGGTTAAAAAATATTTTCACACACAACTATTTACTCATCTAGTGGTCACTTGTGCAAACAGTGGACCCCAAACGGGTTCAAAGTACCCAGAGAACCCGCAAGGATTTATGATTGATGATAATACACAAAGGCTCTCAAAGCCTAACATAGAATTTGACCAGTGATTCAAATATATGCATAATTCAGTTCTTGTGCACAAAGATAATCAGAGTGAAACTTTTTTGATAGTGCTCACATTTTTTATTGTTGTTGTTGTTACAATGGTGGTAGTAGGAACCAGGGATTCAACGTCTACAGCACAAGTGAATGCCTTTTATTTTCCAAAACCCGAGTGAACCTATATATGCCAGGTTATCATATGTAATGCTGGTTACAGTAAACAAAAAATATAAATGGAAACAAAAACGCTTACTTTGGGTACTATTTTGTTTTAAAACGCCCTGCAGGAGCCTCCCTTTCAACATGAATGGAGCAAACATACATTTTAGCCCAAAAGCTAACATGAAAACTATTATGAAACAATTTCTCAATGTATTGACAACCATTTCATGTAATAACTTTCTGTAATGTAGCTTTTAGAGGCATTAAATGCTTCAGCTGCCTGATTCCCACCACCACTGTGAAGATTTCAGACTGAGGTTTTTTCCAGAAGGAAGCATTTCACATCAAACTGTTCTGAATGACTTTGCATATATCTGAATAATTGCTTTAGGCAGGTGTTGTTAAGAATATACAATGCAGTATACATATGCAGACTTATGGAGCAAAAAGAAGTGGAACATTTTTTTCTTCCTTTTTTGTATGTAAATAAACACAAATATATGTGGAGAAATGTTAAAGAAAAAATAAAACAACAGACAAATAAAAACCGAATGTTGCTGTTGGAATGTTGCTAATGCTTTTGAATAAACGGCTGTATGTGTGTGTGATTCTATTGTAGTGAGAAGAGTTACCTGTATAAACCTGAGCGATGGCCCTCAGCCTGTGTGGAGCCTCGTGGTGTGGTGATGTGGAACATTGTTCTCTTTTCTATCGTCATGGCTGCCAGCGGTCTTCAGGCTATCATTTGTACAGTGCAGATCCTACACGCTGTGCTTGGTGTGATTTTTGGACCTGGCTTCTGTAAGAACAAGGTAAAGGTGTTAATGTTATTCTCAGATTTGCAAATAGTATAAAGGGCTTGTGAGTGAACAGATTTCTAACTAGCTGTTTATTGCTTATTGAGATTATCATATTAGAGTCACAGAAATCAACTATTAAAAGATCAGATCAATATAGAGTTGTTTTAATAGACATGGATTAAGCCTAGCTGTTGACTAAATGACAATGTTAACAGTAATTCACCATTAAAAATCTAATCTAATCTGTTTCATGAAAATGGGGGTATAATGTCCTAATTGAGAGACTGTAAAACTCATTAGTGTTAAACTGTTAAGGTTTGATTGATGCAGTGGATTTAGGTGAAGAGACAAGACTTTTAACATTTTCACATATTTTATAGGTTACTCCTGCTTGAAGAACCCTAAGGAGTGGTTTGGTTGCCTAAAAGCAGGTGTGGGGGCATTTTTCATCATAATGCCTGTTATATTATATGCTGTAGTTCCTGTTTGAATTCATTTGCAGAACACAGGATTTGCAATGTAATACAAAACATTCCTGCTTTCTTACATACAGTCATATGCCAAAGTCTGGGCATCCCAAACAGTTGATGCAAACATTTGATGAACATTTGAATACCCCAGTCAAATGATATTTTGTAGATTTTCCACGTGAAACACAGAACACACTTATATATTTTTCTAAAAAAAAAAAAAAAAAAAGATTTATTGCACTATTTCTTTTTATTTGTTAAGTTTAACATATTGGAAAAAATATAAAATGTGCCATAACCTCTGCATAGGTCACATAGGATGTATTAACTTTTTTCACTTTGCAATTTGCAAACATGCAATTTGACCAGAAGTGTTAAAACTGAAATGCTCTATTTTTGGTGATTAAGAAGTGTTTCTACTTTTAATGATTGAGAAATGTTTCCCGAGTCTCTGCTTGTTAAGTGGGTGATCAACCTTAGCAATCAAATCAAATAAGGAATAGGAATTTGACAGTAAGTCCTGAACCTCAGTCAAAAAGAGCTTCTTTACTTTTGCAGCATTCCAAGACATTCTACTGTGAAGGAAACATAAAGGGTTAAAAGGTCTTTTTCTTAAGTCGAGCTTATAATAGATAAGCCTTATAAGCCTTATAATAGATCAGTGAGTCACCACTGGCAATCCATTTCTGGCCTGGCAAAATGGCCAAAAATATCCTATTCCCACAGCTGCGTAATATGTTGTACTTACATGGGGCACTAGAGGTCACTCTATGTCCACTCTAATTTTTAGCAGCCATGACATTCAGGGATCACCTAGACATATTTTCTGCATTTAAATGTGAATTTAATGTTTTTATTTAACAGATTGTTCTATTTTTTCATGGTTTTCGTTACTGCTGATCTTTTTTCTGTTAACAGTTATAGTGGCTTCCATATATTATGTTCCGTTACAGTAGCTACAGTGTATTATGTTAATTCAGCACTTTCTGAGGTATCTGTGACAATTTGTGAGAATATTTTAAGACAGTTGGTGAAAAGGTATTTTGCTTTTTATAAATAAGTAAAAAAGTAAATTATATGTAATCAATTTATTATTAACTTTTGTTAACTTTTGAATGGCTTGCCTTCCTTTTGTATACTGTATTTATTTTGTGCTTAAACATGAATAAAGCCAAGACATCTATAGTTTCACACTGTGGTCAGTATGTTTGATCTTGTGTCTTCTGTGTATACTTACCTCCTTCCCTAACCTTAAAAAAAGTGTTATTATAAAAATAATAAAGAAGAAGGACTAACTGAAGAATAACTGAAGAAGGACTAAAGTCATGTTATGAATGATGAAGAAATTTTAACAAATGGTGAAAATGGTTCTGTAGAGTGAAATATTTCTATGAGAAATGTTTCATATCACTAAAATGATTTGTACTCAGTTAAAGGGCCCAAACAATGTAGCACCAAATTTTCTTCCCTGTTTTGAAACGAAAGAGTCAGAAGATTTAAAAGTGTCAAAACATACAACTACCTACTCAGTCCATACAGTCCATGTACGGAAACTAAGCTGCATAAACAGCCCATTTTGAACATGCAAACATATAGCCTTTAAATAAAGCTACTTAACAGGTTGAAGCTTAAGACCTTTTATATTTGAGTTACAGTTACTTTCTATTTTTCTAAATCATTCAAATCTAGCTGATTTTAAATGAAGTGTATTAGCTAGCTATGCTGCACTATTTAACGCTACCTTGCACAGTAGTGGGTAAGAGTGGGCCTCTTTCTGACTGGTTGGTTTCTCCTGCTGCATGTATATAAAAGACCACTTATTTGAAGTGCTTTGTTTCCTGTTTCTTCTTCTACACAGACACCACAATATACTCACAGTGTATGAAAACATGCTGCACAGACAGCTGTCTCTATGAACAGTGCCAACTAAACACGTATCCTCCAAAATAACACACTGCGCTCCGAGTACTGAGCAGAAACACTGATAAACTGATACAGCAGCACAGCTAACACTGTGCACTGAAGCTAAAAACAAGTGGTGATGTACACGGTAGGACAATATGGTCTCTCTACAGCCTATTTTACAAAAAATTCACTCTTAACTTTTATATCTTTTTATTCTATTCAGTCAAACAGAGAAAAGTCGGCATAGACAGATTTTGGTAGCAAATGTCGACGTTTTTATGCACGTAGCTGCCCTACCTGTAATGGGGATTCCTGTTGAGAATCTGCCAAGGCAGAATGTTTGAAATGACCCACAGCTTCTTGTCCGACTATGACAGAGCTATACCTTTTCTTGTTATCATATGTGAGCAGAGCCTCCTTCACTGCGTTTTTTCATTTGGATTGCGTCACAACTGGTTTTCGGGACGTTGGTATCAGCGCATTTTTATGAGTATAAGTAAACTAGTGCGGTATTGAAGCAGTATCAGTATCCATATCTACTCTTGGACACAACTACCTTGTTGATCCACCTTGTAGAGGTAAAATCAGAGAAGGTAGCTTGTGTGTTGCTGCACAGTTTGTGTTAGTCTCTTGTCCATCAGTGGTTGCAAGACACTGCCTACAGGACAATGGAACTCAATTGAATAACATAAAACATTCAAATGTAGGATAGAGGCCCTTTAATATTTAAACCCTATACAGTGAAACAGTAAGAAAGACTTTATTCTGTATCCTAATATAATGAAATATGTTTTGGATTCTTAGTTCATTTTTTGCTTGTTCCACTCAATAAACCAGATATGTAATAGCATTTAACAGCAGTATTTTTAAATGAGTGCAGTTATGGAACGTGTTATATTGTTCAGGCAGTCTAGCTGTGATCATTGTGAATTTATAAATAGCTACAAACTGAAGCTCAAAAAAGAATCTGTTGATCTTGAGCATGCACCATGTTGCTGACATTATAATCCTTTGGAGAAAGGGTTAGACCAGTTGTTTGAAGAAGGTGAATCCCTGAGGACTGTATTGTCAGGATGCAGTTCATAAATTTAGTCTGTTTGATTAGTCTTTTCTACTTCCTCTCTTTTTTTAGTTTATTTTCCCTTCTGTTTTCCCCAAGGGCTTCCTTGTCATGTTTCTCCTCTCCTTCCTTCCCTGAATGTCCGTTATTTAAATTGAACACACATGCACACATATTCCTCTCATGACACTACACTTTACTCAAACTACACTTTATTTTCTTCAAAATTATGCCTTTTCAATTTTCTGACTCTTAGCTTAACTCCTTTCTACAGTAGACATAAAATGGTATTTCAGCCTTTTTGGGGGTCCTTCAGTTCAGTCTCAAATTTCAATATTTTGAATTTAATTTGAAATTCTCTCCATATTTAAATTAAATTTAAATTATATTTTGAATTAACCCCTTAAGTGGCCACCAGAGGGCCCAAAGTTGTATTACATACACCTTTAACCTGAGAATAGCTCAGACAACTTGTACTGCAGTCACTATAGTTACTGAATAAGCCTTATCATGTAATAAGCCTAGACTTTTAAGGGGTTAAACTAATTTACCTGATTATATTAATTAAAATACCTGACAAGCCGATTTCCATGCCATATTTAAGTGTGTTCTCTGTAGTGGATGTTACTTATTTTCACTTAGAAAATCAACAAAACATGTAATTTGATCACCGGTGTTTAAACTTTTGCATACAATTGTATTACTCTCTTTTTCTCTTTCTGTAAGTTTTCATCCAGAAGTTTGAGTCTTTCCCAAAAACACAGTAAAAAGTCAGTAAGATAACTATTTTTACTTGATTCACGCTGTGATTGCAATGGGAAGTGGAGGGAATTTGTTGAATAGTACACATGTTTCTGACACTTCCTGCTGCTTATAAGATCAAGGAGGTGGGCTTTGATCTTGAGCTCCATTGTTAGTGAGCAGCAGTGGTGCTTGTGTTGCTTGGCTCTCATCAAAACACTGTCTTTGCATACTATTGCACTTAACTAGAACTAGAATACAGTTAAAAGAACACAAGACTTTGAGGCCTTAGCTTAGATTCAAGAGGAGAACTCACCAGCCTCTGGCAGGTTAGGTATTTATCTTAAGTACTTGTCTTAAGGAAAACCTTGATTTTCTGTCTTTTTTGTATAAATAAAACTATTTGATGGTCTGTATATGGAAACTAAGCTGCAAAGACAGTCATTGCCCTTGTAATGTCACCAAAACCAATGCATTTATGTATCTCCCCATATACAGACTAAAGCAGTTTAGCCACCTCCATTCACGGTAAAGTTGTACGATTTTTAAAACAGTCACAGTACTGCACCGTTAAAAAGCACATTTTGAACTTTAACACAGTAATTTACAGCACCATATTAACACTAACGGTTAAATAACAACTGTATACTGTGACCACTCAGTCATCTGGTCCACAAGATTATTGGGATGTCGCTGTGTCATGCACACATTTAGAATAGAATAGAATAGAATAGAATAGAATAGAATAGAATAGAATAGAATAGAATAATTTATTGCCCATTTCATTTACATAAACTGTACATTTTTCTTCAGCACTGGCATGCAGAAATATCATATCACACACACAAAACAGAATGCAGTCTATCTTCTTATATGTATAAAAGCAGCAACAATAACATACTGATAAAAAATGTAAGGATATAAGGGTTATTTACAAAATAATCAATACACCACAGACAGACTAATGCACCCAGGGGAATTTATTCTCTCAGGAATTTATTTAAGCCCAGGTTTTTAAAGTATTCTCCTAACTAATGGAATACGACCGTATTTCTGTTACCATTTTTCCCTTCCATGAGAACTTTCAGTCTTCGGCCTGATGGCCTGTGACCTTACTTGTCTGGTTTGCAACTAATGACAGTTTATTTTCTGCTTGACCAATGGGTTTCCACACTATGAGTTTACTAGTTTACCAGTGTAAAGGCTCATTTTTAAATTCTGTTTCTCAGCATTTAAATAAGTGACTTGCTCCACTCGCTGACCCTTTATATTGACTGGCTTATTTACAGAACCTGAGCTGCCCTCTTTCATTTTGTCTTCTATGCACAGCTCACTTCAGACAGCTGTCATCAAACTAGGAGACAGGACTGTTGATATGTTGACAGCAAAGCAGACTGTCTACAGCCTGCTGTCAGGAAATAAAGCCATAACATCTGCATTCTTAATACGAGAGAGATCACTGCTGTAACAGTGCAGCTTATTTAAATATGTACAGAACAAAAAAAGGAACAAAACACAGGCCTATGGTACACTGGTATTCAGGACAAGGTAGTCAGAAAAGATATATGGACTTGCTGGGGCCGTTCACTCACACTCTAAAAGGGGATATGTAAAATAACAATGCATTCACTTGTGTTACCATGTTAACACTTTTTGTCCTATTGTTTTCTGATTTAATACTTTCTGTTAAATTCATCATTTATCCTTCATCCCAAGGTATGCAAAACTGGATATAGAAATATTTCAACACATTTTGATTTTGACTGATGTGTCCAGTAACAGACAGAATCAGTTTTAAGAGTGCAAGAACCTCTGAAGTTATATTGACATTCCAAGCTACTCAAGCACTTTGAAAGATGATGTGGCTGAACTGTGTTAAAGGCTGCAGACCAAACCACACAAAGTGTTTAAACATGGTTCATGACACTGTGGGGCTGATTTCTGTTTCCTACACATCATTTTGTTCAATCCTTTCCAGGCCTCTCTTCAGTCCCTTCTCAACCTTATCTTTCTGTCTGTCTGTTATGACCCATGGTAGTTATTCTATCATTTAACACTTTACAATTGTTGCTGCAATGCTGATAGTTTCAAAACAGATGCCATCGAGTAATTTCAAACCATGCCCTCATATCTTCCACTGTAGTCTTTGTTTTGCTAATAGTAATTTGGCAAAAGTTGAATAACACTGTGATCTGGCTGTCCTAAATGTGAGCAAGACCTGAGGACATGAGCTCCTTTCACATTTCCAAAACACTGATGCAAGATTTTTTTCAATCTTCTTTCAATCTTGTTGAATCTTTCATGTATTTACCAGACATTTTCACTTTGCTTATAATTTGCACAGACATGACGAAAAAATCTAGCAAAGGCAATAAACAATGATAGTAAATAAGCAAATACACTAATTAGTTGATAAACAATCCAGCGTAAAATGTTAAAAACTGTTAAAACAACACAAATTGGGAAAAGGACCTGGCTACAGGAATAACTGAGGATGTCTGGCAATCTATATTGAAAAATATTAATCTATCTTCGATATGTCAAAGACATCGAGTGATCCAATTTAAAGTGGTCCATAGATTGCATTGGTCCAAAGTAAAACTGGCGAAATTTAAACGTGAGATAGATCCTCACTGTGATAGATGTGAAGTTGAGCCTGGAACTCTGTACCACATGTTTTGGCTTTGGCCAAAACTTGAAGATTTTTGGAAGTCTATATTTAGGTTTATCTCTGATATATTGGGGACAATAATAGAGCCTGATGCCATAATCTCTATATTTGGCATTGCACCACAGTATTCTCATTTAAATCAAAATAATAAAATCCTTATAGCCTTTACTACTCTTTTAGCTCGAAAGCAAATACTACTTAAATGGAAAGATAAGTTTTAAAATGTGGTTTATTGAACTTTTATACAATTTGACTATGGAAAAAGTAAGGTATTCTATAAGAGGTTGTGCCTACAAATTTTTTGATATCTGGCAACCGGTTTTGGATCAAATTAGGGAGATGGATCCCTCGCTAATCTCATTCTCACAGGAGTAATGTACATATTTTGTAATTTATTTTTTTTCTTCTCTCCTTTTTAAATACTAATACTTTATGAATCTTTTCAAATCTATATTTGCATTTGTGCAACAGTTGGGGGTTGTTTTGGGTGGGGGGGGTTGAAATAATGACAAAAAAATAAAGCGTGTATTATATAGTGGATTAATGCTTAAGATGTTCAATAAACACACTTTGAAGAAAAAAAAAAACAACACAAATTAAATTGTCTTAAAATGTTTTTTTATTAAAGGCTATTTAACTCTTAGTTGTTGTCACATCCCATAATGCTATGCGCTATGTCATAGTAATTTGCTATGTTATTACTGTTATTTTATGTTATTATATGAACTATGACTTATTTATGATTTACTTTTGGTACATGAAACCAAACAAGTGGCAAATGTGGACTTTAGGGACTTGGGTAGGGGAGGGGATGGAAATAAAATACAAGGCAATTGCTGGATGTGGGAACTTTAATGAAATGCTTATGGAGACGTTTATTGGAAAGCTTATATATACGATGTTTTATATAACCAACCAGTGGACCTCAAAGTGTCTGAAAATTAAGTTTGTGGACAAAACTAGACAGTCCAAGCAAAGGTTTTGTGTACAGTAATATTCCAGAGCACTCCTGCCATTTCATTATACCTAATTTCAATGGAAGAAATACTCATTAGACAAACTTGGTCTTGAGCAGTAGTTGTAAACTTCAGCAAAAAGTGGCTAAGCTAACACATGACAGGCACAAAAGAATAATATGATCATTGATTTATTTCTATGCTTATTTGTATTTATTCTAATGCTAATGTTCATCCAGAGAGTCCATTACTTGTACCTGGTTCAAATGTGTGCAAAGCAACATTTAAATGTATTTTAAAGAGCCTTAGAGACAATCATTCTAAGGTATTGAAAGGACAGCAATTAAAAGCAAATTCTGTATAGTTTCAGGGAAATGTCACTGATATTATCTCTTTGTTCAAGGAAATGTTTGAGCGAGAGAGAGAGAGAGAGAGAGAGAGAGGGAGGAAGAGATCAAGAAAGCGAGAAAGCGCGAGAGAGATAGAAGAACAAGAATCTATGTACAGAGTACAGAGTACATAGATTCTGCTCTAAAACAGGAAAAGCTTGGGGTCATCACAGTCATGGGAAAACACACAGAGCTGTTGTCTAGAGATGTTTTAATGTGATGGAAAGTAGCCAGAGCATTAAGATGATCACTGAGTGGTCATCCCTCATCTTTGCAAAAGTGAAATGCCTCCTAGACCCTCAAAGTGCTGATGCACAGGAAATCCTTCTTCTTCTCGCACAGGAAAGTGTTACAACGTCTGACATGATACTTGCATGAAGATTATGGTCATTCTGGACCACCATGCTTAAGAGATTCACTCCTGCTTTATGAGCTTGTCAGACCAGTTTTGATTATCAAGCCTTTGGTTTTCAACTGTTAATAAAAGTGGATAGGTTCAGTTCTAGACACTGACTTGCTGAACCCTGTTTGAACTCTGTATATCTTTGACCATTATATTGGAAGAATGGCCTACAGTTAATTAAGAATTGTTTATTGCGATTATTATTTTTTTTTAACATAGATGTATTTTATTTTTACAGTGGATGTAGCATGTTATAGGGCAATATTATTATCATTATTAGCGTTATTATTATGATAAGTTATGTCATAATGTGCTTTTTTTGTGAAGAGAGCAAAATTATTTATAATTTTAACTCTTTAAATGAGGCATTACTGTTGCTTTTTTGCGTTCCAACTTATCAAACTTCAGAAAGACAAAATATAATGATTTATTGTGATTTTATATTTTTGCTATATCACACACTCTTGGTTTACAGCTGCAGTTCAGCAGTTCTCAAACTTTTTTAGTTTAAGGCCATTGCTGTGGAAAGTAAGACCCACTGCACCCCCACCATACTTATTTTTTTTCCATTAATAGTTATACTTTCCTTTTAATATTAATACATTTCTATTAGTTTTGAACAACCACCACTTTTTAGATATGACTGAATCAAGTTTAGTCAACTTACACAGAATGGAACACAGGACATGGAAGCTATCCAGCCAACAATGCTAAGAATATGATACATCTATAATGACTAGTGACGTGTAGAACAACAGATATCTAAGATGTGGCACCTTCTCCTCAGAAGTAGAAATGTGCATTATCTTATGACCATACATTCTACAAGAACAAATTAGCCTCTACAGGATAATGCCTACATGAACACCACCAGAAACTGGTAAGGCGTTCAGTAAATGTACAGGGACACTTGAGCCAGGTGGCCATTGGTGTGCTGTTTTTTATTAAAATTATTGTGTATTTACGTGTACAAATACACATCTTTCATCTTTATGTATTTTCACTGGTTAAAGTCTTAATTTGGGATAAGACCTCCCACTTTCTGGTGCTTCTATAAGTGAAAATGTGGACCTGCATGTTCTTCCAAAATTAATTAAAGCCTAGTATTGCCATCTAGTGGTTTACATCTGAAATGCTATTACATAAGCTGTTCTTGTTGATCATTGTTCACTATATTTACCAAATAAAATCCAGTGCAGGTCAATGATATATCTGTTCATTTCATCCAATATAACATCTTCTTTTCAGTGTTGCTTTACCAGAGTCCACATGTTGATGTAATACTGATTCTAGCTATAAGTTGCTCCACTGTGATGTTCCACTGTGCTGAAACAGTTGCTAATAAAATGTCATGAAGAACACACAGTGAGGAGAAACAAATATTCTTATGACACTTTTGTTTGTGTTACTTAATATCCCTCCATGTGCATATCCATTTTAAATTTATCCTTGAAGACCCAATCTCATTTTTTTTATCTCTACCCCTTGTTTCCGAGAGTCATCTTGCCCCTTGGAACTGAATTACAAGTGTTGACATTGGAACTGAATTACAAGTTGACATTTTCCCGTACAAAATGGACAACCCTCAAATAAAGAAGACTATTACTTCACTAACAGGATGCTTGTGGTGCTCTGCAGGCGACCCTGTCAGTCTGCAGTGACAGCAGAGGAAGACAAAGTTCAGCCACCCCACTGCTGATCTGTAGTTAAATATAGATTTGAATGTAGACTTTTTTCTTCATTTTTTGTTCAGTAATTTTATATTATTAGTATGTCATAAGTCTTTGAATTTAAGAGTTAAAGGCCCTTTGGAAAGACACCAGCACTTCACCTTTCATAATCAAATACAGCTTACATGGATGATACTGTACACTCAACTTATAATTAAGAGTGTATTCAGATGGTGCACTGGGAGGAGGAAATAGGTTAAACGTGCCTGACAGACACAACTTCCCATTCTAATTCTGCTTGTAGTGACCCTCCTCCGCAAAGGCTCCCACTGAGCTCTGCAGGGGAGAGAGAGAGAGAAAGAGAGAGAGAGAGAGAGAGAGAGAGAGAGAGAGAGAGAGAGAGAGAGAGAGAGAGAGGAAGCACCACTGGGAATAGTTAAAAACTAAGTGAAGACAGAAAACATAGCAGAGCAGCTGGTGTAGAGAGAAACAAGTATGTTTATGTTGTTGTGTAGGACTGAAAACCTCACACCAGGGATTGTAGAGGAAGAAGGAGAACTATAAAAGAGAGTGCAGAGACTGTTCCTGTAAGTAAGCATCAACGCAAAGGTCATCATATATAGTGCTGTCTGCTACCAAAGAGTCCAACCCACAAAGAAGACACAGCAGCCCTCCTGTCCTTTTGCATCCTGTATGATACATTCTTCTTTTAGAGAACTTGCAAGAGTGACAATCTCTTATCCTCATCAATCTGAGCTATTAACTTTACCTTCAACGCCTGGACCTACTCCTGAATGACTAACAGCTCTAAAGGTTAGTGCTGATGACCGAACTTACTTTTCATCCTGAGATTATTGAATTGTTTCTTTTGGTAATACGTTGTCTTGTGTCAGGATGAAGTTGTAGTTCATTCTAGTGTTGTGAGAAAGCGGGCAAATATGGTTTGAGAGACTTCTTGCTGCCTTTGATCCTTAAGACATAGTTTCACATTTCACATGATTAAACAGAGTCAAGGCCTTCATTAATTAAAGGTTACAAAAGTTGTTTTCACTCACTAGTATTCATTATTTGTATGTATCATTTTATTCTGAAATGGTTACGGTAATGTTTTACTGGAGTGCTCATAAGTGATATGTCATGACAACTGATGTGAACCTACATAAACATCTATCTATCTAAGCCACATGCAAATAAGATCTGAAACCAAAGCCAAAAATTATTTAGTTATTTCTGACCTTCTATGCATTTCCTGTCCTGTTTTATGTGTTGGCGTTTGAGGTACATTGACACAGTGCTCCTTTTAAGATCAGTGCACCGCCACAGTTAACATGCCTGCATGTATTCAGTGTTGTATTTCTTCACAATGATCGAACAGCCTGACATTTCTGGCCTTTGACGTGCACCAACTTTACAGAATCACTAATGTAAAAAATGTGTTCTATTTGCAAATAGGCACTCAAATCAGCTGCTAAAATGCTGTGGTCTGTTCTTGAAGGAGTCTGTGACAACACATAGTCCAGCAGGCGAATATTTAAAGAATGTGGGGTAAATATGAAAAAATACAACAATTTACACGTGTGTATAAATCATTATTTGAAAACTTGCGTATGAGACAAAACAAATCAATCAGTTGCAACGCATCATTTTAAAGGAGATTAATGGTTGAAGTAGCTCATGATTCACCTGGGATTGCCAATATGAGACATGTCTGGACTGAAGCTGCCCTGAGAAAGTAACCTAAATAAATGATGTTTGGGGAGGTGAGGGGATTTTCACTGGTTAAAACAAACAACTGGGGTAAACCACAATGTAACCTGCCTGGAACAAGTTTAGAAGAAACTGCTGTTGTGGTTAGTGATGAGAAGTTTGATTCAGCTTTGCAAATCAGTTCTCTGGAGCCCTCAACTATCAAACTACTTTTGAACAGGGAAAGGGTGACTCATGCATAAAAGAAGCATTAAAAAAGAATGCATTGTTGGTAAATTTTTCACCTCATGTAGTGACTGAAGTTAGTACTGGACTTTAGTACTGGACTGCTGGCATGAGTTAATCCCAAAGATAGCTTGTAAAGCAAGGATGCCATACTATTATAGAAGCTTAGACTGAGTATCTAGCTTGTATTAATTCATTGTATTGTATTAATTGATTAATTCATTTATGCTTGCTTCATACTTCATACTGAAGGTACTAAGATAATGTATGTTGCATTAATACATTACGGTTGCCACTCATCCAGGATTTCTCAGGACCGTCCTTGATTTTAGTTGTATGTCCAAAAAACTAAGCATTTTCTTTTGTTTGCATTTCTTATGAACTGCTATTTTCTCTATCAAAAATGTGTATACAACAAATAGGGTTAATTAGTTCAGCTTATCCTCAAAACAAACACAGTTATTTCACAAAGGTACATTATAACATGTTTGGACACAAAGCACTGCAATGTGATAACTGAGAAGATTAGGTTCCACACTATTAGCAAAATGGTTGCAAAATATTCTATGAATGCTCTAACAACAGCAGATTCTTTTTTTTTTTGCTATACAGAACCAGTGCTTTCACTAAAGAATCCTTATAGAGTCATTATAAGATTAGATAGCTGATCTGACATCAATTCACGTTAGACCTTAGGTGTTATGAGCATTACTGAAGGTTAAGAATCAAGGTAAAGAAGGTAAAGTACCACTGATTGATTATCCAGTCACTTTACAGGGCTGAGGTGGCGACCCTGACCAGCAAACATGATTGGTGTGTGTCATTAAAATGTTCAAGAGCTTTGAAGCACTCCTTAGACAACATTAAAACAGGTCTTCATGTCATTGTTTGTTTAGCCATGATTGTACAGGAAATGAGTGGGCAGTTTTGTTCAATACTGCACTTGAAACATTATGGAGATCCATGTGACTTCACCACATTGTGGCACCACTCAGTTTGGAGCAAGTTGCAAAACTTCATCATACTGACACTATGGTTTAAGGGAAGTATGTAGGTTTGCTTTCATAATGCATGTCTCTGCTTCAACAGAGTAGCCTAAAAGGTCTTGAGAGTGATTATTGTGAACAAGTTACTGTGAGCATGACATCGTCATTGCTGGAAAATGTTTTTAGTAGGCAAGGCATAGTTTTATGATTTTACACGATTTACCAATATCAAAACTTTAAATTTCAGACAATAATGATTAATTATAATGCTATTTTGAATTGAATCAGTTCACTTAATATGTAGAAGTTGGGCATCATGCTTAAACTACTCAAATACTCTACAACCCCACAGGAAGAAATTTAAAGCTAATGTCATGCATTCAGTTTCAATTTATTGCAGTCAGATTTTATTTCTCTGCTATTTAATTCAGTACTTTCTGCTGAAATCAGCAAATTTCTATTTAAAACACATTATCTACCAATATAGATCAGCAAACATTTCAAACCCAGGCATGGGGGTCATTTTTGGTGACCTACATACTTCTCTACCCCGCTATTACCCTTTAACCTCCTTTAAGGCCTAACTATGTTTGTTCTATGTACCACATTATTTGTAAGTCGCTTTGGATAAAAGCGTCTGCTAAATGTAATGTAATGTAATGTAATGTAATGTAATGTAATACTTTGTATGGTGGGTTAAGGCTGATTTAGATCCCACTGGCCATTTTCCAAAACAGGAAATAAAGTTTCAATCGTGCAAATCATGTTACCATATTGTTTTCTCAAAAATTGCAAAATTTCACTGACCAAACTGCCTAATATTTTTGGTGACATTCAGAGGTTCAGAAGCTTATAATTGCAATCCACTGCTATTCTCTAAACCATCTGACAGCATTGGCAAAATTAAAAATAATACTACTTCAGTTTTTGTACAAGAACTTCAACCTTCTGTAAAACCTGTCATGAGGATGTAAACTTTGCCTTTGACAGTGAGTTTCTGTTTCCTTATCTATCACCAGTTTCCTTCCTGAGAAATCTTGGAGAGCATTTTATGTGTTCCATTTTATGCGCTGAGATAGGTAAATAAATGTGAACAAATACAAGCAGTAAGATGTACTGTGAGCATAGATTGAATCATTTGCTAGTTTTTTGTTTGTAGTATACATTACACACATATAGCATTAAGCCAGGACTGGACTGTTTCTTCATTTTTCACCTGTCATTCAGCAGGTGCTACATGACTGAGTGTGGATAGTTCCACTTCTGCTGTGCAGTTTATCTTGATGGTGAAAAGGAAGTTAACAGCATGTTAAACATCTTAAAAATAACACCGTTGGTAAGGAGGGTCAAAAAAGTCATTAAACAATGTCTCTGTAGTTAATGTAAATAAAGAAAAAAATAACTCTTTATTAAAAATAAGCATATAAGTAAATGTAGTCTAAGAAAACAAAAGTCTGCATCAAAAAGTTATTATTGTCTCACTTGCATTTAGTAGTTGCAATTTCCCTTTGCCTACAGAACAGCAAGGAGTCTTCTCCTACAATACTATATTGAGACTGAAGATTACAGATTCTAAGACCATTCCTCAATGCAGAATCTCTCTAGAACCTCCAAAGGTATATCTTCTTCAGGCCATCCTCCTGGGTTTTCAGTGGAATTTAGTTTCATATTTAGTTTAGACTTGGTAACCCAACCCTCATTTTTGTATGGATTTGGGTATATTTTTGGAACATTGCCCTGCTGGATGATTCAACCATGACCCAGTTTTAGCTTTTTGGCAGGTGCAGCAAGTTTTTCACTAAAATCTTCAAGTACCATGATGCTGTGAATCCAACAAGGTTCTCGGCCCGTTAGTTTTTTTCTGAAAAACTGCCCAAAGCATTACATCCACCATACTTTACAGTGGGGATTAGATTCTTTTCAGTGTAACCATCTTTCCTTTTATTTGACTTTCTTTTACTATAGAACGTTGTTTAAAAATTCCAGTAGTGTCTACCAAAATCCAGGTGCTTACGTCTGTAGACAGATTAAAGAAAAGCGTTCATGTGGTATGCCTTCCAGTAGACATGTTGGCATGGAGATGGTGTCTACTTGCAGTTTTATAGACTTGGTGACCATAAAATGTTACCAGATCTTTAATGTGATCCATGAAGAAATGAATCATTCTTACTGTGTGTGGGGGTAAAATACATTTGAAAATACATTTGCTATTTTAAAGTTCAAGGTCAATGCAAGACTATCAAGTGACCTAATAATTATGGAGCTGACTGTATGGTGAAGATTCCAGTCTCAGTTCAAGAATACTTCATTTCTTTGATGTACTCTATGACAGTGCTTAAATATATTTTGTGATGCTTTATTCCATTTTGAGAATCATGCCAGGCATGGCTGCTGCCTAGGAAAGCAATACATTATACATGCTCTAGCTGCCAGTTTATTTGCTACATTCTATCTATATGTATGTGTAATGTATGTATTGCTGTCATTAATCATTTCAATGGTTTTCTTCAGGTATGAACTACATCAATGTTACTCACACCTCTGGCTATGGAAGTCAATCAGCTGGGAACAGGACAGACTTCAGCAGTGTGTTTACGCAGCAAGTCCTTCCTGTGCTCTATGCTCTGATCTGCGCAGGTGGGCTGGTTTTAAATGGCCTGGCTGCATGGATCTTCTTCCGGCTGCCCAGCACGTCTGGCCTAGTGGTTTACCTGAAGAATATGGTGGTGGCCGATCTCCTGATGCTTCTCTCCTTCCCGTGGCGCGTGGCCAGCGACCTGGGAATTGGCGGCTGGCAGATGAAGGTGGTTGTGTGCCGCTACACAGCCGTGCTCTTCTACCTCAGCATGTACACGGGCATAGTGTTCATGAGCCTCATTAGTTTGGAGCGCTATGTCAAAATTGTCCGTGCCTCCTCCTCTTCCTCTTCATCTTGCCTTTGCTCCTTCAATGCCTCTTCCCTCCTGCAGCGTGTGCCCATGGCCAGAGTATTGGCCTTCCTTGTCTGGGCCTTGCTGCTGCTCTGTATGCTACCTAACACCCTGCTGACAAATCGCCCTGCAGCAGAGGGTTGCTCGTGCATGGAGCTGAAAAGTGCACTTGGCCGCCGCTGGCATGGAGTCTCTGCCCACCTAATCGTGGCCATCTTCTGGTTGACCCTCATACTCATGGCCTACTGCTACACTTCAATAGCTCAGCATGTGTACCGCTCCTACCGGAGAGTGCTCCGGGACGGCAGTGAGGCAGGCCGCAAGTCCAACCGCAGCATTTTCAGCCTTCTGGCCGTGTTTTTTCTCTGCTTTGTGCCCTACCACGTATGCCGTGTGCCCTACACGCTGAGTCAGCTGTCAGGCATCAAGTTTAGCATGCAAACACGCTTCCACCTCTTCCAAGCCAAGGAGGCCACACTTTTCCTGTCAGCCCTCAACGTGTGTCTGGACCCCGTCATATACTTCCTCATGTGCAGGACATTCAGAGAGTCACTGCTGCGTAAGCTGTCTACTGCAGACGGCGAGAACAGGAGGCCCTCTATTACCAATGGACTTAGCGTCAGTAATTTGTAGAAGAGAACTGACTTAGGCATACTCTGCCCACAAATGTGTTATTTTGTAACAAGTGAAGTGAGGTTTTAAAAGCTTTAAAGGAAAACTCATTCATCCTACCACACGCAAAGTCCATTCATTCTACATCACAGCTTATCCTAATGGCAAGAGAGTGTTCAAATCTTGTATTGGATTGTGTCACAAGGCCGTCTGCACTAGAAATGTCAAGTCTGCTTGTCAAGTTAAAATTTGTTACTCATTAACAAACATGCTAGCTTGGTAAGTTTTAACTACCTTAACTAGTAGCTATACATTAACAAATATCATTTAAAGTAGTGATGGACCTGTCTAACTTCAGTTCAGGTCAGTGATTAAATGTATATAATGGTCTATGTTTGAAACCCTCATTTGACATTGTAAATAGAAGTTTAAATAATGCATAGAATAACATTATATTGCCTTGACCTAGGTCTAACTAGCAATCACGGACACAAAAATAAACAGTTTTAGTTTGTCTTAGATGTTGAAAAAAGTAAAAATACTACAGTAAACAAATTTGTAGGATAGGAACTATTTTTCCTTCCGTGCTCTCGCTCTGCTTCTCATACACCCGCAAAAAAAGAAATGTACATGCAAAATTTATTTAACAAATACATTTGAAAACGTATGAAAATTGACAAAAAACGCATTTTGCTTTATTTACTTTAGTGTTTGGAATATGTTTTGGAATGAGATGTATTTGTGTAAATGTTGTAAATGTTACATATAAACAAATGACCTTTTTTTCCTATAGGGTACTCAATTAAGGACAAAACAACATTTTGCTGCCTACTAGTAATCAACAATATCTCTCTGACTATCAGTCAACCAACTGACTATTATAATCAAAGATGCAGTAGATCTACAAAGTTCAATCCCAAAAAAAGAAAACTGACAGGATTTCAAAAATACAGTAAATAATGCTTTACTTTATCAACATCATTGGTTTCTGTAAATATATTCTTTTTCTATAATTGATGCCAGCGACATGTTCCAGAATGTGTTGGGACGGGGCAAATTAAGACTAATGAATATAAAAGGAGCAACCAGGGTTAGTCCTTTATAAGCAAGCATGAGTTAAGTTTGCCTCATCCTCTACAGATTCAAGCAATCCAGAGAAATCTGTGTGTGTCAACAACAAAGCCAAAAACTGCAAATGAATTCAAATTAAATTCAATCCTTATGGCACTGCATTAAAAACCAGCAGGCTTCTGTGATGGCTGTCATCGCATCACCGTACCAGCTTGGAAATACTTTCACAAATCATTGATAATAAATACTGTTCATTGATGCATCCAGAAATGCAAGTTAAGCCTGTACTATGCACAGCATAATCCATATGTTAACAGGGTTTAAAAACTCTGCTAACTTCTGTGGGTTTGAGCTTATCTGAAATTGGCTGATGCACAGTGGAAACATGTGTTGTAGTCTGAGAAATCCACCTTTCAGATTGTTTATGAAATACATGGATGTTGTTTTCCCTCATTCATGATCATGCTGTTGTTTGCAGCTACTAAAGGGGGCAGTCGTGGGCTGGAGGTTAGGGAACCAGGCTTATGACTGGAGGGTCACCAATCTGATCCCCTGAACTGACAGGACATGACCGAAATGCCCTTGAGCAAGGCAACTGCTCCCCCAACTGCTCCCTGGCATTCTCTGGGCAAGTGTGCACACACTAGTGTATGTGGGTGTACCAGTGTGCACAGATGAGTTAAATGCGGTGGTGAATTTCCCCGTTGTGGGATTAGTAAAGGGTAACTTAACTTAAAGAGAATGCTTGTGTGATATGTACACTGAGTTGTAGCAAGAAAAATCTTAAACCACGCTTAGACAAGGTGCTGTTATGTCCACATAAAAATTACATAATTATTATTTATAGCATCCACAACTTGAGTGTTCTCCTGTCAGAGAGTCTGTAAATATAAATATTTGTTCATTTATGGTCAGCAGTGCTACATCCTGTGTGTTTGAAATCTGTAATGTAACTAACTCCTGACCTGGATTGTGGCTGAGTTGAGAGAGTGTGGGCTGTGGGTCAAAAAGGTTGAAAACTACTGCATTAGAAAATGAAAAGAAGATTCCCCTTCAATGTTGCTGTGCCATCTTTCCAAGCCTTAACCTCTGAAATCAAATGCAAATCTCTTTTCTTTTTCAAATAAAAGTTGTATTTTTTGTACAAAGCTAAATAAATAAATAAATAAAGTATTTTCCTCATGGGGAGCAACAAATTTCCATGTATGACATCATGTTTTTCACATAAATGTCTGGTCGGTGAAAAGAGGTAAATACACACACAGACACATATGCAGACATTTTTGGCTTTCCATTTGGTCATTATTTTGTTTATGATTATTTCATTGTGCCTTTATGATGCCAAGAGAAATGAGGCAGGTGAGCAAATGAACAAAGGATTTACTTGGAAAGGGGGGGATTAAATGTTGCTTTTACTGCTTTTATGTTTTCCAAAGAGCAACAAAAATTTGGGAAATGCATAAAAACATTTAGTATGATAATGTACTATAACACAAAAAATAACATTATTATGTGAAACGAATAAATGAAAAAATGTAAAAACACGAATGAATGAAATGAAACTAACAAAAGCTGAAAAGATTTATGGGCAAAGGATGCTTCAATCTGTAGAACTTATCCAAATGAATCGATCTCAATTAGCTTTAATAACTAAGGCATTATACAAGAAATAGTAAGGGTAGTAAATAACAACAACAACAAAAAATGTGTGCAATTGTTCTACTTAACAGTATATATACTGCCCCTTGTGGAATCTTTTCACCAACTCAACATAATACAATGGAAATACTATACTGATTGATATGTTTTCAAGGAAATCAAGACATGTGGTTTTCTTTTGAAAGTTTAGATTTTTTTTCCCTTCATTTTTTTATAGATACATTTTTGTCACATTCGAGTTTGAGCCTGTGGGGGCCATTGGCGTTGGGGGCCCTGATTTACAGCCCAGCTGAGCTTGTGTGAAGGCCAGTCACAAATTTCATAATTAAGAAATTTGAACTCACTATCAATTGTAATATAATGAATTGTGATTAACAATTTAACTTTGTTTTGTAGTAATTTTCCCTATTAAAGTACAAACCTCCATTTAAGACCATACTTTTTGGCTAATATTAGATTATACTGACATGAAAGGGTATAATATGGAACGGTTTGGTTTTGTACTTAACTTTAAATCCTCCTAACGTGCTTCAAGAGTTTTTCTATGCCCCTGTCACTTTCAGATTGTTCTGGATGGCAATTTTTTGCAAAGCTGCTTTGTAACTATAGACTGTTGCTTTGTGACTGAACGACTGACGTTGAAACTGCTATATAACTCAACCAAAATTAACTGAAGAGGAACGAGGAAATTAAGGTCAGATGCAAGACATTTTGAGTGGTGATGTCACCCGTGATGCTGGCAGCACATGGAAAGAAAACAAGAGAAAGCAAGAGAAGAAAAAAGTGAAGGACAGCAGTGCTGTGTGTGCTAGTTTCTGTGCCAGTTTACAGTGCTACTTCTCAGAAAGTAGAAGCTGAACTCAGATAAACCCTTCATTGATTGAAAAGCCACAGAAGCCAACATATAGACTTATCACATTGCTGATCTCTACAGGTGCCTGTTATGAGACTGTTCACTGCAGAGCAGTGAAAAGCTTCTCTGCAAACATTCTGTTTGACAGGGGATAAAATCTGAATATAAAATTTAAATAGAGGTGGTAATAACTACTTTTGATTATTAATAGCTTTTCCTTTTCTCTAAATATTTTGCAATAATAACACTTTTACTCAAGCATATTTGTGGAGGACTAAAGTCTGATCAAATCAAATCAAATTTGTTTGTATAGTGCTTTTTACAACTGATGTTGTCACAAAGCAGCTTCACAGAATTCCAGTAAAGACAAATTTTTAACATGAAAAGTAAAACCATCACGAGCAAGCCATGGCAAGGAAAAACTCCCTCAGAGCTGAGGAAGAAACCTTGGGAGGAACCAAGGCTCACAAGGCAGGGACCCATCCTCCTCAGGTCAAACTACCTACAAAAAAATGACCTTATACATCACATAAGTCTGCTGTTATGCTCATGTGTACCGATATAGTCATAGTATAAATATAATGTAAGCAATGATGATGATGATGATAATAATAATAATAATAATAATAATAATAACAACAACAATAATAATAATAACCATTATTATCATCATCATCATTATTATTATTATTATTAATAATAATAATAATAATAATAATAATAAGGTTCCTCTGTTTTGTTACTGTTTAGAAGGAGGATGTTCCGTAACATCCAGCATTTCACATCTTTTACACAGTCCTCTATTTTCTTTAATCTGTATTTGTCATCAGGCTTGGCTGATATGTACAGTTGCGTATCATCTGTGTAATGATGAAAGTTAATGGGTAACAGGTATAGTGTAAATAATAACTGTCCTAAAATAGAGCCTTGCAGAATTCCAAATCTTACTTATGAATAATTGGAAGATTTCAATTGGAAGAATCGTTCACCTTTACGAACTAATTACGTTCTGATAAGTAACATTTGAACCACAATAGGGCCGTCCCTGTGATTCCAACCATGTTTTCTAACCTTTCTAGGAGAATATTGTGGTCTATTGTATCGAAAGCTGTGCTGAGGTCAAGTACCACCAACAGGAATACATAGCCTGGATCAGAGGCAAGAAAAAGATCATTTGTTATCTTAACTAGAATTGTCTCAGTGCTGTGGTGTGGCCTGAATCCAGATTGGAATTTTTCATACACTGTGTGCACAATTATTAGACAAGTCTTATTTTTGAGGATTATTTTTATTAATGACCAACTACAGTGCTCTCAGTTAATCCAAAATGTTAATAAACCTCAAACATGAAAGTTTGAGAAAAACAAAGTGAAGTTTTGGCTTTCTTAGGAGAATATCTATATGCGCACATTTATTGGGCAACTATAATGGTGCAAAATTATTACGCAGCTAAATGAAAACACACATTTTCCCATCTCACTTTTTTTATTTTCAATTTATGTTCAAGTGAGAATTATAAACAAACAACTCAAAGCTTTCCAATGAACATTTCTGAGAAATAAAAAAAAAGGTCAGGTGAGGAAGGGAGCCACGTCATAAGTTTTTCATCTTCAACTCCTTTACTGGCGAGCCATACAGAGGAGTACTCGGATGCATGTGATGGAGCGTTGTCCTGCATAAAAATCATTGTCTTTTTGAAAGATGCAGATTCTTCCTGTACCACTGCTTAAAGAAAGTGTCTTCTGAAAACTGGCAGTAGGCTTGGGAGTTGATTTTGAGCCCATCTTCAACCCAGACACTTCAGCTTATGTGTCTTGTTCAGTGGTGGTCGGGTTTCAGCCTTCCTTACCTTGGCCATGTCTGAGTGCTGAGTGCTGAACATCTTGTACTTCTTGATACTCCAGCTAGGTTGCAGTTCTGGAATATGACAGAACTGGAAGATAATGGGTTCCTGGTAGCTTCACGCTTGATTCTTCTCAAATCCTTGGCAGTTATTTTGCGTCTTTTTTTCTCAGCACGTTTCTTGCGACCCTGTTGACTATTTGCAACAAAACGTTTGATGGTTCTGTGATCTCGCCCCTAATATCTTAGCAATTTCAAGAGTTCTACATCCCTCTGTGAGACTTTTGGTCATTTTTGATTTTTCAGAGTCAGTTCAATCTCTTTTTTGGCCCATTTTGCCTAAAGAAAAAAGCTGCCTAATAATTATGCACACCTTGATATAGAGTGTTGACCTCCTTAGGCCACACCCTCCCTCGTTACACAGATACACATCACCTGCTATGCTTAAATCCATTAAGCATTCAAGTTTATCCAGCTTGGAGTTAGAAAATATGCCTAAAAAGGATAATATGGTCAAAATACTCACTTGCCTAATAATTGTGCACACTGTGTATATATGGTTCTTATGTAGATATGAACTAAGTTGTTGGGCCACAGCTTTTTCTAAGATCTTAGACATAAATGGTAGGTTAGATATAAGACTGTAATTGGACAATACGCTAGCATCAAGATTTGGTTTCTTGATTAGAGGTTTAATAACTGCTAGTTTTAAAGCTTTAGGTACATGGCCCAGGCTAAGGGATGAGTTTACTATAGTTAAAAGAGGACCTATGACCAGTACTGGTAGTACTTCTCTGAGTAATTTTGAGGGAATTGCATCAAGTATGCAGGTTGTACAATTTGATAATATTCTCTGGTTCTAGCTGTGGGAGTAGGTAAGTTCCCAGCCTTCTTCTGCAACTACGCTATGTTTTATATCAGCCACATCAGATGACAGCCAAGTTGGATTTAATACTGTGAGTTGAATTTGTTTTCTAATATTTTCAATTTTATTATTAAAAAAGTCTATAAAAACTTCACTGCTGAGAGTCGCCGGAATTTGTGGTTCAATACCTGCCTGATTTTGTGTAATTCTGGAAATCACACTAAACAGTACTCTAGGATTATATTTATTATTTTCGATCAGCGAGGCCAGATATGCTGAGCGAGCTTTAGTGAGAGCATTTCTATACTCTATAAGGCTGTCCTTCCAGGCACAGTAGAACACTTCCAGCTTGGTTGATTGCCATTTCCACTCTAGTTTCCATATTGTTTGTTTTATGGTACGGGTTTTATCACTGTACCATGCAGCAAGCTTTTTCTGTCTTATCCTTTTTATTGTAAGTGGTGCCACATTTTCTAAAGTACATCAAAAGGTATTTTCTAAATATTCGGTTAATACAACTAGCTCCATTGGATCTGATGGAGTGGAAACTGGGGTTGATAGTTCTCGGAGGTTTTCTATAAATTGTAGGGCGTTAAATGGTTTATTTGAGCACTTTGTAGAATAGCAAGGGGATGTATATATACAGTGCATCCGGAAAGTATTCACAGCGCTTCACTTTTTCCACATTTTGTTTTGTTACAGCCTTATTCCAAATTGAATTAAATTAATCTTTTTCCTCTAAATTCTACACAAAATACCCCATTGTGACCATGTGAAAAACGTTTTCTCGAGAGTTTTGAAAATTTATTAAAATTAAAAAACAAAGAAATCATATTTACATAAGTATTCACAGCCTTTGCTTAATACTTTGTAGAACCACCTTTGGCAGCAACTACAGCCTCAAGTCTTTTTGAATATGATGCCACAAGCTTGGCACACCTATCTTTAGGCAGTTTTGCCCATTCTTCTTTGCAGTACCTCTGAAGCTCCATCAGGTTGGATGGGAGACGTCTGTGCACAGCCATTTTCAGATCTCTCCAGAGATGTTCAATCGGATTCAAGTCTGGGCTCTGGCTGGGCCACTCCAGGACATTCACAGAGTGGTCCTGAAGCCACTGCTTTGAGATCTTGGCTGTGTGCTTCGGATCGTTGTCCTGCTGAAAAATGAACCGTCGCCCCAGTCTGAGGTCAAGAGCGCTCTGGAGCAGGTTTTTATCCAGGATGTCTCTGTACATTGCGGCATTCATCTTTCCCTCTATCCTGACTAGTCTGCCAGTTCCTGCTGCTGAGAAACATCCCCATAGCATGATGCTGCCACCACCATGCTTGACTGTAGGGATGGTATTGGCCTCGTGATGAGCAGTGCCTGGTTTCCTCCAAACATGACGCCTGGCATTCACACCAAAGAGTTCAATCTTTGTCTCATCAGACCAGAGAATTTTGTTTCTCATGGTCTGAGAGTCCTTCAGGTGCCTTTTTGCAAATTCCAGACGGGCTGCCTTGTGCCTTTTACTAAGGAGTGGCTTTCGCCTGGCCACTCTGCCATACAGGCCTGATTGGTGGATTGCTGCAGAGATGGTTGTCCTTCTGCAAGGTTCTCCTCTCTCCACGGAGGAACGCTGGAGCTCTGACAGAGTGATCATTGGGTTCTTGGTCACCTCCCTGACCAAGGCCCTTCTCCCCCGATCGCTCAATTTAGACGGCCGGCCAGCTCTAGGAAGAGTCCTGGTGGTTCCGAACTTCTTCCATTTACGAATGATGGAGGCCACTGTGCTCATTGGGACCTTCAACGCAGCAGTAATTTTTCTGTATCCTTCCCCAGATTTGTGCCTCGAGACAATTTTGTCTCGGAGGTCTACAGACAATTCCTTTGACTTCATGCTTGGTGTTTGCGCTCTGACATGCAGTCAACTGTGGGACCTTATATAGACAGGTGTGTGCCTTTCCAAATCATGTCCAATCAACCACAGGTGGACTCCATTTAAGCTGTAGAAACATCTCAAGGATGATCAGTGGAAACAGGATGCACCTGAGCTCAATTTTGAGCTTCATGGCAAAGGCTGTGAATACTTATGTAAATATGATTTCTTTGTTTTTTAATTTTAATACATTTTCAAAACTCTCGAGAAAACTTTTTTCACATGGTCACAATGGGGTATTTTGTGTAGAATTTTGAGGAAAAAGATTAATATAATTAAATTTGGAATAAGGCTGTAACAAAACAAAATGTGGAAAAAGTGAAGCGCTGTGAATACTTTCCGGATGCACTGTATTATGGCTAAGACATAGCTCATATGACATTAGGTAATGGTCGGAGATGGCTGAGGTTTGCAGTAGGATATTAAGCCTCTCTATGTTAAGACCTAATGTCAAAACTAAATCTAAAATCTAGCATGTGACTACAGTTGTGCGTAGGCCCTGTTACATTTTGGGTAATACCAACAGAGTCTAGGATTGAAGTAAATGCCTTTATTAGTGGGTCATCTGCCTCCTGAAAATGGATATTAAAATCTCCTACAATTATTACTTTATCATTGCACACAGCCAGGTTTGCAGGGAAATCACTAAATTATTTTAAAAATTCAGAGTAGGGCCCTGGTGGTCTGTAAATGTTAAATAATGAAAATGCGTTCTTTTTGTGGCCGGTTTTATAATGTTGATGGAAAGAACCTCAAAAGAAGTGAAGGTGTCACATTGTTTCTGACTGATATCTAGTGTATTTTGGTAGATTACACATAATCCACCTCCTTTGCCTGATAATCTTGGGCTGTGTACAGAATTATAGCCTACAGGGGTGGCTTCATTTAGTGTTGAATATTCATCCGGTCTAACCCATGTTTCAGTGACACAGAAAACATCAAATTTATGATCACTTATAATTTCATTTATGATGACTGCTTTTGAGTTTAGTGATCTTATTTCGAGTAACCCAACCTTTAGATCTGAGGTGTTGCTGCTAATATCTGAACATGATTTAATATTGATTAGGTTGTTGAAACAGGCTGATTGGATTTTCTATGTTTAGATTTAATTCAGGGCAAAGACACAGTCTCAATACAGTTGAACCTAGGTGACGCCTCAAGTCAGTTCGCAGACGGTCAGTTTAGCCTGTCTTTCTGTGGCCTGGTCCCAGCTCTGGATTGTCAGCAGCTGTTTACACTGCTCTGCCGACTAACTAAAAGACTATGAGTTATGCTGCAAGTAAGGCAGCACCCTCCTGCATGAGGTGGACATCATCCCTACCTATAAGACCAGACTTGCCCTCGAAATGTAACCAATTATCTATAAAGTGCACTTGATTTTCTGAATACCACTTGGACATCCAGCAGTTTAATGCTGAAAGTCTGCTGTAGGCTTCAGCGCTGCGCTGCATTGGGATGGGACCAGAGCAAATTACGGTATCAGACATTGTCTGAGCCAGTTTAATCACCTCTCTAATATTATCCTTAGTTACCTCAGACTGCCGCAGACAAATATCATTGGCATCTACATGAATGATTATCCTCGAATATCTCTTATTAGCTAACAGTCTAAGGTGGCCACTAATGTCCAGCGCTCTGGCTCTGATAAACAGCTAACTGTGACTGTTGGTGCTCCTAAAGGAGTAGCCAATTTCACGTGTTGAACGAGCAAGTCTCCTATAACCAGAACACTTTTAACAGGCTCCTTGGCGGGTGCTTCGCTGAGCAGGGCAAACCTGTTTGACACACAAATCGGAAGGAGCGTGGTGTCCTGGTGGGCTAGCTTTTCCCCCGACATTAGCATTAGCCTTAGCTTTCTGTCTATGTGACCAAGACGTCACCCATTCCCCCCGCTGTGAGCGCTCTAACGCCGGAGTCGAGGGGGTGCTCACTCTCCCTAAGGCACCCTGGATGCGCACCTCTAGCTGGTCCACCTTATCCACCAGAGAGCTAAATAGCTGGCACTTAGCACAAACACAGCTATTCACTCAGTTTCATGTTAGTCAATAATACCTACAAACCAAACAACTGATAAAAAGTTGGGACAGTAGGAAAATGTAAATGAAAACAAAAAATACTGATTTATAAACCTCATTTGAGCTGTATTTAAATCAACTGATCAAATTATTTAGCTACAGAGCTGAAGACTTATAACAGAAGAATGGTAATAAAGTATGCCATAGAAACTGCATCAGTTTGTGTCCTTAATCCTAAAATGATTATGAAATCTTATTTACATTTTAATTTATTTATATTACTTCCTGCTCAGTTGCACAGCATCATGTTACTCTTCCACTTTGCACATTTTGTGTATGTATATATAAAATTATTTATTTATTTATTTTTTACTTACTTACTTATTTTCTGTTGAGTGATTACCTGAGCATCACCACAAGCATTTCAATGCATAAATGTCTTGACATGTTGTGCAAATGACAAATAAACTTGAAACTTGAAACTATATTTCATAGATGGATATTTTGTTATATATTTTCTGCAATATTGTTCTTGTTTCTTCTGTTTTTCTGTTTCTTGTTACTTTATGACTATGTATGTGACAAATAAAACTTTGAAACTGAGGTGATGTTACACAGTGGTAAATATTCTCCTGTCCCAAACTTTGTCGCACTTGTAGCAGATATTAATCCAATATTTCTCCCAGAATCAAGAGCATTACAAAGGAGATTGTAAACATCTGTTGTAGTAACTGTCTTTAGTCTTTGGAGAAAGCTTTACACTAAATGTGCGTGGAACATTGCTTTGAGAATTTTTATTGAATTTGGCAACAGGAACACTGGTGAGATCAGGTAAAGATGTTTGATGTTTCGCTCTGGATCACACTCCAACACAACACTCTAACTCATCCTAAAGGTATTGGTGGGAATGTAGTTCCACTGCCCTACAGTTTAATGTTGGGGGGCTTCATATCCTTCTAGCCTACACTTGGCATTGGGCACGGTGACCTTAGGCCTGTTTGGCCTCTTCAAAACATCCAGTACTATTGTCGCTGTTTTTCTGTGGAGAAAGTTTTTGACATACAGTGTTTTTTGTTTTTTACCACTTTTGATTTAGTACAGGTCAAATAATTTTAACTAACTAATCTAATCATTAACTAAGTACTGTAAAAACTAATCACTGATTTCTTGTTTTTTATGGAAAGCAAGTCCATTAATTAATAAGTATTACAATGCTGACCCCTTGTGTCTGACTCCATAACTGCTCATGCAGTCAGGCTAATATAAATTACTACTGTGTGGTGTTGAATTGGTTAAAAAATTCCACAAGAGGGCAGTATATAGTGACAGTATGGAATGGGCTCACACCATGACACTTCTTTCAAGGCTGTTAGTTATAATGTTTACATACTTCTATGTCATAGATGTCCAGCATGGTTTACAGCTGCCCTGTTTACATGACATTCAGAAGAACATAAAAGCAGCTTTTTATAGCTCTTCTCCAAGTAAACAGCCGTTATTAAGTTGCTCATGTACCACCTTTCTCTTTGCATCATAAAGACACAACAAACGTCATACGCAAAATAACTGTGTGTGTGTATGTGTGTGTGTGTATTTATCTCTTCTGGGACCTGATGTTTCTTTGGAAAATATGATGTTGTGACATAACATGGTACATGGAAATATGTTCCCTATGAGGAAAATCATAGATGTTTACAAAACATTTGCATTTGGTATCTGAGGTGAAGTTTGGGATAGATAGCACATCAAAACTGAAAGGGAATCCCATGGATTTCTCAAACATTCTGCAGAATTCAGTCATTGAGATGTCATTCAGAGTGGTTTGATTTAAAATGGTTAATTAGAGAAATATTAACTCATATTTCTTGGGGGAACATTATGTCTTACAGTGCCCTGCATGTACCTCTCTGCCATGAATGAATTAAAAAAATAAATTTTAAGACAAAAATGTTGCTCAAAACTAACATAAGACAATGTCTCAGACATCAGGCAGTGTATTAATAACGATTTCATGTAATTACTATGTGTAAGGGAGCTTGCAGATGAATTAACCCTTGTGTGGTGTTGATATTTTTGTTATTCAGTGGTCTTGTGGACCCATCACAATCAATTTAATCAATACAGCCAAACAATTTATGTAAAAATACCAGGTGTTTAAAATGTCACAAGTGGCTAGCATAGGGTTCTCCTTTAGCAGCTGTAGTCAGTCAGCAGCCTGTCCATGTTATTCACCCTCACACACACACACACACACACACACACACACACACACACACACAAATAGCAGACCATGTAGGAAAGAACATGAAGTGAAGGGACACAGCCCCTCCACACTTTTATTCCCCATGGGTTCACCCAACATGTGTAATATAAATGTTGCGGGGGGGTGCTGGAGCCTATCCCAGCAGTCTTCGGGCGGAAGGCAGGATACACCCTGGACAGGTCGCCAGTCCATCGTCAATGAAAATGTTTGTTTTATATTTCTATGTAAAGGCCAAGGAAGCTGAGGTTGAAATGTTTTTCTTTTGGTAAACACCGAAAATGGATCATCCTGCTTTCCGCCCAATGACAGCTGGGATAGGCTCCAGCAACCCCCCGCGACCCTGAGGGAGAAAATGTGTGTGTGTGTCTGTGTGTGTGTGCGTGAAAATGGGTCCCACAAACCCAAACACTACCCAAGGGTTAAACTATCACCACCATGGTGAAAAATTCTGATTAGATATGTTTTAGAACCACTCTGAATGACTTTATTTGCATTCAATGATTAATGCAGAAATCTTGGAAAATGTGGAACTCCGCTTTAAACTTAAATAATACAGAAGGTAATGGAAAAACTCAACCAAGAGAAGAATACAAAACTCTGTGTGTGTACAGCTGTCCTGGTTTCCCTTTGTACTCTTCCTATTAACTTACATTTGCATTTGGTTAATACAGCAGTCCTGGTGTGGGTGGAACCTTTTAGTCATTCTGGACTTAAACAGGCTTCTGATTTGCGTAGTCTTGATTCTCCATTATAAAAACTTTTTAAAAAGTATTTGTATGCTATAAGGCCACCTGCTATTACCTACTGAGAACATACATTTTCATTAAGAAAGATCCGGACCCTTCAGTGTGTGCTTCGCTTCTGGTCAGTAGAAAGGTAAAGGTAAACAGCTCTATTACATTCTGTGGTGCTATTTTTGACTTGCAAATGACATATCAGCTAGGAATATATGAGAAGCTACAACACAGTTTGTCTGCCCCACTGATATCGTTCTCATGAACTAATTTTGTTTCGGCTCCCCACAAACACACACAGGAACCCAGTTTCTTCCTTGTGTGAGTGTAGGAGGAAGTACTTGTGAATAAATTACCATTACATCTAAGCATTGCTGCGCACTTCAGTGACTGTGACTGGGTAAGTCAAACTTATATTTCATGCTGTATGGCATTAGTGCATCTTAGATTAAAATTACAAGGGAACCTTTTACAGCCAATGTATACTTTGCACTTCTTTGATTTTTAGGGTCCTGGTATAATATATAAGTTTTATTTTATAATTTATAATTTATAAGTTACATGTACAAAATCCAGATAATTAATTATGAGGTGTTAATAAGAGATGCAATTTGGATGTCATGAAAGTAAATGAAGTAAATTTTACAGTTACATTTACAGTATTTAGCAGACACTCTTACTTTGTCTATCTAGAGAAAGTATCTTTGCTGGTTATCAATAGGTGAAAGAGAGATAGTCCTGAGCTCAGATACTGCTAGAAACAAAAAGTCACGGTTGATACCCAGAGAAAAGGAACAGAGTTGAACACAGAACTCTGTGCAATACAATGCAATACAATACAATACAGTAATCTACAATACACAGTGCAATACAATAAAATAAAATATATAAGTGCAGCACAATATATTGCAATCAATATTTAATTCAGTGCTTATTTAAGTGCTGTATAAAGAGATGTGTCTTTAGTCTGCGTTTGAAGACAGCAAGAGACTCGGACGGCCAGTGGGAGGTCATTCCACCACTTGGGTGCCAGTATGGAGAACAATCGCGACGTTTGCCTTCCACGCGCCTTGATGGATGGCAGGTCAAGCCGAGCTGTACTCGAAGCTTGAAGGGCTCGTGGTAAAGTTCGAGATTTCACCATTGCCATCAAATAGGTAGGGGCTGGTCCATTTCTGGCTTTGTAGGCAAACATTAGGGTTTTAAATCTGAAGCGTGCAGCTACAAGAAGCCAGTGAATGGAGCGCAGCATTGGAGTGACGTGGCTGAACTTCAGGAGATTGAAGACAAGCCATGCTCATCTTCAGAATAAAGATATTTTGATTAAAAAAACTGGCTAAGAGACAGATTTCAGTGAAAATCTAAACTAAACAAATAATTTATTTGTGGTCTATAGCCAACGTTGATTCTCTAACTGACTGTGCAGGTTTACTTTATGTTTAACTTATTAACTTTTCTCCAATATTGGGCTCCACTGGATTATGCTAGAACAGGGGTCAGGGTCTGAATTTCAATTTACCTGGGAACCACTGGCAAGGTGGTTGAGAAAATGCAAGAAAAAGCATTCCAAAATTTTAAAGTATGAATTTTTAACTACATAAAGTTTTTAATTTCATATTTTATCTAATGAAATAAGTAAAGTATGGGGAAAAATGTGTGAATATAACTACATAACATATATACTTGTTTAAGAGCATCTTAGTCACTGTTTTATACTTCTCCTGTCAATAATAATAATTATTTAATAGTACTATTATTTATTATTTAATATTATTTAATAATAATATCTTTATCTACAGAACATTTTTCATAGTGGAGGCAGCTCAAAGTGCCTTACGGATAGAAGATAAAGCTTAACAGTAATAGAAAAAACTATGAATATCATTGAAAATCATAACGTACAGTGACAGATCAAATTAAAGAGACAAATAACAGACATAGAATTTTAAAGAGACACATTTTCATTTTTTTGACTGTCTAATAAAAAGTGTAATTGAATTCCAACCATAATAACTGAAAGACGCTTTTCCATATTTACTGTAATTTATGGGAGGTATTTGCAGAAGGTCAGTAGCTGCAGATACGTGCTGGTACAAAAACAGGCAGACGATCTGTGATGTAGACTGGTGCTAGGTCATTCAGAGCCTTGAAAACTAATAGCAGAACTTTAAAATCTATGTTAACAAAAGAGGCAATGCAGTTACATCAAAACTAGAGGGAGATGAGCTCTGGTTGCTATTTTTGCTAGGATCCGTGCTGCTGCATTGTATACAAGTTGTAGAGGATTGTGTATTGTTTCATTAGGAAGTTCAGTAAGAAGAGAACATTACTGTAAACTTCTGCTTCTAACAAGGCATGAGCATAGTTTCTCTGTGTCATTTTAGGATACAGACTGCCGGACTTTAGCACCAAGAGGTCTGTCAATAACTGAATATTTCATGTCATACACAATATTTCTTTCAAGAAATTAAAAATTTGACTATTAATCTTCTTTCTCTTTCAAACACAAAACACCTACCCTCTCTTCTAAATCAGATTTGCATTGGACTTCTATGAAGATCAACAGATCTCAAAAACATTATTTGAATAAATCTTCAAAACTTACTTGGCAGGCTAACCACTATTAAACCATCATTAATTATTAATATTATTCATTATTTCTCCTCTAATTATAGTAGGTTAAGTAGTTTGTGTGGTCGGTAACAGTCCTCAAACGTGATACCACTTACCACACAGAAACAGCCCAGTCTTCAGCTGGGTCAGACACACAGTATACTAAAGTATAATAACCTCACATGAAACCTGCTTGTGGTGTTCTATGCATGTGGACAAGTAGGTCAGTGGACATATAGCATATATTTTCTGATCCTTATTGTGCTAAGCAAAAACAGAGCTCACTGAACAAAAGACGAAGGTAGATTATTATTAACAATTATCAGTCTAAATTAGAAAAATAGCTAAGTTTGTCAGAGCCAAATTACAGTCATGCCTGCTTATGATATAACATTAAGGTGGCACTACATTTTGCCTCTAAAAATATAAGCAGCCTATCAACCTAAGCTGATTGATATCTTATGTTAGGTTAGGTGACCATCCACAAGTTCAGATGGGTAAAGCAAACCTACCCATTAAATGTAAAGAAAGATTTATGCAAGAAAAAGGGAAAAAAAAAAAAGTTACAAAAATTGTAAATATGTGACAAGTTGTATGACGCTGCCTTTAATTAAAAAATGTAATATGTTTTAGAGATAGGGCCTTTTAAGGAAATTTATCTTCATGTTTTTCTTCTGTCATGTGGTCAGTCATGAGAAAAACATGAAAATTAGCTCAAGAAATGATCAATCAATCAATCAATCAATCAATATGTCCTGATTGCTGTTTTCAATATTCCAAAGAAGACGTAATGATTATATAGACCAATGGTGCAATATGTAAAAATCTCACAGCAGCATGTAAGCTGGCAAAAGCACCGTTTTGCACTATTGCCAAACAGACTGTACAGGTTTCAGTACTTCCTTCCCTATACAGCCAGTTGAGCAAGGAAGAGGCCAAGTTGGTGAATCATGTCCAATCACATGAATTTCAGTGGAAACACAACTAAAACACACCTGAACAGTTCTGGCTTAAAGAAGCTCGAAAATATAAATTTTACATTCATTCTCGATCTTACATTACACCATTTCCACTAAGTTCATTTACATAATAATACTGAGTTGATACTGATTTAATAGTATAAGTACAGGTTAGAGGACTGTTTGCTTTACTATGATTTCTGTTTGTCTTTCATGCATGTAGCTGGGTGTCCACAATGGCAGCCACCAGTCTGACCACTGCTTTGAGCTTCACCTTGACGGTAAACACAACAAACGCAACATCGTCACCCTGTGTCCGGACAGAAGTGCCAGCCCATCCTTTCTTCATTTTTGCCTACTGCCTAGTGTGTATGGTTAGTTTGGCACTGAATGCCATAACCATGCGAGTGTACTTCTGCTCTTCACAACGGCTCCAGTCCAGCGTCACTGTCTACCTGAAGAACCTGGCTGCAGCTGACTTCTTCCTCTGCCTCTGTTTGCCTTTGCGCATAGCCAACTATGCCAGCAAGTCTCTAACTATGCGACGCATTTACTGCAATTTTGGTGCTACAGCTTTTTACTTCAACATGTACGCCAGCATTCTCTTCATGGATTACATTGCTGCAAACAGGTACCATAAAAGGAAGAGTTTGTGCAAGTGGGTGCCACAAAAGCAGTTTCTGTGGCTTATCAAATATAGGTCATGCTTGCTTATGTCAAACATCTGAGAACATCCTCATATTCACTGCAATTTGTCATGATTGGTGGGGCTATCTGTTGTTTTCTTTGCCCCCTTAAACTTACAAAAGAGTGTTCTTTGAGGTTTCTATAGTAAAAGCAATGGTTATATATAGAACTATGACAACTCAAAGAACTATTTGAATGCTTGCATGGTTCTGTCCATGGTTAAAATGGTTCTTCACATTGATTTACTACCTGTCATATATGGTTCTTTAAAGAATCTTTTGAAAATGGTTCTATATAGTGCAAAAAAGGGTTCCACAATTGTTACAAATCATAAGAACCCTTTTTGGCACCCTTTTTCTAAGAGCGTAGGTTTGTTAATCAGTTATTACTCAAAACTGATTACTTAATTGAGTAATGTTTATGAATTATTTAGTAACATTTCAGATATCTTATGAGAACAGAATAGATGTCTAGACCTGCTCCCTTGGAGTTTAAAGGGTAAATAATACACTTACTGGCCACATTACTAGACCTCGTTGTTACACCTTGGAAGCATACAGTTAAAAATATTAGGCCATCTTTTTCTGTACCTTTTGTCAGTCGTCCTGGTGTTATTTTGTTTTCCTGATCTGTTCTCACCCCAGCAGTAACTGAAAATAGCCTGCAGAATATTACTCATATCCGTGCAACAACCTAACTACTTACAATCTAACATAACGGCCTGTGTCAGCATCACTGCTGTGCTGACAGTGGTCCACCATCCAAGTAATATCTAGCCAGCATCACTCCGATGGTGGTCTCTTTCCACTGATGAATGGGCTAGATGGTGGCCGACAAAATGCACAGCAACAGAAAGGCTCCAGTTAGTAACTGTAAACCTACACAGTGTACCTTCATATCATTACTATCAGAACAAAACCTCAAATCTCCCAAAATGAAACTTTACAGAATAAGGAAAAAAAATATCTTAAAGCTACACTATGTAAAGGGGATTGGTAGGCCTCTCTGGTAGAAATGTGAAATTGCATGTAATGTGTGAATGAACATTTTGTAATGCCCATCGTGCTTCAGAGCCCTTCCATGTGTGGATGAATCTGATGATAGCAAGCATGTTGAAAAAGCATTCAGATAGAACACAGTCAAACCTTGGTGAAAGATGTCTTCTGAGGATGTAAGTGAATTTCCTACTGTCATCGTTTTCGTCGGTATAATGTTGATTTTGTATTTGAGAACTAACATTGGGCTGGACCTTTCTTATGAGCCTCTTTTGAACTCCTGCAAAGTTTGACCTGCCTCTGTCTTTTAAATCACTATTTCAGGATTTACAGAGTGACTTGCAGCAGCATACCATGTTTTAACATTTTTTTCTTCTGATACTACTTCTTTCAATTTTAATAAAAAAATGTACATAGTGCAGCTTTAGCTTTCACTGTAAATTAATGTAACAGCACTTTGTTACTCATTCCTCATTAATTTTCTGCTGTACTTAATAACCTCAAGGTCAGCAAATAATTAATGCCTGTCTTTCTTTCATTAGGTATCTGAAGATCGTCCGTCCAGTGGAGACTCATGCTCTGCAGACAGCCCGTGCTGCACGTTACATCTCCATAGTGACATGGGTTTCCTTATCAGGAATGGCATCTATTTATTTTATTGTCTTCCTCTGTACATCTTGGACTGTTGATCCAAATCCGAATGTCATTGGCTGTGAGGCCTTGCACAGCTCTAAGGTCAACATGCTTTATAAGATCATTCACAGCGTTTCTGCTATCATATTTGTGATCGTTTTGGTGTCCTTAGTCCTGTTGTACTGGGGAACCGTGCGAAGGCTCCAACAATCACAAAAAGCCCAGGCCAAGCCTTCCAACCATAAGCTCAACAAGTCAAAGCGCAATATGTTAGTGCTAGTGGTGGTCTTCTGTGTGTGCTTTGTGCCTTATCACTTGGTGAGGCTGCCTTATGCTTTCCTGAAGCCCCTGCTAAAGCACTGCGCTACAGTACAGGCATTTTATATTGTAAAGGAACTTACAGTTCTGATTTCAGTGCTCAATGCTTGCCTGGACCCGCTGATATATTTTATCTTCTGCAAGGCCTTCAGAGCCCAACTTGGCATCAGAAACCGCAAAACTACATCGAGCTGGAAGCTGAGTGATGTTCCAGGAGATATGAGAAGACAAAGCAACTCAGATTCAAGGGTCTCTACACTGAGACATCAAAGTGTCATTTAATCAAACTGTATCTGCATGGACTGGTGACATATTGATCCATATGTTGGATGGTATCCTGCCATAGTCACAAAGATATTCTACCAAAGTAGATAATTTCATAAATCATACTTTCAGAATGATGGAATGAGATACATTTTTATAAATCCTTTGTGTCATGTCTGCTATTAGTTAAGTAATAGAACATGAGAGGGAGCAAAATATCGCAGCAACAACTTTGGAATTATATATTGCCCTACTATGATATTGTCAGATGCTGTCACATGGGCTGCAGGTCAAATATTATCTTTTAGATGATTGTTTTAGTTATCCAGTGTATCCATTTTCTGCTTTTTGTACTTGCTAAAGTAGAAATGTATTAAGTCGCAACTGGTGCTAAGCAGAATGATAGTTATTTAGAAAAAAGGCTTCTTAACCAGTCAGATTGTACTATTGGAACTAACTGTTGTATAATACACATTAAAATGTAAATATCAGTCAAATAAACTATAATAATGTTCTATATGCATCTATACACATTAAAAAGTGTCTATTGATATGTGTCAACAGCTTTCATTGCACTGTAAAAAAACCCTTTACTGAGAGTGGCTTCATTGCAAGAAATATGAATAATGATTATGACGACATCCAGGGCTTGCAGGGAAATAAACCAATGACTGAGGTGTTTTCCCCAAAGTGCACTGTTACAGTTTCCGCAATTTCGGTTTTGTAGCAGCAACTTCCTCCTCTGATAAGCCACAACCTGGGGCTCCTGCAAACAGAGCAGGCTATATACTCACTGACATAAAATGGCAAAGCAAAGGGCATGATCTTTCTCTCAAAATTAGCCCTAGTAGCATGAGCTGATTTGCACTCTTGGTTTTAAAAGCAGTAAGCAGGTGGTTTATGGCTTTCCTACTGAAAGACAGTCTGGAAAGTTTAGTTTTCCGCAACGTCACAGCGCCTCACTGGGGAAGAAGTGACTGACGCCCTCTTTCACTTCGTAGAATGTCATTAGAGTCGCAAAGAGAAGATTAAATCAGTCTGTACAGTTACTGGAGGGATCATAACGGTAGTGGACTCTCGGTGTAGGTTGGATGAATGGACCTGAAAGGACTTCATATATAACTACAGCCCTTTATTTGAGAAGATGATGTGCTGATAAGCACCACCTAACAGCTGAAGATGCGGTGAGTCTTTTTCTGAAAAGCGTACTTAGTCTGAGAAGCACGTGTGTCTGTGTTGCTTCCTGCTTGAGGGTTTATAGACTTTATTTTCAGGTTGCTTTGAAACTTCGAGATCTAGTTTCTGAGTTTGGTTTCTTCAAAAAAAGGGGAAAAAATGGTATCCATGGGTACATCCAGGTTGTGATGAAGTTCATTGGTAGATTCATGTGAGATTTGGGAAGTAAAAGTGGCTTCAGGAAACAGACTCATGGACTACAGCTCAGAATCACATACATGTGTAGGCTTTGCTAATCTACATTTGACTTTGAGGACAACATCCTGTTCTTCTCTAACCTTTAAAAAAAAGGATCTGTCAAACAAACAATACACTGTTCATCTTGGGGTACTGTGTGACTAACATGTCTGTTGACAGAGACGTGTTTGGATACTTTTCTGAAATTTTTATAAAGTGAATGAACTGAAAAATGAAATGGTCCACTGTAGATTCTTTGTAAATGTTCAGTATACATTTAAGTAACATTCAACTGAATAATCATTAAATGCCACTGATCTTAAAGTTGAATGTAACTTAAATGGTTCACTAGAGATGCTTTGTAAATGCTCAGTCTGCCTTTCAATAACATTCAACTGAATACCCATTAAATACAACTGAACTTGAAATCCAGTGTGAAAGAGTTTATTAAATCTAACCCTCACCCTAAACCTAAAACTAACTTTAAGGCAAAACTAACATCTACTATTAACCCTAACCCTAGCCATAATGTCGTTGATAATCAACTGAGGATCACCTGAAGGTTTCTTAAGGATTTAAGTAGCTGTACAGCATCTATAGGGGACCATCCAAATAAAGTGTGACCTAAATTTCTGTTTTTGCCTTGCTCTCACATCCATATGGAAGTAAAAGTGGGACTTTGGGCAACCACACATAACTGCATATTAGCCAATAAAATGTTTTCAGTACGGTATTTTCCAAAATATAAAGTGTGTGTGTATATATATATATATATATATATATATATATATAAATTATAAAGTAGATATATTTTCCAAAATATAAATCTCTTCTGATCTTGACAATTCTTCCACCAGAAATAATTTTGTGTATATTTGGTTGATTTCCTGACTGGATATTTTATTTTACACAGGAAAAGTCCAAGTCTTTTAAGTCCAACTAAACAAAACACTGTAAGAGTTAATTTGACACCGGGGAATTTAGCATGCGTCTACATTAAATTTCCCCCTGACAGTCAACAAGGTCTGTCTATCTATCCATGCTTGTTTTTGGAAACAGGTTTTAAATGCAGTGAGAAGTATGAGAAGAAAACTGTTTAACCAGGCATAGATACTTTGACAATAAAATGAGGTTAATGAGAAATAACGGCTTCAGTGAGAGTCTAAACTGAACTACAGTATTTAGAGTTCCAAAAATAGGTTTTTAGTGACTGCATGAGCCTCTTAAAGTAAAAACCCTGGTTTTGTGTTTTTAGAACAACTCTAAATAGCACAGGGCTAAACATCAAAATTGTATGTATAACTGTGTGGCATTTGAGGGTCAAGCATGAATTTTGCCAGGACTGTTGTTAGTTTGCATATTTATTGAGATAATTCTACTGACAAATATGCAATAAAAGTTTTATTGATTGTTTTCCTTTAAAGATTTTTCATACATTTATTATTTACTGTTTTGTTTTATACTCCATCACATTGGATTTGAAATGAAACAATGAAATAACAGGTTTAATCCCACAATGTGAGCTTTAATTCAGCATGTTTCCATATTGGATTAACTATGTAAGTTTCACAACCATTTTGTACACAATCACCTAACTTCAAGTGAATTAAAGCTCCATTTTTATATTGCCTTATTAGTTTATACACAAGGTTCTAGTTGCGGTATTTGATTCTGGATTGATCTGGCTGTTTTTGTTGTTTCTGGACATGAGGAACAAAGACGTATCGATGCTGATACCACAGACCATCACAAGGCTTAAAAAATCTGAATAATTCAACCTGAGACAAAGTATCACAATCCACTGTTGGGACATTTAAAAAATTGATTTTCAAAAACTGCTTTTATTTTTGCTCTAAATATAGTTAATCAGCCAAGACATACGTTTACTTCCTTATTTATAGGCTATGTTCACATTACCACTGAGTTTTTCAGACCTATGTAGTCATGCAAATCTAAACCTTTCAAATCAGAGGTCCTTTAGAGCTGCTGGGTGATTTTCCTGTGTGGTTCTAAATTGGATACATTTCTGATTTGCAGCCCTGCAACCCTAATGGGCCTGGTTACAGTTTGCATTAACAGGCATGTTAGTGATCAGAACACATTTGGGTTTCACTGCGTGAAAAGTGATCTGTCAACCAAGTGAACGATACACAGTTAATCTTGGAGCACAGTGTGATAAACTTGCCCTCTGCTGACTGAGACATGTTTGGACATTTTTCTCTTTTCTGAAGTCTTTATGAACTTCTTTTTTATCTTACTCTCACATCCATATGGAAGTAAAAGTGGGAGCAACCACGTAATTAAATATTAGCCAATAAAGTATTTTCAGTACAGTATTTTCCAAAATATGAAGTAGATCTGTTCTGATCTTGAAAAGTCTTACACCAGAAAGAATTTTGTGAATACCTTGGGCCTATTTGGTTGATTCACTAGGTGGATGTTTTACCTTATAGAGTATTTACCATCTATCTAAGTACTTAAAAGTTCTTTAAGGATTCTTTAGTAAATGAAAAGAAAATCCCAGACCCAGGAACACTCAAAGAACCCTTTGCATCATGAAAACATTCTTCAAATTGATGGAGAATGTGTTCAATATGATTCTATATAGAACCTCTTTTTAAAGGGTTCTATTTAGCACCAAAAGGAGTTCTTCTTTTGTTATGATGCCAAGCTTGTAATAATAGAAAAATCCTTTTGAACACATACTTCATCAATCTGAAGAACCCTTTCATGATGCAAAGAACCCTTTAATTAATCAAAATGTTCTTTGAGTGTCCATGCTTCTATATATAACCATTTTTTTCACTAAAGAACCATTGAAGAACCATAATTTTAAGTGTGTAGCCCAGTTAAATTTCCCCCTGACGTTCAACAAGTTCTGTCTATCTATCTATGCTTGTTTTTCATCTTAAATGCAGTTTGAAGCATGAGGAACTAAAGCTGACTAATACAGCACAGCTTTGTTGATAAAGTATGATTGATGAAGGATAAGGGCTTCAGTGGAAGTTTAAACTGATCTATTTAGAACTCTAAATATAGGTTGTTACTGACTGCATGAGCTGGTCTTCACCTCTTAAATTAAAAACTCTGGTTTTGTGTTTTTAGAATACACTCTACATAACAGAGCTAAACATCGAAATGATCTAGAGTACTGTGTGAAAGTTTTAGGCATCTGAGCTAATTTTTAAACAATTCACCTCAGCAATGAGTTTATCACAATAAACATTAGAATAAAATCATATTCATAATTCAGATAAACATAAAAACAATAAAAAGTAACAAGAATTTCTTGGGTCCATATTTTTCCTTGACCCCTTCACAGCCACTTGTTAATATCATCATTTACATCATGAGCACAATTTACTGAAGCTGTGATTGGTCAAACCAGGAGTTGCTTTTTAACCACATATAATACTGATTGTATATATATCATTATTAATTTTCTATACATTTTGTTTATTCAAATAAACACGTACTACACAAAAAAATTGATTTTGAAAATGTGTCTTGGGAGCCCAAGACTTTGGCACAGTACTGTATATATACACTGGAGTGGCATGTATGTTGCCAGTATTATTGTTGGTTGGCATTGTACTGATAATGTTGATAATTGTACTGAAATATTATGCAAAAATAGTTGTATGGATTGCTTTATATTAATGAACCACAAAAGAATCACAACCATTTTGTACACAATCCCCTAATTTTAAGCTCAGTTGTTTTATTGCATTACTAGTTTATGCATAGAGCAGTTGATTAGTAGTAGTAGCTGTAGTTTTTGGATCTGGAGCTTGTTTTTGTTGTTTCTGAACATGAGGAACAAAGCAGTATCGATGCAAAACATCATTGTGTGAGTTTTTTTAGAGATAAAATGTTTTTTTCATTATACATCACCTCTCTTTTCAAAAATGTGATATGTCTTAAATTGTTACAAATAGATAAGTAACATTTTGGAATAGATATATAGAGCATTTTTGAAACTCTTTATATATACAGTACTGCAGTACTGTAGGTTTTAGGCATTTAAGAAGATAATACTTAAAACACTCCTGATGTTGCAAACCACAAAGCGTTCACTTGCTCAGAAAAAAAAAAAAAAACTGTAATATTAAATAAATGCAAATAATATACTGGCGATAAGTGGTGATTTTATGTTTGTCAAGGTGTTTACAAACCCCTGCTCGAGTATCTGCATTATTTGTAGATACTATACCTGGTTTGGCTAATCAATGTGTCATTAGTCATGCGTTCTGTGGTGGATTTAAGCAAACCTATGTGATGGCTGGATGCACTGAGGACACATCTAGAACCAAACCAACTTATGTGCTTATAACTAGCTTATAGCATTTCAACTACATTTTTGAAAACATGTATGTCTAATGTGACCATTTGTTGTTTGTTAAACATTTGCTCCCTCTTTCTTTACAGGGATTCCTTTCTGACTTATCACCAGATCAGAGACGTGGTTCGTCTGAGTCAAAAACACACTGACCGCTTCCTTTCTGATGTCTGTATTCACTCCCATGTGAAGTGAGAAAGCCACATTCAATCAGACTCACTCTATCAAGTTCACAAGCAGAACAATACTACTTTCTTCAGGACCTTTGATTCTTTGTGCTGGAGTCACATTGACCTAAATGCACTCAATGGTGGGAACTTCATCCAGCATCTTTGCAAAGATGGTAAACAACCAGTCTGCAACAACCCCCATCATGAAGATGGAGGAGGAATGTGTGGTCAATGACAAGATGATACCCTTTGCTTCAATCTACATCCTCATTTTCCTAATAGGCTTGGCTGGCAGCCTGGTGGCACTCTGGGCTTTCATATACAGTAAGAACTCTAAGAAGTGCATAAATGTCTACCTTATCAACCTTCTGACATCTGACTTCCTGCTTACACTGGCATTACCGTTTAAGATTGCCAAAGACCTGGGAGTGCAGTCTCAGAGACTGACCATTTTTCATTGTCAAGTCAGTTCGCCACTCATCTACATCAACATGTATGCCTCCATTATCTTCCTAGCCTTCGTCAGTGTCCACCGCTACCTTCAGATCACCCATAGCTCCAAACTGTTCCGTCTGCAGGAGGTGGGCTTTGCTGTGATGATGTCAGTTGTGGTTTGGCTCTTGGTGCTCTTCATTAATGTTCCAAATATGGCCATCCCGATCAAGGACAAGATTCCAGACAGCAATTCACTAACCTGTGCTGACTTAAAGCAGGAGATTGGCAAGCACTGGCACACCCTCTCTGCCTTTCTGGGCATGGCGATCTTCCTGAACGCCTCAGCAGCCGTGCTTCTGTCCAATGGCTTGGTGCTTAAGCAGTTTTGGGGCAGACGTGGAGGAGACCCCAAGGAACAGGCCAGCGCTCACCAAGCCACCGTTAACATTACTATGGTGACCGTTGCTTACGTGGTGTGCTTTGTGCCATACCATGCCGTGCGGATGCCTTACACGTTCACCCAGAATCAGGTAATCACTGACTGCAGTGTAAGGAAACATCTTTTCTTAGCCAAAGAGTCCACTTTGCTTCTGGCCATCTTGAACCTGTGCTTTGACCCAGTGCTCTACTTTTTTTTCTGTCGCTCATTCAGAAACCAGATCACTCAGGTTTTCTCTAAAAGGACCATATCAGACAGAAATACCAATGACCGAGACCAAGAGCTACAGTTGCAACCAGTGACAACAGTGTAAATAGCCTTTTTCCTGCAGCAGAGAGCACGACAAAAAGAAAGAAAGAAAGAAGTCTGAAACAGGAAGCCACATTCATTACATTATATTTGGTGCTGTGCTGTATGCTGTGGTACTGTAATAGAAACATGCAAACAATTTGAATTCAAGCACTGCACTGCATGGATCTGAGAATGTAAGACACAGAGAATGTTAATATAGATATGAGAAGGCCAAATAAAAACTGTAAACATCTCATTATAATGGTGACCAAATAGCATGAACATGCAATAATGTGCAACCCCCCCCCCCCCAGTATATCTTAGTGTACATTTACAAGGAGGAAGATAAAGAAGTGAACTATGTTGGTGTTTATACTATTTCACATTTAATGGAAATGATTGTATTTATGTAATTATATATGTAACTTACAAAAGAAAAGTTTTGTTATTCTGTCATCTCCAGTCCAACAGTCCAACAAAGTTGTAATCACACAAGTTAGATATCTCTCTTCTTTTATCTAATGATCAGTCATAACAGGGATTACATACAGGCTATTCATTTTTTCAGAAGATATTTTCAAAACAGGAATAAATTATATAAAGAAAATAAAACTCCTAACAACTGTGCAACCTGTGCAAAACTATCAAAACCAGAGGAACAGTGTTTAAAGCTTTCATCTTTGAGAAAGAGGAGAAAATCAATCTCCACTCTTGCTTCAGATATGAAAAAATTCACAGGTGTATGTCCATCCTTCCACTGTGAGAAGACAACTCAACACTATAAGTCTAAAAGGATGTGTAGCTGTTCAAGAAGAAAAGGAAATAGCTGAAAAGGAATAAGAACATTTGCAAATTAAACATAGAAGCTGCAGATTTTCTCAGAGCAATGAACTGACCTCCCCAAAGTCCGGACCCCAACACCACCAAATACGTTTGGGATTACTTGGACAGTGAGAAGCAAAAAAAAATTCAACTATGGAGGTGTGGAAAAAATATCCCTGCAGATTTCTTTGAAAATCTAAAAACATATCTCTGTGAAGAATGAAATTTGTAATAAAATGTAAAGGGTGGACTCTTTAAATACTGAATTCTGTTTAGTTGCTAAAGCCTTTGTGTACTTAAAAATGAAAAAAAACTTTTCCCCTCAGACACTGAAAATGACTAACTTGTATTTAATGGCTGTTTTGACTGTAATTAAGGGGTGGTGATTTTTGCAAAGTATTGTATATTAATAATCTATAATCATGTTGAGTAATACATTAAAATGCTGAATCTGATGTGCTGTTCTTAAATCAATCACAGAGTGGAATGTTTAACTTCACATCATGCTTATACATAAAAAACGTGCTCAAATCCATTCTGGCTCTAATACTGCTGCTGCCTGTATACAGATATACAGCATCTATATACAACCGCTCATCACTTTAATATACCTACAATTAATTAACTCTGGCTGCTTGAAGAGATAAAACAGCTGATATCCCCAGTCTGCTAGAAGTAGAAGCACTGAACAGATGCTACAGGAAAACGATCTTGATTGATGGTTAGAGTTATATCCTGTGTGCTTGGTTTTAATGAGGTCTCTTACTTAATCAGATCTACATCTAAGATTGAACTGTTGATAGAGGCACTCACATATTACACTCTGTCTTATCATAAAGATTATCTATCTTTTACTTCTCTCTGACTTTAGTCATCTGGCCATTGCTTATTTATTTCCAGTAAAACATGCCAAGAAAAAGAGAACTGTGAGCAACCTAAAAACAGACAGTTGACCCGATCAAAGACAAAGTCTGTGAGTCATCCTCATTTATGCTTCAGATGATGTTATGTGTTAACACCCACTGGTTATTTCTCACCACTTTGTGTCTAGATGTTATTCAATAGGTCAAAAATGCCAGAGGGTTATTTTTGCAATACCATGGACTTTCCCATTTGATAAACTGAACTTATTTTCTTTTTCTTTTAAATGAAGGGAGCATTTAGAGGTTGTAGTAGGCTAAACCATTGCTTGTAATAACAAAGCTTTATAAAATTCCCTTCTCTAGTTCATCAGCACACAGTATGACTGTTATTGTATTCGTAGCTTTAACCATATGGTATCTCCCAAACACTCAGCACAACCGTTGACTCATTTGATGCTGTCAGATCATGTTGGGCTTTCCTAAAACAGATTTTTTTAAAACTTAATATTTGATTATATTATATTGATTATATTGATAAGAGAGTTTAATGCCTTTAAAGGGTCCCTCTCAGAAAGTTCATGAATTTTTTTCATGAAAAGTTTTGTCTTTAGAGAGTGTGTAGATATCTCTACAATTAACCAGTTCACATCAAAACACTTTGAATGACCTCAGACCTGAATCATGTAGAAATTTATATACAACCCCAATTCCAATGAAGTTGGGACGTTGTGTTAAACATAAATAAAAATGGAATACGATGATTTGCAAATTCTTTTCAACCTATATTCAATTGAATACACTACAAAGACGAGATATTTAATGTTCAAACAGATAAACTTTATTGTTTTTTGCAAATATTCACTCATTTTGAATTTGATGCCTGCAACACATTCCAAAGAAGTTGGGACAGGGGCAGCAAAAGACTGGGAACATTGAGGAATGCTCAAAAAACACCTGTTTGGAACATTCCACAGGTGAACAGGTTAATTGGAAACAGGTGAGTGTCATGATTGGGTATAAAGGGAGCATCCCTGAAAGGCTCAGTCGTTCACAAGCAAGGATGGGGTGAGGTTCACCACTTTGTGAACAACTGCATGAGCAAATAGTCCAACAGTTTAAGAACAACATTTCTCAACGTGCAGTTGCAAGGAAATTAGGGATTTCATCATCTACAGTCCATAATAACATCAAAAGTTTCAGAGAATCTGGAGAAATCTCTGCAAGTAAGGGGCAAGGCAGAAAACCAACATTGAATGCATTGAATTCAGAAAACCACTGTCAGTGAACACAGTTCGTCGCTCCAGCTACAAGTGCAAGTTAAAACTCTGCCATGCAAAGCGAAAGCCATATATCAACAACACCCAGAAACGCCGCCGGCTTCTCTGGGCCCGAGCTCATCTGAGATGGACTGACGCAAAGTGGAAAAGTGTCCTGTGGCCTGACGAGTCCACATTTCAAATTGTTTTTGGAAATCATGGACGTCGTGTCCTCCGGGCCAAAGAGGAAAAGGACTGTCTGGATTGTTATCAGCACAAAGTTCAAAAGCCAGTATCTCTGATGGTGTGGGGGTGTGTTAGTGCCCATGGCATGGGTAACTTGCACAGCTGTGAAGGCACCATTAATGCTGAAAGGTACATACAGGTTTTGGAGCAACATATGCTGCCATCCAAGCAATGTCTTTTTCAGGGACATCCCTCCTTATTTCAGCAAGACAAGGCCAAGCAACATTCTGCATGTGTTACAACGGCGTGGCTTTGTAGTAAAAGAGTGTGGGTACTAGACTGGCCTGCCTGCAGTCCAGACCTGTCTTCCATTGAAAATGTGTGGATTATGAAGTGCAAAATAACACAATGGAGACCCTGGACTGTTGAGCAAGTGAAGTTGCACATCAAGCAAGAATGGGAAAGAATTCCACTTACAAAGCTTCAACAATTAGTGTCCTCAATTGCCAAATGCTTATTGAGTGTTGTTAAAAGGAAAGGTGATGTAACACAGTGGTAAACACGCCCCTGTCCCAACTTCTTTGGAACGTGTTGCAGGCATCAAATTCAAAATGAGTGAATATTTGCAAAAAAACAATAAAGTTTATCCGTTTGAACATTAAATATCTTGTCTTTGTAGTGTATTTCAATTGAATATAGGTTGAAAAGGATTTGCAAATCATCGTATTCTGTTTTTATTTATGTTTTACACAACGTCCCAACTTCATTGGAATTGGGGTTGTATTATATATATTCGAGAGAGAGAGATTGCCAGTCCCCTCCCCCTCATATTAAAGTTGATTAATGTCAATGAGAGGATTAAGCAAAACTACCCATGTGCTCATGAACAAAATAAACTTGAAACTTTGTTCATGACAAAACTGAAAGTAAAAAAAAACTATTACTTATTTTTGATGAACACCAACAGGCAGTAGTGTTTACAAACTGCAGCTCAGAAAAGATAACAGCATCGTGTGAAGTGTTACATACGTGCTCATATGAACATGCATGAAATGAAACTCATGCTTTGCAGCAGCAGCTTCTGTGGAGACCAGTCCAGACAATAAATGGGCGCTATCGCACACTCCTTATAGGTGCACATCACTTTAAAACAAGAGAATGATTAGCATATGATTAGACTAGATACTTTGGCCTAATGCAAAATGGAAAGCAATGGATTGGCTGACTGTTGATTTAATATTGAATTAAAATTGTGAATAGCTGGGAGTACTCTGTAATATGGATGCATATTTCTCAGTAAATAATAACCATCAAGTATTCAGCCAAGTCATAGTATAAATATTTATATTTGAAAATGTATAAGAGGAAAACTAGAGGAGCTAGTTTGGATGGGCCTGATGCAGCTAAAAAAAATAATAACAGCATTATAGGGTGAAGGAGTTTAAGTACCTCGGGGTTTTATTCACGAGTGATGGGAAAAGGGATTGTGAGATTGGCCGCAGGCTGGGACAGGCGGCAGCAGTAATGCGGTCACTGTACCGGTGAATGGTGAAGGATGCTGTATGGTGAGCCATAAGGCAAAGCTCTCTGTTTACCAGTCGGTCTACATCCCGAAGAATGAGGTCGCGAATACAAGCCGTGGAAAAGAGTTTTCTTTGCAGGGTGGCAGGCTACACTCTTTTCAATAGGGTGAGGAGCTCGGGTATCTGGGAGGAGCTCGTGGTGGAGCCGCTACTCCTCTGTATTGAGAGGATCCAGCTGAGGTGGTTCAGGCATCTGATCCGGATGCCCCTGGACGCCGCCTGGTGGGGGTGTACCAGACACGGCTTACCGGGACAAGACCCCAGGGTTGTCCTAGGACACGCTTGGTGGGATTACATCTCCAAGTTGGCTAGGGAGCGGCTTGGGGTCCCTGGGAATGAGCTGGAGGAAGTTGCGGGGGGCAGGGTCATCTGGGATTCTCTCCTCTCCCAACTGCTACCGCGACCCCATCTGGACTAAGCGGTCAACGACGACGACGATGATGATGATGATGATGATGATGATGATGATGATGATGATGATAGCATTGTAAGTATACATATTGCAGACCGACAGATAGAGCAAACTGTCTTAAAGGAGAAAGGATTGGGAGCACTGGGTTGTCAGGTGTGACTGCAGGGCACCTGCAAATGGTTTACATGTTTGTAGGTCAGGTAGAAGTGAGAGAGCTTCTTTGCAGAATTTTACTTAGTGACCCAGGGAGGTTGTGTTCATGAGTTTTAGCCACATTTATTGCTAAAGGTATTGCAGTTCAGCCCTGCCCATTTACATTGATGTTATAAGGAACATCTCATTCTGAACTGCTTTTTAATGACGCACAATATAGGACAGCCAGTCAGAACAGAGCTCAATTAAATTCAACTTATCTTAAATACACATCAGGAAAAATAGAAATGTTTAAGTCATAGAGTTTGGAAACTAATTGTGTTAAATAAATTATGATTTGAAATTAATCATGTAACTATTTATTTTCATGGTTTCTGCTCAAAAACATGTTGAAACCTACACTAAACCACATTGATTTTATTTCTCTCTCTCTCTCTCTCTCTCTCTCCTCACTGATTACTGAAAAATCACACACATAAGTCATAAAAGGTGGCTCAAATCCCAGCTGACAGGAAAGGCAGCTATTCATACAGTTAATGAGACAAAATACAGCTAAATGTACATGTGGATTTCTTTATTATTTTCATTATGTTGTATGATACTATACCATCAATATGTTTACAGTGAACATTCTCATGTATTGTATTAAATTTATCATGTAATATGGTGTGAATAGGTAAGACAGCTTCAATTTTTCTTCCAATTGCTAACACAGCCAATTATTGAGCCTGTAGAGTAAACTAAGGATCTGGAACTATACTGCAGCATGCTGATTTAACTAGCAACATTATGAGTGGTCCAAATTAAAAAAAGATTTATGAAGTTTGCATTTTACAAGAATAGTCCCTTAATTACCCTTAGAAACTCTTCATAGTGCTATCTGTTATCCTATAGTATGTGTGCTGCATATCTGAACATCTCAAAAAGTCAAAGTTACTCTATTACCTTGGACAGTGTAGCATATTGTACAGAGATAAACACAGCTAGTAGTCACGTCTGTGGCCAAACCACAGCCATTCTGAGATCAGCTGAGAAGCAGTCACTGTTTCAACATTGAATTTCACAAAACCCTTTTAGAACTACTGAAGACGTCAATGTCATAACACTAGTTTTGAAGATGATAAGCACTGGTAATAAAGTGAAGGCTTGCAGCAATGGTGGGTAGTAATAGTTACTAAGTAATGATTGGAGGGCTGAGCAAATCAATCAGAGCTTGCCATATTTTAATTGGCCATAATACAGTAATGGGACTGACAAAAAAACATATAAAATTTAATTATACAAAAAATATGGCCAGCCCAGCTTAGGCGACCGCATTATCAGAGTTGTGCTTATAATCTCATGAAAAGAGATGCGTGAAAAACGCTTTTGAAACTACTGAGGTCCAGACATTGATGTCCTCATAGCTAGTTACACCATGCTTACACACTTGAGATGATTCATCAAACTCATGCGCCTGCCTCTGTGGTGTAACAACCTCTGATGTACATGGCACAGAAGGAAAATGAGTTATGATGTTGATTTTATGACTTTGATGTTAAGACTGATGAAAACTGCTTTATGGGCTACTTGTTTCTAATCTAAACTGGTTTAGAACTATTTAGCTGTGTGCATGAATGATGGTATTAAGAATTTTATAGATATGTTTTCACAGTAACAAGAACTTTGCATTGTTCATTTGTTTATTAAGAACATCTTAAAAGCTACACAAGAAAGATACACAGAATAATGCTGAACCACAGACTATATTAAAAGCCATCTTAGTCAGAATCAATGCCTACAAACCAATCTTCTGTCTATCTGATATTACTGTACAAGTGCTCACATAAATACCCTTAAATAGATCATTAGGGATTTATCAGATGTAGACCTATACATATTGATGTATTTGTAATGTATGATGTGTAGATTATTAAGCTCTAAAATACAGTGTGGTCCAAATGTCTGAAGCCACATTGAAAATCTTTTTTTTTCTTCATTTAAATCTGGAAATAAATGATAGAAAATTTAGGAATTGTGAAAGACTCTGAAAGATTCTGCACTATTTTTTAGGTCAATATTCACATTTGAGCAAATGTGTTACACTGAGCACGTAAAGGCCTTTGTAGGCCTTTTTTGTAAAGGCCAACAAAAAAGGTCAATGTTTTTAGTCATATCTCTCCCACTGAAGCATGTATTCAGACAGCTCCCAGGGTAATCTGATCTACTCATCGGAGGCTTTTGCACAAACTGGTGGAGTCAGTGCAAGCTTGAATACACACTGTTAAACCTATCGAGGCAATGGAGTGTGAATTTGGAATTTTGGGGTTGAGGTGACCCAGAGTCAGGCTCGAAGGTGGAGTTACCACTGTACCACCAGGAAGCACAAGCACAATTGGAAAAACAGCTCAAGGAATGGGAAATAAAAAGGCGGGAAAACAGCAAACAAAGGGGACTCTCAAAGCAGCGTGCTCAAACAGAGGCTGAACTAGAAACGTATAATGAAAGATAACCAGAAAACAAAAATTTACTTCCTCTGTAATTATGAGGAGAAGGCAGGCTTTATGTTTCACATGTTTGCGCTTGCTTGTGGAGTAAACATCTTCTGTATGGCTTTGGAGCAGCTTTTATCTTAAGCCTTCTTGTGGTCTTTAAGTGGTTTAGGGCAATTACTCCCTTTTGTTTTTTCCAACCCTCTTTTCTTTTTCTTCAAATACCCACCAGGTCTTCAATCTATATCGGTCACCCCTCTACAAAAGTGTGACAAAGGGCTGCTGTTTGCCACAGCCTTAAGTAGAGGAATCCACAGGTGTGTCAGGTTGGGTCTAATCAGCCTGAGGGCTTCTGGGAATTGGAGTTCCCTGAAGTTATCGTACCTCACTGCTATCACCCTCTGTTGGCAGTCGGCGGTGCAGGCTGGGCCCTTACAGGGATACATTTACCATGAGAGGATCAGTTCAGGTTCAGAGCCCATATTTATATTCATATTCAATATTTTTGCAGTAAAAAGAGACTCAAGGCTAAAGCCCAATAGCCAGTCCCCAAACACACCCTGGGGATAGCTCCAGTTCTGGAGAGACAGAGAGGGCTACCATCAACATAAGCCATATATATAATTGGCTGAAAAAGTGATGCAGTTTCAAAAAAATTATGCACTATTTGTAGCTTGCATTGTATCCCACATTTAAGAATACTGTAAGCCTAAACCAATCAGCCATCACCTGGAAGTACGATTCAAGTTCTGTAACTCCAACCCTGCTTTTAATCCCTGGGTTACTCCATGTCTTGTAAAATGTTTGTGGTGATGTTGTGGACTCCCTTGACACTTGCTAGCTTCTGTGTGAGTTTTACATAACAATATTCTCTAAAATCAAATTGATTTTATTGATTGATGAGTGGCTTAAAAAAGTCCTCTCCAAGAACTCCAAGAAGCACTTCTAACTCTGAATGAGAAGTGTTCATTTGCACAGTCAGAGTAGGCCGCAAAGTAAGTGCTGCTGGAATAGGACTACACACAGAAAAGGTCAGGGTAATTGTGGTAATGCCCACACACAGAATGCAAGATGGTTTGTGGGCATGGCCACATACATGGGTAAATTTTGCCCCCCTTTCACAGACACTCCAAGATCACTGCATGATCTACTGGCTAAAGAGAGCGAATGGTTATGGCAAAATTTGCAGCAGGCAGCGTTAAATGGGGCAGTCGTGGGCTGGAGGTTAGGGAGCTGGCCCTGTGACCGGAAGGTTGCCGGTTCGATCCCCAGAGCCGACAGTCCATGACTTGAGCAAGACACCTAACTCCCAACTGCTCCCTGGGCGCCGTGGATAGGGCTGCCCACCGCTCCGGGCAGCTCACTGCCCCCTAGTGTGTGTGTGTGTTCACTAGTGTGTATGTGGTGTTTCACTGCACGGATGGGTTAAATGCGGAGGTGGAATTTCCCCAGTTGTGGGATCAAAAAAAGTATAAAAAAATAAATAAAAATTAAGGCTGACCTGGCTTTAGAGGGCTAGCGCAATATAAGCCTAATGCCAAGACAAATGTGTGTGCTGATGCATCTGGATTTTGACTTGGAACAGTGCTTATTCTAATTCAAGATGATAGTGAGCGATGCCCTGAGGCTTTCATGTCAAACAGAACAGCAATGCACAAGTAGAGAAGGAAGCCTTGGCAAGAACATGAGCCAGTAAAAGAGTCAGCTCACATCTGCTTAGCTTTCACTTTACTATAGAGATAGACCACAAGCCATTGTTGGCTCTATTAAGAAGTAAAGTACTAGATGAACTGCCCTCCAGAATCAGATTATTGAGATTTGATCGGCACATAGTCCATACGCCAGGAAAGGTTTTAGTCACAGCTAATGCACTGTCCAAAGCTTCAGTTGTGCACAGACTGTCGAAGGAAGAGAGCTCGAGGTTAAAGAACAGGTGTTGGTAAATGCAATACATCAGTGTTTGCCAGCATCCAAATCAAAGCTGGAACAGATTGCTGAACAGCAACTATTTACAGACAAAAAAGCTGCCTCAAAAGATAAAGCCCTGCTTGATCTATCAGGGTGAACTATATTTTGGGCTCTTAATGAAAGGGCAGATGACAGTCACTCCAAAATGTGAGCCTGTTTGCATGAAAGACACATGGGTAGATCAAAATGCAAAGCTTCAAGACAGCAGTCAGCATGATGGTAGGGTTTGGGTAGAAGCCTTGATACCATCAGCTTTACCCAAGCGGCCCTGGCAGAGTAGATCTCTTTGTCCTGAAAAGCACATTCTACCTTCTATCAATAGACTGTCACTGAAGGTGGACTGAAATGGAAAGAATTCCTGTCCTTACAGCCAAAGGAGTAATCACAGCACTGAGCGCCATTTTCTCTAGGAATGGTCCACAATTTTCCTTGTCAGAGTTTTTGTCAAGCTATGACATTTTTTCAAGTAACCAGTAGCCCATACTTTAGTAATGGTGAAGCAGACAGGGCCATTAAGATAGCCAAGGCCTTTGTGCTTAAAAACGATGACCTATAGACGGCATTATTTTCTTTAACAGTATTTTTTAAATCACATATTACATTAAACTCTTTTATTTAAAATAGGAAGGAAATTTCTTATTTCCATGTAATGGGCTCTTTAATACATTGTTACCACTACCAGATGTATATTGAATTGCATTAAAAAACAAAGATTATGAATATGCTAATTTTATTTCAAGATATAATTATATATGTTGAACTGTGTTAAATATATCCAGACACATTATGTAACAAGGCAAAGGGTGAGTTTTGATTTCAAGTTGACTTTACAGGGGAACTCCACAAATTTTCCAAAATTGCTTTTCCAAAATATTACTCAATGGTTTACATGTAAACAAAATCATTCAGAGTGGTTTGGTGTGAAATGCGCCTTTCCAGAAAAAATTACCAAGTCAAAATTGTTCAGCATTGTAGCACTAGGAACCAGACATCGTTATGTCTACACTACGAGTATCACCATTTTATCTGCTATCCAAAATGAAGTTTTTAACGTCACGCTGATGATAAAATATTGCTAAATTCGAAAAAATACATTTTCTTTGGATACTATTTTCCCTTACAGCGCCCTGCATCTGCCTCTCTACCCTGCATGCCTTTTGAGTTTTTGGGTTGGTGCCATTACGTCGTAGAATGTCAGCGAAACTCAGGACTTATGCAAGTAACGTTCATCAGGAGCTGATCACAGCTGCACCTTGCTGGTTAATTGTTCAAAGTGCTGGTGAACTCCACGATGCCAAATACACAAAAATAAATTGAGAAAACATAGTACGGAGCACTGTTTCAGTTGCCATTACAAGTACCAAAAAATTTTAAGTTATGCTTAAAAATAAGCTATTTATTTTAAAGCTACACACAAATATGAAAGTCAAACAACAAAGACTAAAGCTGATTGCTAAAGAAAACTGCTGCTCCCTCTGTTGTATTTTCCACCACAGAATCTGGAATCAAGGTAAGAAAACATCTGTGGGTGAAATAAATTGGTTGTCATTAGCCACTGCACATACACCAATCAGACATAGCATTATGACCACCTCCTTTCTATGCTCTTTGTCCATTTCATCAGCTCCACTTACTATACATGTGCACTTTGTAGTTCTACAATTACAGACTGTAGTCCATCTGTTTCTCTGCATACTTTGTTAGCTCCCTTTTACCCTGTTTTTCAGTGGTCAGGACCCCCATGGGCCCTCACAGAGCAGGTATTATTTGGCTGGTGGATCATTCTCAGCACCACAGTAACACTGACATGGTGGTGGTGTGTTATGGTGGTGTCACCGAGGTGTTTAAAAACTCCAGCAGCACTGCTGTGTCTGATCCACTCGTAATAGCACAACACACACTAATACACCACGAGAATGATCCACCAGCCAAATAATACCTGCTCTGTGAGGGCCCATGGGGGTCCTGACCACTGAAGAACATGGTAAAAGGGGGCTAACAAAGTATGCAGAGAAACAGATGGAGTACAGTCTGTAACTGTAACCTCATAAACTGATAAGCACAGTAACAAGGGTTCTTCTGCCTCAGCGCTGGCTGGTTCAGTCTCTCTCTTTCTCCCTTTTGGCTCTCTCTACTCAAAGCCACTGAAACTTATTTGTGTATTCTGGTACAAATGGATTTGGCTCTACAACATTTTCAAAACACACCTCCTCAAAGTCCTTCGCATACTCTGCCATCTTCCAAAATAGGTAAGAAAACTGCAAAAATAAACTGTAAACAAAAGCTGCTGGTGGCTGTGGCTGCAAGCTATTAAAAACAAAAGCATGCTAGCTTGTGTTGGACTGCGGGAGGAAACCAGAGAACTTACACATGCAAACTATATAGAGGACCCTGGTCACCCGGCTGGAGAATCAAACCCAGGCCCTTCTTGCTGTGAGGCGACAGCGCTACCCACCACGCCATTGTGCTGCCCACTCTCATGTGTCAAGCAACGCATTTATAATCATTTTGTGTGATACCTTAAGAGGATGTAACTTTTAGAGCCACTGAATGCTTCAGACATCTGGTTCCTAGTATTATTCTCTGTATCAACTTGGTAAATCTCTCTAGAAAAGCACTTTTCATGCTGAACCACTCTGAATTATTTGGTTTACATCTAAACCATTTAACAACTGAGTAATTTTGGAAAATCAGCGGATTTCCCCTTTAAGTGTATAGTGACATGGAAAATACAAGCAATTTCTGACGGCGTGGGCGGGGCTGGATCTGGTCTGACTCAACCCCTGTACCAATAGCAGCGCTGGGAAGACCTGGATATTGATCCAACTCCACCCCCTGGACTTTTCTTTCTGCATTGACAGTACTGTGATAGGCTGTAACCTAATTCACTCACCACATAAACTTGACATTTATGATTCTAATAGACCAGTGAAATGAGCCCCCACTGGCTCCATCGCTTAATTAGCCGGGTTTATAAGGTCACAGGGCCAGCAGCCGTCTCATTTCACTGTAGCATTGATCAGCGTGATGCTTTTCCCACCTGTGTTCTTGCAGAATTTAGAAAGCTGGAGTGTTTCTAACTGGGTTATTAGCCAATCACAACAGAAAGCACGAGAGTCTACACCAATCATAACGCGGGACTCGAGATGCTTCTAGCCAATCATAACTTAGGACATAAGAGGTGCAAGTATGCGAAATGCTTCTAGAAAGTCACAGGATAATACAAATTTCTAGCCAATCACAACGCAAGACGCGAGGTCCTTCTAGCCAACCACAGCGCAGTAGGCGCTTGTCGGAATATGGGTGTGAAAAAAACCTTCCATTGAGGTGGTAGCCTGGAGACGCGGAGGGGAGAAACTGAGCTCTGTAACTTTACCCGGAGACGACATGACACACCAAACCGTATCGATAAACATTTCACCCTGAGGCGTTAGACAAGCTGTGTTTTATTCAATTGATTACTTTTGCCATGGGAAAGTGTTCATTAACCAGTGCTACTCTCTGTTAATAGTGAGTTCTCTATGATGCTGTTTTTGTGAGATCCGCTGTGTTGTCCGCCTGTTTGGACATCATCATGCCAAGCCGGCAGAAGAAGGTCGTGTTCTCGGTTGGTGGAGTGCTGAGTTTCACCGCGGTGCTGCTCGTGGCGGCGGCGATGGGAACCCGCTGGTGGGTTAACGCCAACGTGCTGTGCCAAACCGGCGCCCAACTTGTGAACGCCACCGGCTCCGAGCTGGACAAATTCATGGGCACCGTGAGCTACGGGCTTTTTCACGGCCAGAGGCTGAAGCAGTGCGGCCTGGGAGGGAGACCACTCTCCTTCTCCTGTGAGTAGTGTTCAAAAATACGGTGTTTTAACCTAAAAAGGTGACGTGGCTCTAAACAGCTTAAAATATGTTCAATTAAACACATTTGAAATAGTAAAGAACATCTAACGCGCATGATTAATAAATTACACAGATAATTAACATAACTTTCCAAATAACATTTTACATCCCTGCTAAAAAAACAAAGACCACTAGAACCATTTGGGTGAAAAGCAGTTGGTTTTGGTTTTCAATAGAAATTCTTTATGGTTAACATCAGAGACCACTAGTTTCCTGTATGACACCTTTAGATCCCATTAGCGAATCATCAAATGCATCTGGTATCAATCTCAGGCCACCTTTTAAACCATTAGAATTCTTTATGAACCCATCAGAAAAACACAAATACCATTAATAACTATTGGACACCAGCAGTAACCAATAAAAGGTTTTAATGGTTTCTAGGATTTTTTTTGTTCACCTGGAAGTGCAGCCTAGGATAATGTTGCAGGGTAATTCCACTGATTATTTCTGCATAACTCAATCATTTATATGTAAACCAAGCAATTCAGAGTGTTTTGGTTTAAAATGGTGCATTGTGAAGAAATTTACTCACTCAGATTTCTGGTGGTGATAGGAACCAGGTTGTGCAATGTTTACAATGCAAGTATAGCTGTTTTATTTACTATCCACCAGGAACAGTTAACTTCCCCATGTCTTTGGAGTTTTTTTGTCATAAATCTGAAAACAAAAGTTCTTTGTGGACTCTTTTGCCTTACAATGCCTTGCACGTACCTTTCCTCATGAAAACATTTTAACCCCTTAAAATCCCAGGCTTTGTTACTTATTAGGGGTTATTATTTAATAACTACAGTGCAAACTGTTTGAGCTATTCATAGGTTATAGAAGTGTGTGATTGGGCCTGTTGGCAGACCCTGGCCTTTTGAGGCGTTAAAAATGTTTTAGGCCAAAACCTTGTCTCAGGCGTATAATAATGTTTCAGATATCAGCTTATTTCTAACCATTTTGTGTAATAACTCTCTTGAGATGTCTGGATCCCATCACCACCACTGTGAACGGTTCTCGCTCAATACATTTCTCTAGAATGGCACATTTCTCTTCAAACCATTCAGAATGACTTTGTTTGCATCTATTTAATTATTCAGGAATTTTGAAAAATCAGTGGAATTTCCCTTCAAAAGACACCATTATGAAAAAACACATCTGAGCCCACATTACACATACATAGTTTTCTACATCTGCACATTACTTGCCGGAGTAAAGCACTTAAATGTAACGAAATGGCTCCTGTGGGACTACTGGACACACACAAGCTTCAGATTTATGAAGTGCATTAAATTGGATCATTTTGGGAACCAATGGGATGCTTTGGCTTAATTGAGATGCAGTGTGCCACTATGAGCAAGCGCTGTGATAACAGAGCATTCTTCACTAATGAGCTCTGGATGTGACCCAGATGGGGGGCATTCCGCTCCACAGAGCTGCAGGCAGCACTGTGCTCCTGCTGAATCTACACAGAGCTGACCATGCAAAGATTTATGCTTTTGATTGAAAATGTTTGAGTAAACTGAAGGTAGTGCTTGCTTTTGTCACAGGCCTTTTGTATGATCTCATCTTTTTAACCCCAGAAATGATGGATCTAAGTAAAGACTGAACTGTAGGCTCTCTTCAGATATTGCTTGCAATGATTCAGTTTTTTCAGACGTCTAAAGGACGAGTAGTTGTATAACTTCATCGCTTATCCACAATAAGTATTACTGAAATATTTATTGCTTAATTCAGTTTCAATGAAGCTCCTGAAATGAAAAGCATCATAAAGCTCTCTGGAACTGCACTGGTATAGATTAAACAAGGCTTGGGGAAAGTGTGGTGTTTCTGAATTCCTTTATGACTTACATGACTTTTTTTTTTTTTTTTTTTACATCTTCTGAGTGTATTGTGCGCATATTGTTATACAGTCCCTGCACACTGTTGTATACATTATGCTAATCTGGTATGAGTGAATTTCCTTTGGGGATCTTTAATCTGTTATTTTATCTTGTTCTTCCTGTAGTTTTTCCTGACCTAGTGGATGTGATCCCAGCCAGTCTTCATGTGAGCGTGATTTTCTTCTGTGCTGTGCTGATCCTCTTCACTTCCATATGTTGTGCCTTCTTCATGTACAATGCTTTTGGTAATCCGTACGAGACCCTGCATGGACCGCTGGGCCTCTACCTGTGGAACATGATCAGCTGTAGGTGCAAACACAGACACACTTGTTTTTTACAGTGTCAGGAAATAGGTAACCTCAGTACCAAAAAACTGTTTTGCTGTTCCAGATTTAAAACAAACATGTAGTTTTTGTAAAAAGCTTTACAGGCTTTGTTGACTCTGAAATTCTATGTTAGGCTTGTTTTTCCTCTAGCTTTCAATCAATGTTTAACTAAACCAGTTAACCCTTAACTAACAAATAAACAGTTGAACAACCAGTGTTGTTGGTTAAAAACTGATCATTTATTTTTTAAGTTAATTTCCAATAACAACAGTTCCCACTTGAACACGCACTTTCACTTTTAGGAGCGTCTGCACATGAAGGTGCTATGGGCAGTTGATTCCACTAGATAGGTCATGTAAAAGATGAAGCGCAGCTAAAAATAGTGCTTTTGGTACCACTTCTTAAGAGAATGATAGAATCGTTACAAACATGTACCATAATGAAAGCAAACGTCTGCAAGCACTTAGAAATATCACTACTATTTTGTCCATGATTATATTGTTGGTCCCTTTGTTTCAGATCGTTTACACATTAATGCCTGACACCACCTATCAGTGCTTCATTCCACAATTCATCCATGTCTCAGTGCATTGACACAGTATTCACATGATGTGTGCGCTCTTAAGTGTGCAAGTGTGCATAAGTATTTTACAATAGCTTCAAACCTTTATTATTGATGTTATGAGGCGTCAGTTAACAATTTACCACTGAGTAATGGCCACTGGTCATTAGTCAAAAGGAGGCATAGATTTGTTTATTTGTTATTGTTGTCTTTCTATTTGTTCTCTTTCCAAGACCACACACATATATTCCCTGGAGGTTCTTTTGAAGCTCTCTACTGAATCTAAGCCTGTATAATTTACTGACCAACACACTGAAATTGTTTTTATGTAACTCTTAGGAGAAAGGTTGGGATTAGTTTGCCTAATAAATAAATAAAGGCATGGAAATAAATGTATTCGTGCCAACTGGTCAGCCCATCTCTAGTGTCAGATGACTCTGTTGTTAACATACTGATGGACAGTACCATTTTAATGGGCAGTTTGACCTGTCAGTGTAATTGGTCCCATTATGACATGAAGCAAGAATTAAGACTGTATTATTTACAGCATTTTGCAGTGCAGGCTCTGGGTCAGAGTGGCAAACAGGGAGAAACAGAACATGTTTTCGAATATAGTTCAGAGTTCAGTGCAGAGTTCAGGTATTAGTCAAATCAGTGATATCACAACAACAATGAACGTAATTATCCGGTAACAGGAGTCATTAAACGAACAAACCAATATTGATTATGTTCATCTAAACTAAAATTAAACTGACAAAACATTTTTTCAGAGGGAATGTAAAAAAAAATCATTCCATCAGAGAATCATTACAAAACGGTGTATCTTCTTTATACAGGAACAAATGAATAGAAACTAAAAAAAAACTTCATATTATCTAGCAAAGAAAAAGTCTCAGATTAATTGGCTCAGATTAACATGTTCTATATATCATACTTAATGTCCTCTCTTGCTTACGTAAGTACAAATAAGCACTCGCTTATTGTTTTCTGGCCCCATAATGGGCTGTCCATTGTGAACAAAACTCCAGGACTGACAGCTCAGATGGGAATCAACTGTGATTGGCGTATTTGCACATACACTATATTGTCAAAGGTATTCACTCACCCATCCTAATCATTGAATTCAGGTGTTCCAGACACTTCCATTGCCAAAAGGTGTATAAAAACAAGCACCCAGACATGCAGACTGCTTCTATAAACATTCGTGAAAGAATGGGTCGCTCTTAGGAGCTCAGTGTGATACGTGGTACTGTGATGGGATGCCACCTGTCCAAGTCCAGTCTTGAAATTTCCTCAATACTAAATATTCCACAGTCAACTGTCAGTGGTATTATAACAAAGTGGAAGCAATTGGGAGTGACAGCAACTCAGCCATGAAGTGGTAGGCCATATAAAATAACAGAGCAGGGTCAGCAGATGCTGAGGCGCATAGTGGTCAGAGGTCATCAACTTTCTACAGAGTCAATTGCTACAGACCACCAAACTTCATGTGGCCTTCAGATTAGCTCAATAACAGCATAGAGAACTTCATGGAAGGGGTTTCCATGGCTGAGTAGCTGCATCCAAGCCTTACATCACCAAGTGCAATGCAAAGCGTCAAACGCAGTGGTGTAAAGCGCCGCCACTGGACTCTAGAGCATTGGAGATGTGTTGGATGAGTCTGGGCAGTTGCCAGGAGAATGGTACTGACTGCATTGTGCCAAATGTAAAGTTTGTTGGAGGGGGGATTATGGTGGAGGGTTGTTTTTAAGGAGTTGGGCTTCGCCCCTTGATTCCAGTGAAAGGAGATTTTGGACAATTTCATGCTACCAACTTTGAGGGAACAGTTTGGGGATGGCCCCTTCCTGTTCCAACATGACTGCGCACCAGTGCGCAAAGCAAGGTCCATAAAGACATGGATGAGTGAGTTTGGTGTGGACTTGACTGACCTGCACATAGTCCTGACTTCACCCTGATAGAACACCTTTGGGATGAATTAGAGCGGAGACTGTCAGCCAGGCCTTCTCATCCAACACCAGTGTCTGACCTCACAAATGTGCTTCTGGAAGAAAAGTCAAAAATCCCCATAAACACACTTTTTCCTTGTGGAAAGCCTCGTCAGAAGTGTTGACGCTGTTATAGCTGCAAAGGGTGACATCATATTAAACCCTATGGATTAAGAAAGGAAAGTCACTAAAGTTCATGTGTGTGTGAAGGCAGACGAGTGAATACTTTTGGAAATATAGTATAATTTAAACACGCTTTGAATGTCGTCTGATAGTGTTTGTGACTGAGCAAATTGATTGGCACTTGTGTTAGTTTCTGGTATTCAGTGTAAGATTTTACATAAGCATTTGCAAATTGAGCTACAAACTGATGCACAGTTTTACTGAGAGTGAGAAGTGAAAGAAATTGTGGTCACTGAATGAATTCTGTTCTCAGTGAAGCATGGAAAAAATTGTTAATGATTCAGTCCAAACAGAGTGTTGCTAAATATATGAAGAATTTAGAAAATTATCTCAGAACTAAAAATTCTTGATAGCAATTGCAAAAAAAACTGTAATGATATTTTTTTGCACATTTACCACTATTTCAAATGAGCTTCTCCTAGATGCTAGTTATCCACACAGACAGAGAAGTACTGCTAAATTACATGTTTGCAAAAGTTATAATTCGCTCTATATTATAACTAATAAAGACCAATTTAAAGTATCACTTAAGAGAAAGGTTTATGAAAACAAAGTTCTGTGGGCTTCAAATATCAGGTTTAATTATGTTCCTCTCAATAAACAAAAAAATTACAAGTTTGCTTGCTTCTTCATTTTTGTAAATAACTGGAGTTAATAGACCAGAAAAAAAATCAAGTCTTGAAATAACTACTATGCTATTTTTAGTTATGTGACATACTTTGTCCTGTTTTGCAGGTCTGTGCAGCTGTCTGGTCCTGATCCTCTATGCGGCAGAAGTGAAACTGCACCGCCTGTCTGAGAGCATCGCTAACTACAAAGAGGGCAGCTTTGTCTACAAGACACGCAGCGAGAAGTTTGACCGCTCCTTCTGGCTCATATTCTTGGTCTTTCTCGTGCACTGCCTTAACATCTTACTGATCCGCCTGGCGGGGGTCCAGTTTCCTTTCCAGGGGGCCAAAGAGTCTGATGCCACCACGGGCGCAGCAGATCTCATGTACTGATCAGTCCTATTGTTCACCAGCTCTGCCACCCGGACGCGACATCCTATCGTGGCTATTAGCACTTCTCAATAGGAGTCTTGCATCTTGCAATATCCGTTGTTGTGGTTTGTTTACCGATGAATAGGCACATCTGAGCCTCTTAAGCTTCATCCGTTCACTTTCAGATGAGGCATAGGCCTTGGAGTTAGAGTCCTGGCTGTGTCTGAGAGAGATGTCTTATCTATCACGCTGCAGGGTGGCTAGTGGAGGCACCCAGTCTTTCAGCCTCACTCCTGATTGCGTATTCTGTTCACTGCCACTGCAGTTAAGGCTCAGTATTTTAAATGAATTGATGAAATAGGTTTGCTCAGCTCTGTTTCTGCTGTAAGGAAACTATATCTTTCGTTGTATTATGTTTAGCATTCACATCCTTTGCAACACTACCCTAATGCACAATGATTAACTGTATTGGGTAACTTGTATTGTACTGGGTAGCTTGGATATGCTCCTGTTTAGATGTCCAACCACAATGTGCCAAGGATCATGAATAGCAAATGTACTTCAAATCACAAGGACCTATTAGCCTTTGATGTGAATTATACTTATTTATACTGGTTAATGGAACATTATTAACAAACATGGAGGAGGATGTCCAATTTGAATAATAATTTAAAGCATTATGTACATTTGAAGTGTTTAATAGAGTTTCTTTATAACTTACCTGTTTGTGTATAGATGTGACCACAATTGTACTGTAAGATATTCACGATTAAAGTCCCAAGTAGAAACTGCTGAAACTGACCAGTGTCTAGAGCTGTTTCTGTAGAAGGAAATTAGGTAATTGTATATAGTACATTTTGGTGGGTGCATGTTTTCTGCAAATGTGCTGAAAACTGGCCTTGCAGATGAACTGATTACTGAATGACACTTGAAGGGAGTTTTTGTGGTAGAGTAAAACTGTTTGTTTAAGATTTAGTCCTTACTCTGTGTCATGCTGCATCTATGAAACTTCATCCTTTAATATTTAACACTAGTTTTGTTGTTTTAATGTTGTAAAAGCAAAAACAACTCAAATCTGTGATTTTCAAATAAAATGTTTTTTCTTGATGTACTGATCTTGTGGTGTCTTAATGCTATCTAGATATGTGGACATGTCACACTGAGTGAAAAGGTTTGTTATTAACCTATTTCAACATTTATGTGAAACTTTCAAATATCAGTGTCCAAAAAAAAAAAAAATCATGTATTACTTTTCTACATAGCTTAAAATTGAGTCTATTTTATTATGAATGGACCAGTAAAAATGCACCAATATCATTTGGAATAAACCCTCTTTAAACTGATTTACATTAAAAGTAAAGAGCCTCTCCTGAAAAGTTACTATTTTGTGATGTGTTTCTCACTGAACAGCAAAGATATTCTACAAATTATTTCTGTCTTTATCTAGAAAATAGAAAATCGTTTCACAAGGATGCAAACATGATATTTCTTTAAATTAATGGTACTAAATATAGTGCAGTTCTGTGCAGGTACATTTTTTGTTCAGCTGGAATGTTACAACAAATGATGCAACAAAAATATGTCTGTGTGCCTTTATACTGCACGTTATAGCAGATGCTGTTATTCAAAGGCATTGTGTGTTACAGACCCATGACATGGCCTAAAAGCTGAAGCAGTTTGATTACAGCATCTAATCATTTAAATCCATGAACAAACTGCTCTGAATAGCTCAAGAGCAAAATAAACACAATATATAAGAAAAATTAAATGTAAGTTTGCTTTTTTACCTTTATACATTATTATTTTTACAACAAAAAAAAACAGTTCTTCTCACTAAAGATGACCTAATGAAACTCCTGCATTGTTACTATAAATTTGAAACTATTGTAAACAAAGTACTGCACCCACTGGCAGAAGAAAGAAGTCTGACATTCAGTAAGGACGTCACCACTTCCACCTGACTCATGAATACGTAGTGACATGTACATATAAATAGAGGATTTTGCTCTGCTTTGTTGAGAGGCTTGAATTTTTGGTATGGAATGGATGTAAAGAAAAGTCATCTGAGCTTCCATAACTTCTAACTAACTTCTGCTCCAGTCTCACTACATGAAAAGGAAAATACAAGGTAGGCTTGTAAAACTTACACTGAGCTATTACATTATTTTGCAATGCTTTACATTCAATCAACTGAATGTAATTCCTCTTTTGAAGACAGAAGAAATATATACATTGTAATGGCAGATGGTGAGTGTGCAGGTGATTTCAGTTATATTGGCAAAATGTATAACATGGAGAGCACCAGGATTAAGCTCTGCGTCACCCAACTGAATTCAGGATACACGAAATGTGAAACTTTCTTTTAAAATTGATGGAGACGATGAGATCTGAAGTTAAGTAATATTCTTTTCATTTAAGTGGGTGTCAAGCATTTATATAAAATGTTCTTTTATTTCCAGTTCCAAATAATGTATTTTGTTAAAAATGTTTATATTAAAATTTGCATTTTCAGTCATTTTAAACACTTATATGCTATTATTAAGTTACCTTTGCATAAAATCATAGAGCTATCCATACCATAATGAATTAAATAGGCGCTTCTATGATTTCCTTTTTCAGAACTCCAGCATGCAGTTCTACAAGGCAGTTTCAAAAGCTACCAAGCTTGCAACCTCTGTTCACTTGTAGCCTTCACGTTGTCTCAGTAACAGGCTTGACATGATCTGTGAGAGCTGTAACAGAGTGAAGACTTACTGGAATAATATTAACATTTCTCATCCCAGGCGTCCTCGGCTATCTCTGATTGATGTGAAGAAGAGTCAGCAGTAGCTAAAGTTTATGGGTTTATTTCAGCTCATATAATACAGTGTCTCTATAAACTAGCTGTGTTTCTGAACCGGTGCTCTTGAACATTTGTCTGGCCTACTTGTTATTCCAGCTTTTCTCATTTACACAGTGATCTACTAATCTTTGCCACTAGTTCGGTTTGGTATTGGCCCCAAACTCATGTTGCGATGTCGCTCTCTAGCGTTTATAGTGGGGAATAACATGCACGTCGCACACATGCATACATAGGAGGAAACGAGTCGCACAACCAGCCAACTATGACGCATTTTTAAAGAAATAAAAGTGTGGAGAAGGAAGTTGGATCCTCATGTCCGAAGAAACCATAGTCCGGCGGTGACGTCACCCAGCACCACACATTCAATTCTGAGATATAAAATGATTGTTGTTCTGACTTTGATTCTGAGTGATTCAGTTATTCCAGTGATTCAGAACCTGAACAGGTGTGAACCAGGTTATTTATCTGCGTCCTGAAATTCTTTATAAAATCAGATTCTTTATAAAAGTGATTCGAAATGGGAAAGTCAGTCGGATTCTGATTCATCCACTTACAGTTTTCTGTTCTTGATACCGATATGAGTGAAACTTTTCACTGCAACTTTGAACTTTCCACATACTTCTCCTGACCATCACGAGAATCGACCTCCACACGGCCCTGCCCCGAGCACAGCTGTAACTGGGAGCCAGCACGTCTCAGATGAGGAGCTGGAGGCCATCAAAGTGACCCTGCAGAGAGCTTATCCAGAGACAAAGGACTCCTTTCTGATCAACAAGGCCTATTGATAAGCTCCATGTTCCTGCACACGCTCTCGTGACAGGAGAAGACAAGAGGGGAACCGACACTGATGCGCTCGTCTTGTGTATTGAATAAATACACACGCAGCGTTTTGTGATTTTGGGCTCTTTTTGAATCCAGTCACAGGATGGTGTTAAGAACTGAAATGAAGCACTGGATTACAGCCCTTAAAATGACAAGTAGAAATAACTACTACTATCTGGACCATTGCATATCTGGAATGACTAAAATCTGCTTATAACGATGATGTTATTACAACAGTTTGGTGACGTTTGTTTATTTTATTCTGTTTTACTTAGTGTATTGTTTAAATTACACTTTTTCAGCTGTTTATTAATTTGCCCAATTATTTGCATGGATGTGTGGTGTAACTGCATAAATACTACTACTACTACTACTACTACTACTAATAATAATAATAATAATACTACTAATAATAATAATAATAATTAGGAGGGAGCCAATCAGAGAGAAATTTCAACGGGCCAATCGGAGCAGACGAAAGAAAATGAAAAGTAGCCAGTGACGGAAGTGACGCTGGTAAGACATTAAATGGGGACAGAGCTGAAAGGCGCACTACAAGAAAGGAGAAGGTTATAAGTACTGTATGGTCACAAACCCGTGTGAAAATATGCGCTGTGAGGCCTAATTCATTAAATGAATAAAATGGGAATGAACTTCGCTGCTCGAAGGAACTACTGTTTTCTTCACCTTTGGTTACGGCAGGTATTTAAAAGCACCAGAAGATGGCGCCCTAAAGCGCTGCATTTGGTCCACTTCATCTGAATACCGGACTTTTAGCTTTTGTTGTTGCCCAAGCCCTTCAAGAGAGTACATTTTAAGATAAACTCACCTTTAATGTTATCACGCGCTTTTATTGAGCTGTTTTTATTCACCAGCAGGCGAGTCACTGTCCACTTTCCCGTACAGAGCTCAGGAGCAATAGGCTCACCCAGCGAGGGCAGTTTAACTCGCGCCATCCTTGTGAACTATTTAACTCCAGGAGAGCTCAGCCGTGTTAAACCTCACTATACACGACTACGACTGTGGCCGAGTGATAGGTAGTGTACTTTAGGCTTGCCTGCATTTTCTTTTTCTCAGACGCACGCTTAGCCTTCCGCCCAAAGACTGCTGGGATAGGCTCCAGCTCCCCCCCGCGACCCTGACGGAGAAGCGGCTTAGAAAATGGATGGATGGATGGAAAGCACGCTTAAGTGTCTCCTTCTGCCTCACTGAAATTATATATATAATTTAGACCTTGTACTTGCATAATCTTTCCCAGTTACATGGGTTTCCGCCAACTCTCACTCCCTGCTTCCCCTGGTGTTTTATTTTATCCTTAGACACGCGATTTGGACTACGCATGCGCGTCAAAGATATCGCGCATGTGTGGTCCAAATCGGGCTGGTTGACGCAGAGAACCCTCTGTAATGTCAAACGCTAGAGGGCGCGCTCGGGCGAGTCCGAAATAAATGGGTTAATATGGAGCTTTTTTTTTTAAACACATTTTAATGTAAAAGAATACCATAATTTCCTGAACAGTGGATAGCATAAAATATTTTAATACTGCTGTTATATTTTTAAGAACTTTTAAGCTCGAGTTATAGCAGTTTAAAACGGCGCCACATGTACATCCATGATGCCACAACCAATCGGCGCTCAGTAGCAGTAATCCCAGCGTTCTGCTGCTCAAAAACCGTTTGCTGTAGAAAAAAAAGAATTATGTGGATTATATATGAATTATATGGATGCGTTTTCTTTGTTGTTTTAGAGAAATACATCTTTCTACTTTCTAAAATTAAAGGAAAGGTCTGAGCAAGTGACCAGGCGCATGAATTATGGGAGTGGCACATGAGGAATTAAGGCTCACAAAAATGACAAGAAATACATTCAAACAAAAGAAATGAAAGTTCTGTTTTTGCTGGTTTGACTGGTGCAAATATTTTTACATGTTTACATAATACATCTATGTATTTATTTCAAAAGTGAGGAAAATTCAGTTTTTCATGATATGGGCCCTTTAAGTAAGGTGTAACCTACCAGAGGTGTGTGGGTGTGGGTGTGTGTGTGTTTGTTTGTGTCACCTACAGATGGAAGGCAGCCTTCAGAGTGGTTCACAAGTCAACACGGAGCTGGACGACATCCTCAGCCAAATAGCAGAGCTTGATAAATGGAGAGAAATTTTCAACACACAAGGGTGAGAAGAAGTATGGGAATGTTTTTGAACTGTTTAGCCTGTCTTACTGGCCTCCTCACACCTTGTGTTTATTTTGGCAGGTTGGAATTACAAGGCTGTTTTGCGAGGGTAAGTTTAGGTTTTCAGTTTTTATTTGTCTTTCCTTTCACCTGCCAGTTATGCAACTGTTTTAGTCTGAAGGAGTGAGTGTAGGGAGAAGTACAGCTTTTGGTCTGATATCAAATGACTCCTGATCAATCCTTGTCTTTATGTGTTTAAGCCTGACAGTACGTTAACTGATCCTTCAGACAGAGTGGGCTCAGGTAACTCTATGTCATTTCTATCCAGTCAAAGCGATATGTGTGTGTGAAGGCTGTGTATGTGCGTGGCTGTGATGCTTGCCACCAACCTGATATCCTTTAAACCTGGGGACGCAGCAAGAGGGGTGGTAATTCCTGCTCTGCCTCATCAGCATCATTTCTTTTCATACTCCATTTACCTTGTTTTTCCACTGTCTCACTGGACCAAGTACCAGAACTATGTGTGAGAGCGAAGGTCCCTGCGATCACCAGGTGCATGTAGCCAAAGTAATGGCGGACTATAAGCAGCTATTACAGACCATTAGGACTCTACAGCCTTCCAGGCTCAATTACATAGAGCTTCTTCAAGAGGAGGTGAAGAGAAGCCGGGATGTGAGTGATCATCTAAAAATTTTTGTTTGGTGTCATGAAGCTGTGACACTCTCTGTGGTCTAGAATTGTTTTTGGACTTAATATCATTGTTCGTGGAAGTCCGCCATGAATGACTGCACTAGTATCAGAGAGAAAGAGAAAAGAGGAGCAGAAATTAAGACTCCAGAGAAGAAGGCTGAACTAGATCTTTTGAGGCTGAATATGTTTAATGAAGTTAAACATATAGTAGGACTACACATTGTGGACAAGACTATTGTGGTTATGTTGCTACATATTGGGCTGGTTTCATGGATAAGGATTAAGCCTAATCTTGGACTAAGCTACAATGTAAATTGTATTTCACCATTGAAAATCCTATTTAGGCTTAATCTTGGTGTGGGAAACAGGACCATTGTGATATGCCTTGTGTTGAAGATCTGGATCGGAAATATATATTTTTTTATTCTCGTGATGAATGATGTCACATTATGTCACTGAAAAACAAGTTTTATTGTAAAGAGATGACAATAAGCCTTATTTATTTGAATTGAATTTAGTGCTGTGCAGTATATGTCATTTTTTGGCACCATATACATGTTTCAGGCTTCTGTGATCGCAGTATTACAAAGGTCATTAAAGTGGTAACAATTAACAAAAAATACATTGTGCAGCCTGAATATATAGATTGCATTTCTAATTCGTAAACGTTCTTACCCAATCAGGCTGCCTAAACTCCTTCGGTCTCTTTCTCTAACTCCTATAGAGACCTCCTGAGAGGATTAAAGCTGAAGAAGAGACTGAGGATGTTTCTAGGTCTTCTACCTCAGCCCAGACACCCACAGGCTACATTAACCAGCTGATGATGCCTTACTCCATCCCCCACTCTCTTGTTGTCTCCCCGAGTCTGGGTGGGCATCCTGTGTCGCCTGAACTCGCCATGGTGAGTTATGGAAAATGAGCCTGTCACTTGACCCTAGTGGGCCTGCCTCCCTCTGCGTCAGACGTGCTTCTAGAGCATATGCCTTAGACAAAGGAGAGTATAGACTAATCATTTAATAATTAGACTCAGGTCTGGTGGACTGTGCAAGAGGGTGTGCTTTGGAAAAACTCAGAGCTAACTAGATTAGTAGTGGGGTGCTAGTATTGTTGGCAGGGAGATGCAAGTCAAGAATGCAGTTACTAATGTTGTAATGTTTGATTTTGTTTCTCATGTAGAGTCTGAGAAAGATTTTGTTTGGAAATACGTTCCACATCTTCAACTATGAGTGGAAGAAATCTTTCTTCAAGTTCCGGGAGCCCCACTCAAACCTGTCCTATGCTCTGGAGGCAGAAAGAGTGAGTCATTCATTCTAAAACTGCCTCTGTATTGGATAACCTCATCTTATTTAGATTCAGTAATGTGATCATGCAATCATGTTTTGATGTCTTGGGTCATGGCCAGAACCACTCGATTTTTAGAAGATACACAAGTAAAGATGCAGTGACAAAACAGGAAAAAACAGTTTGTATCCTGTGCACACAACACTAAGAGAAAGAGCTTTCTGAGTTGATGCTCCTTAGCTGTCATCTTGTGGGCCTAAAATCGTATATCCAAGGGAGGAGATTGTATGTTGCTCCTAAGGACTGGGCTTTTGTTCAGAAAGCTAAAATTTGAGAGATTATGCAGATACATGACTCGCCACTTTGAATTTTGAGCTTAAACATTGCATTAATCTCTTAGATGGATCTGTTTCATATCACTGATGACTTAATTGTATGCAAAGGTTTGGGCACACCTGGTTGTTGATTTTTTATAAGTGAAAATGAATTAGCACATTCTGTACATGAAGCAAACCTAAATATAACATGTTTCTACACAATTTCAGAGCAGAATTGAAAAAATTGAAAAAAAAAATGAAATATAAAATATTCCTTTTACACAGACCTTTTTCTTTTTTTGCTAAATTTAGCTAATAAACAGTAATTATGCATTATTGCCTCTATCTTTCTGTATTTGTTCAAACATCTTGTTTTAAACACTGTAATGTCTGTTCATCATGGACATGTTTTAGTATGACTTTCAGAATGAAATGGAGATGGAAGATCTAGTGTCAGAGATAGATGGAAGGTCATATGTCAGGCACATGCACATGTTCCAGTAATCAGTCAGATTGCCCTGTTCTTAGCATACTTCTAAACATGGTGCATAAGAGAAGAGAGGTTGTGTTGCACCTTTGAGTAGATCACTATGCTCCTCTCTTCTTTCCTATTGTAATTGTCTCTTAGCTTATCTTGATCAATGTAATCTGACCAAATCCTTCTTGGCCTGTTAATGTCACTATTCACCTTTATTATTTTTGAATGAACTAAAAACATTACTGTAAGACTTACTTACAGATCAGTGGCATGTTTGAGCTAGAGGTATTTTCCATTTGTTCAGTTAGTACATTGCATGACATTACAGGGAAAAGCCATTATCTCATTTATCCATTTTATCCACTTTTATTAACGTCCAAGCATTTGGATCTCGGACCAAATTTTCCTGTAAATTTTGTTTCTTCAGTCAAATCATTTCTCTGTCTGTGTCCAAATGTCATTTGAACTGCACAGATGGAACTCGGCCCAGTAGGGAAAGCATCTTTGTGTTAAGATCATCTTGGTTGGTAGAGATTTTTCGCTGTGATGCTGTCCCTACCATTTATGAATTGTCTTCTTTGTGCTACACAGCTTCTGGGAATCACATCCCTGAAAAGTTGCCTTTTCTTCTGCCTGTGTTTTCTTTGGCCAGGTTCTGTGTGTTGTTTTTTTTTTTGTTTTTTTTAAAAAATATTTTTGCTATTTAATTATGTTACAAATCTCATACAAGCGTGCAGATGCTTTAAACTTATTGCTAGGCATGTATGAATATAAAAATGTAATATGATAATTACACGTAGATTCATGTAAGATTTTAATATTTTTAATAGCAATACATATTGGTGGTTGTACATTTTGGGCATTTCTCTCTTTGAAAAAAAAACTTTCCTGATGATGGGGTTTTTGCATGAGGGGACAGAATTCTTCATTCATTTCTGCATTTTTTTTAATGACCATTATGTCTTTGTTTTCCCCTAGATAGGCTGGGTGGATGACACATGGTGCTTAGGATAGTATGAAAAGATTGTGTTGCAACCTTGACATTGACCTATTAAAGTGCCCAGACCAATGACCCACTAAAACAGCTGATAAATATTAACAAAAGCATAGGATCACAATGTGACAATGTAGTGGGCACTAGAGCTAAAATTCGCTGGTGAAATTGCAAAATGCAGTGAACCTATTTTGTATTGAATATCACTGTATACCTTATAATTGCATATCAGCACATCTACTTGTTGCATTCAAAAATGTATCTGAGTGATGCAGTGAAACAAATTAATATCCTTAACTTTTGTTTTTAATTCAAAACACAATATAAATACAAACTGAATTCTAAACGTTTTAGCAAGGGACACTAGAAAGGGCGATACAGAGGCTGGACAAGAGAGATATAATGTACTTTTTTACTATTCTCCGATGAATACTCCTGTTTCAGACACACTAAGTGTGCACAATAAATTAGCCGGGCAATGCCAGAATAGCAAATATGCCAAACTGATGGAACTCTGTTTAACAATACATGTTAAAGTTGAGTCATTTTCTTTTAGGGGGGAGCCCGTGCTGTACAGATGGCAGTCCAGGCTCACATTATCAAATACCTGCTCTTCAAAAGGCCAGTGGACTCAGAGTGCTGCACAATGGAAAGGTGATCAGTTGAATTATCATGAGTGTGCAGTGAAACAAATGAATAACCTCAATTATTGTTATCTTCTGCTCTGTCACTCAGTTTGGGGGAGGTGGGGGAGAAGGAGCAGGAGAGGGCATTGGCCGCTGCTTTGGCTGACATTTTATGGACAGCTGGTGAGGAGCATACTGCCACCGTCTCCTTGGTTACACCTGAGCGCTGCTTTACCCCCCACCTGGACTACAAACTGGACAACTTCACAGAGAAGGTACTGTTTACTATGCAGTATCCAATATCACATCTCTCAAACAACATATGGTCTGTAAGTCACATAAAACCAGACCATGTTGTGAGTGAGTTGTACTGTGAATTAGTTGCATAAGTCATTTGCATAGGTCACTCTTTTTATTTATTTATTTATTTTTTTACAGTTGCAACTTTTTTCCTTCAAAAAGAAGGAAGATACAAGGAAATTCATTTATGAACATATTCAGTGTGTGAGTATTTATTAGTGCTGTGTTTTGGTAGTTCAGTACTTGTTTGCTGTCAATATTAATTAATAAATATACCTTATTTTCCATCAAGTTCAATGAGGAAGGAAGCCATGGGGTCATTCTCTTTCTGTATAGCTTGATCTTCTCCAGGTCCATTGTTAGGTAAGTCCATAGTTTAACTGTGTATTCAGGAAATAACTGAGTTTACCCGACTGCCATTTAAATCTACACTAGTGAGTGAAAGTGATACCTGAAAACACCAGAGAACAGGGGTATCTAACCTGTAACTCTTAACGTTCTAGTGATAATTACATATTTCTATCAACCACATGCTTTGCCCCAGCGTCTACAAATGCATAGGCCTACATTTGATTGGCTTTTAACAGTGATATTGAGAATGACTACATTCATGCACATTCTGTATGAAAACTAAATGAACATTAGCATAACTTGCTCACGTTAAGCTTAGTTTGTATTTTGTCTAGTGTAGCGTAATGTAATAGACAATATGGTTCAAAAGGTGTAAAACAGAAGGAACGTATAAGCTTGTTCAGCATATCACTGCGGTCCAGAGATAAACATGTATCGCTAAAAAAGTAACTTTATAGGAGAAGGTAAAAACATTAATAACTTATAGTATAAGTTAATGTAAAGAGTTTTTATTCCAGTTCCATTTCTGTTGGTATTTGTCACGAAATTTTGACACAGTGTGAAGGACAGCTGCTGTGTTTGAATGATGTAGAAAAAGAAAAATAACAAAAATGGAGATGCATATTTCTTAAATCGGTCCCTCTAATTATGCTTCAAGGTTACAAGAAGACCTGGATTTCACCACTACTCACCTCTTACACTTGGGTTTGGGCAACTTTGGTTGTCGCCAGGTAGGTGTCTATGGGGAAAAGTGACTGTATCATTATACCATGTGGTATGTGTGTGTTTTATTTACATATATTGCATTTTTCATAAAAAAAAAAAAACAACAACTTGTAGTTTGTTTTATTTCAAAATATACCTCAGAGCATATGAGTGGAGTGAAGCAGCACCGCTTCTCACTCAAAGCATTTCTGTGATCACTCCAGCTCTGCCCAAGCGTAATAAAAAATGCACATGCTTTTAACACGACCCTCATTGTCATTCATGCAGCAAAATGGATGACGCAAGACAAACTCTGTGTAATGTCTGTAGAACTTTGTTGTGATTGATGAATTTCCAATATGTAGGTCTGTTGAACAGCTCTGCAGCACAGACCCTGTTTAAATGGCTTCATGTACAAGCTGTAGAGCCTCTGCCACGTCACTTGTCTTACAATCAGTGTGGATTAAAGGACTGCCTTGCTTGATGGAGCAGGATGGACGATACTTGAGTGATTTTGTAGCATAAGAGTACACAGATTCTCCAAATTTCTACAAAGCCACTCTCTTCTCCAAGCAAAATCACATTGCTCCACTCCCACTCTGTACCGCTTACATGCTCTGATACCAGTATGACCTAATTGCAGGCTTGGAGGATTTAGTAGCAGTTTCTTTATTATGTGTATCCCCCGCCTCCATCATGTTAGTGTCATTGCAACTGTGTTCATTAGGCTCTTTTGAACCTTCTGATGACCGGTCGTGCCAGTCCTAATGTCTTCAATGGGACGTTGTCATATGATGAAGATGGCAGCCCATTGCCACAACCTCTTCATGGAGTTTTGGCGCGCAGTGACATGGGATACTTGCACTGGAGTCGAGAGCAGGCAGAACATGCAAAGCTTCCTACGGTATAGCACACAGCCATGCTAATCTGAGTCCATACAGTCAGTATTTGTGTCAAATAAGATTAGTAGGGTTCCATGATCATAAACAGTAATTCTGCTTATCTGCTACTCTGTTGCCTCAGGTAGGAAGCATGCTTAAGACCCCCAAACTGCCAATTTGGGTTTGCAACATCAATGGCAGCTACAGCGTTCTGTTTAGTCCCACCCGATCTCTGCTGTCTGATTGGAAAATGGAGCATCACTTCCACCTCTACTTTTACAATGGCCAAGCAACTCAATGCAGCACTGCAATGCTCACAATAGGTAATGTTACTGTACCTGTTATACATGTTCATTATTTGTATAGCTTGTTCTATTGAGCAGTGCCTGGTGCAAACCTGCACAGTTAAAATTGGATGGTGTTTTACATTGTTGGATTAAATGTCTAGATTCTGGAGACCTTGGGGGACCAGCTGAGTATGCTGGAGTTGATTGTTCAGCAGAGAGAAATTCACTGAATTGGACCACAAGGTAGTAAAAGAGCTTGATTTTACTCTTTGATTTCTAAATGTTATGTTTCAGACACACACTCCCACCATTGGGAGGCTGGAAATGGAGACAATCAAGGAGATCCAGAAAGGAGGTTCCCCTCACTGGAGATGACCATCAGGACCAAATGGGAGGGAGCTGCAATTGACTGGAATGGCACAGTACCATTTTTCTGAAGAGGTCTGAACAATTCAAAAGATTTGTGGCAGCATGACTTTAATCTCAAAATGGTATGGTTTTAAACAACAGTAAAATCATTTTTTTTGTGTATGTATACAGTTTAGGAGCAGTCATGCTGTATTTATGCCATACTTAATTTTTTTTGTTTACATTTGTATACATGCCCTGAAATATCAAAGGAAAAATTTCATGTTGACTCACAAATGTATGGAGCATACCAAAGACCTTTTTTCTTAATTTACATTCTTTTATTGAAATAAGATATGATATATATCTTGACTTATGACAGCTAAAGTTAGTATATTATCTGAACAGTAAAAATCCTTCCACTATATATGGAATAGAATACATTTGTTTCATTGTGCTTATTACTTGCTTTAACATTCAAACAAAGGTGTTTTCCTCATTAAAAAAAAAATAAAATAACCGTTAACTCAACTGGACAAAACAATTTGCCAAGCAAAATACCAAGAGCTTGTAGAGACTAAAGATAAAGTTATCTAAAGTTAACTACACATCACAATTGATGCAATTTTCCTTCACAACAGCCATGTATTTTGGATTACTGCCTCGTTTTTAAAGTTATGTATTTCTGTGCGCAGTGGTTGGCCTTCTTTGTTGTTCTTGGTGCATATAGATAATATTTTACTGATCAGGAATTGCATTACCGTTTTAGTCATCAAATTAAAACCATACCTTATCTTGGTCACTATATCAAATGATATTTGTCTCGCGTAAGAAAGTAGTGCTGTCTAACATTCATCATAGGTTTACTGTACCGCAAATGAATTTTTATAAACAAAAACAACAGTAAATTTGCATAACTATAGTTTATTATAATTATCAGTATCCAAAGGCTTACTTGACATCGAGAGATATACACATTTATTACAGCTTTATAGAACATTATAGAAAAGACTAGTCATAGAAAAAATAAGGCAAAATAAACAGATTTATAAATACAATATTAGCAAGAGGTCCTATCAAAACAAGCTCAAGACCATTTTAACAATTAACTGAGCACAGGTGCAGCCAATTAATTCTGTAAAATGTTAAAGTCTGAATGTGAGATACAAGGTTTAACATAATGTTAGGCTATATCATCAATCTAGATATGAATCTGTATTTCACTAAATAAGTCTTGTCTTTTTTAATATTTGAAAGTGAACTAATGTATATTAAAGTTCACTTTGATATCAGCCCAGAGAAAATCTTAGGATACTATGGTGCAATTTTGGCACTTCCCAATAGGGGCTTTAACACTTACTAATTTTGACTTGCACATAGTATGGGAAATTATCATAGACAGCACAGTACTGAGCAAAAGGTCAGCTCTTCATTTATTTAATTTCCAGTCAAAACACTGATTTTTTTTTTAATTTATTTTCATCTGACTACTCCCTTCTTCACACAAGTGTATTATCTTATCTTTAGTTATCTTGAAAATGAATAACTTAATAGCTGTTTTCACTGGAATATTAAATAAACAAAGTCTAGTCTATTACTTTCACACAATACTGTAGCTTACCAGTACGCCATCATATTGTATGCTTGCTGTGAGGCCTAAATCAGCGATCACAAATCTTTTTCCAATGCCTGGCACCTCTCTTCCAATGAAGCTTACACATTCAAAAAGTACAGTAAGTGTGTCACAAGGCCTAAAAGCAACAGAGCAAGTAGCAGGCTTGCTGCGTTGTGCCACACTACAGCAATGCTGACAATCACAAAGAGGATATGATACAAAATGGCTGAGTTGTCACCTTTGTATAGCTCCCATCCTTTAGTATTGACAGGACTCTACAGTGCTCATTGAATTGCAAGGGTTTACAAAGTGTAGCTACATAATATACTATCAAGACCATAAATACTGTGACAGCAGAACTAGATAACATGATAAAAAGCTAAGTCTAAGGATAATGACACCTGTAATACATCAGTTGTCCACATAAATACAAATATGGCAGAATAATAGGATAGTTAACCAGAATAATAACTTTATGAAATCTCATATTTACAAAGTCAGTCCCTTACTTCAGGCTTTTCAAAAAAGCCTCATTTACTAAACGTCGCAGTGAAATGGCAAAATAGTGACGTCAGCTTTCTCACTTGTGCTGCTAAGTCTGTTCAAGAGTGACCACCCAGAATCTCTTCTAGGTTAATGTCTTTCATCCAGTCATCATTGCCTGAACCCGACTTGAGCAAAGAATCAATGAAGTCTGAGTCTGCATTGATCCCTGGTACCGTGTTATCCCCATCCTGCAGGAAATCAAACGTCAGCCGACCTGCCCGGCTATTCTGGTAAGTTCCTGGGCTTTGGGCCGTGCTTATGAACGTGCTCATGCACCCCTGCTGTTCTGGAGAGGACTGGTTCAGGCTGCTAACCCCAGGAAGTGGGGTTATGTGTGGCTGGGTAGGTCTGGGGGCAGAGCCCCTAACGGCAGGGTTTAAGGGGATTAGTCCAGAATGAGGTGCCACTTGATTTGGAGGACCAATAGGCCTTGGTGGGAAGTGACCATCAGTTTGTCTCTTTACATCTAGTCCTTGAAGTCCACCATTTTGTTTTGGAGCACTTACCCAACTCAAGCCAGTCTCCCTACTTGTGGTTGTGGTCATTCCACCCAGTCCTTGGCCAAGGATAGTGTCTTGGCCTGCTGAACTGGTCCTTACGTGTTGTGTAGTCGGGACAACACCTGATGGAAAAGAAACAACCTGGGTGTTTGCTCCCTGAAACTGTGGTTTGTTCTGATGCATTCCAATTTGGACCTGTTTGTTAGCTTGTTGGTGCAGTTGGTTTGCACATGTTTGGACTTCTACAGGGTCTGATCTAGTATGGAACCTTCTGTCTCCAGAGTTGGGCACCATTTTCGCTCCTTGGCCATTGGGTAAATGGCGTGAGAGGGACGGAATGTCAGTCTGATCAGAGCCGTTATTGGTCAGTGGAGAAGATGCCAGACCTATGCATACAAGAGTATGATTGTAAAATGGTCACTGAAAACCTTAAATCACCCCTAAGTCTTACAAACAATATATGTAAAGTTCTTCTTCTTCTTCTTCTTTCGGCTGCTCCCTTTAGGGGTCGCCACAGCGGATCATCTGCCTTCACCTTGCCCTATCCACTGCCTACTCTACTTTTACACCAACTATCTCCATGTCCACCTTCACTACATCCATAAACCTTCTCTGAGGTCTACCTCTTCTCCTTCTAAATATATGTAAAGTTATTGATAATACATATTCTATTCCAATTCCATGGATGTGTGAAACAGTTCTGCATAGTACAAGAGGTAAACACAGTTGTTCAGAGTGGTTGGATGAGAAACTGACTCAGATTTTGTTACAGTTGTGATGACAGGAATAAATAAATGAAATATGTACAAAACTGAAGATAACTAGATATTTTATGTTATTGGTCAGTTATCTAGCAATTTGGTTTTAAAGTCATTATATAGACTAAGGTAAAATCAGATCTGTACCTGGATAAAGGGTTGGATGTTGCACTCCAGCTACACCTTGGGGTTGTTTGTAGTCAGGTGGAGGCCTTGTCAAATGCCGGTTAAACTGATCTTGTGTGTTGAATTTTTCCTGAAACAAAAAATAGAAGCAAAAATGAACAGTTGGAGCACAACTAAAACTTCACTACATCCCCGTTTTAAAATCCCCTAATCCAAAGCATCTAAGAAATTTATGGATCTTTAAAAAAACATGATTCTTTTTTGGTATATCTGTGCCTGTACATAAGTGATACCAGAAAGATTGTTTTTATTTTTTAGTGTTGCTATGCTGGTTAGTTTGCTGGAGTTATTTACTGTATCGTTGGTGTGGTGCGGAATTTGGCTCAGTTGTCTCTGGCTTTTGCCTGTATTTTTCTGCTGAGTGTTGGGAGCAGGTGACCGCTGCTGTTGGGGTTGCCCAATACCAGCCAGACAACCATTTGCTGATAAACGTGGTCCTGGTGCCAGTGCCTGTTGGACAGAAGAACATTAGAATTACTTTAGAATAATACACTTTACAATAATATAGTTATAATATACAGTTATATACATTTTACTTTACAATAGTATACAGTTACAGGGGTTGGACAATGAAACTGAAACACCTGGTTTTAGACCACAATAATTTAATAGTATGGTGTAGGGCCTCCTTTTGCAGCCAATACAGCACAGCATCAATTCGTCTTGGGAATGACATATACAAGTCCTGCACAGTGGTCAGAGGGATTTTAAGCCATTCTTGCAGGATAGTGGCCAGGTCACTACGTGATGCTGGTGGAGGAAAACATTTCCTGACTCGCTCCTCCAAAACACCCCAAAGTGGCTCAATAATATTTAGATCTGGTGACTGTGCAGGCCATGGGAGATGTTCAACTTCACTTTCATGTTCATCAAACCAATCTTTCACCAGTCTTGCTGTGTGTATTGGTGCATTGTCATCCTGATACATGGCACCACCTTCAGGATACAATGTTTGAACCATTGGATGCACATGGTCCTCCAGAATGGTTCGGTAGTCCTTGGCAGTGACGCGCCCATCTAGCACAAGTATTGGGCCAAGGGAATGCCATGATATGGCAGCCCAAACCATCACTGATCCACCCCTATGCTTCACTCTGGGCATGCAACAGTCTGGGTGGTACGCTTCTTTGGGGCTTCTCCACACCGTAACTCTCCTGGATGTGGGGAAAACAGTAATGGTGGACTCATCAGGGAACAATACATGTTTCACATTGTCCACAGCCCAAGATTTGCGCTCCTTGCACCATTGAAACCGACGTTTGGCATTGGCACGAGTCACCAAAGGTTTGGCTATAGCAGCCCGGCCGTGTATATTGACCCTGTGGAGCTCCCAACGGACAGTTTTGGTGGAAACAGGAGAGTTGAGGTGCACATTTAATTCTGCCGTGATTTGGGCAGCCGTGGTTTTATGTTTTTTGGATACAATCCCGGTTAGCACCCGAACATCCCTTTCAGACAGCTTCCTCTTGCGTCCACAGTTAATCCTGTTGGAAGTGGTTCGTCCTTCTTGGTGGTATGCTGACATTACCCTGGATACAGTGGCTCTTGACACATCACAAAGACTTGCTGTCTTGGTAAGACATGCGGCAGCAAGACGTGCACCAACAATTTGTCCTCTTTTGAACTCTGGTATGTCACCCATAATGTTGTGTGCATTGCAGTATTTTGAGCAAAACTGTGCTCTTACCCTGCTAATTGAACCTTCACACTCTGCTCTTACAGGTGCAATGTGCAATTAATGAAGATTGGCCACCAGGCTGGTCCAATTTAGCCATGAAACCTCCCACACTAAAATGACAGGTGTTTCAGTTTCATTGTCCAACCCCTGTATATTAAACATATAAATAGTTAAATTTAAATGAACAATCTACAGTGTATTCTTTACAGTATAGGATCATTTCTTAACAACATAAGTGGACACTGTGATTGTATAGGGAGTCCACTAGATGGCAAACTTCATCAATTCCTCCAGCACATCAGATTGCTCATGTCCATATGACTTGCTGTGTATGGTCTCACAAAATTTTCACAAACTTTAATATTACTCCTTAATTTCCATAATGTCTTTATAACCGTCATCACAAATTAAGAATGCAAACTACGACTAACAACTACAAACAATTTGAGGTGTCAATAGCATGAACCCATATGCTACCGACTACATACATATAGACATTAGCATGTTTGCAATTTCTGTAGACTTACATATATTGATTTAAGGATTTTGCCAAAATGGCTCTGAATAAAACAAAAGCTGCCAGTGAGATACTCATTTTTTCATGTTGAAACAGGGTAGGGATTACTGTAAGACTGATAGCTATGTTGAAGCCCTGCAACATTTGTCCGGTCTTCCAGCTCTTTTGGGGCACAACCCAATCAGTTCCAGCAAATGACAGATGTTCTCAGCCATGGTGTAGAACCACACAATGATAGGTGGATCTTACAGGCTTTTGTGCCTTTTTATCTTTCTGAAACAAACTCTTAATGCAGACAATAAAATGTGTCAAGTTAATACAAGTGGTTCCTTTACACAAGTATAACCTATTGCCTGATTCATGCTTGTTTAAGGAATGTACTTAAAATCATTCCATTCATTCATGTACTAATAACTAATTATGCAGATGGCTTAGAGTCAAGATGACAACCTGAAAGAGCTTGCTATTTCAGCAAAGGCTTTTCTTTGCTGTAAGTACAGAGAAACCATTTACTATAGTCATAAATTGCAGAAATTTGTCCCCCTTTGCTATTTAGGTGTCTAAGATTTTCTATTTTCTCTTCACCAGTTACTGATATTGCCCCTGAACCTGCTCTGAATACCAATACTGCCAACTGCAGCTGGATCCCCTATTGCCTCCTGCCTCATACAGATCAGCACGCAAGCACTTTTCAGAACAGCATCAGTTTCTCTTTCAGAACATCACCCCAGCCTATTAATCCTTAACTTTAATGCTACTGAAGTTTCATTACAAAAAAAAAAAAACCTAAAAAAAAAAAAAGCAAAGTAGACCACATCAGTGATAACTGTAATAAGATCTCTTAGAGGTCCCAGAAAGGTGGTGAAGACCTGTTTATTTTTTTGTTTGGGCATCTAGACAAAAGAAGCACCAGTCTCTCAGAATGTTTACTGATACAATCAAACTGAGCATATGTGATTTAGAATAATTAAGAACTACAAAGCGACTTTTTTACACAATTATAATAACCACAAATAAAAAGAAAAGATGCAGTACAGTTTTTTTGAGGTTTCATAATCTTCTCTGGCCTGTAAACTCTTTGGTATCATGTACTAGTAGTATTTCAGTCTGTAAAGAATCATCAACGAATTATTCTTTTTTGTGACCCTCAGTGGCCATTTAACTAGCTCCACTTACTTACCATATCTTTATTCTCTATCTGGGTAAGACCACCACAGAGCAGTTGTTATTTGCATGTTGGATCATTCCATGTATTGCACTGATACTGACATGTTTGTGTGTGCTGCACAGAGTGGATTACACATAGCAGTGTTTCTGGAGTTTTTAAACACATCAGTGTCACTGCTGAACTGAGAATAGTTCACCACCCAAAAATATCCAGCCAACAGTGTCCTGTGAGCAGAAACTGAGCACTGATGAAGGGCTAGAGCACAACTGTGCAGCAATAGATGAACTGAGGTACAGTAAGTGGACACAGTGTTTAAAAACTCTAGCAGCACTGTCGTGTCTAATCCCCTTACATTCATGCAATATTAGCACTCATTACCATTCCACTACCATGGCAGTGTCACTGCAGTGCTGAGAATAATCTACTAGCTAAATAATACTTGCTCAGAGGTGGTCCCTTGGGGGTCTTAACTACTGATGAAGTGGGTAAAGAAAAACTAACAAATCCTGCAGAGAAACAGATTGCAGTCTGTAAGTGTGCATGCAGTACTGTGCAAAAGAGCATTCTTAATTGAATGCAAAACAGGCAATAAGCACAAGTTAGTCATTTTTCAGGAGGTATTTCTAAAGAGATTATAAGATAATCCACTTGAATAAGGAAGAGGAAAGTCAAGCTCCACTTTTGCATTTGATCTGAAAAAATCCACTGGTGTTTATGTCCATCCTGCCACTGTGAGAAGACAACTCAATGCCATGAGTCTGAAAGGATATGTAGCTGTCAAGAAGCCTTACTGAGAAAAATGAAATTCTCAAATCAAACAAAGAGGTGGCTGGTGTTCTCAGAACAGTGGACTGACCACTCAAGAGTCCAGACTTTAGCATTTCAAAATGTGTTTGGGATTACTTGGAACATGAGAAGCAGAAAATGCAACCAACTTCTAAGACTGTACTATGGAGGTGTGTAAAAATATTCCTGCAGATTTTTTTGGAAAAAAAAACTGAAAGTAAGTCTCCTGGAAAGAATGTAAACTGTAATAAAGGCAAAGGGTATGCACACTAACTACTTGGTACTATATTTTTACACAGTACTGTGTATGGTAAGTGTCTTAGCACTAAAATTCCACACAGGTCTCCTCATTACAACCATGCAAAGAAGTGTGAGTGTCTGAGAGGTGAGACTCAAGCAAGAGCGTTTGAAAATCTGTACGCCTTTCCCTGAGCAAACTCTGTTCAAGTACATTATCCCATTCATTCAAACACACATTGTGTATATACTGTCAATCACTGTGTTGACACAAAACATTTCCCAGAGTAAAATGGATTCAACCACAGTGCAGCGAAGGGCCATTACTGTGAGAACAGATATCTAAATGAGAAACTGCTTCCAAAGCCCCACTATGGAGCTCCCAGTCCGAGAGCACTGAAAGGAACTCCTCTGCCACGGGAGGAATTCCCCGCTTTGACAGGCCATGATGAGGGAAGAGGGTGTGTGAGAGAGTGCTTTGCAGCGATAGCCACTATTCACAAGCAACACTATCTACAGAGACGCAGACGGCTCCATAGAGGAGCTGATGAGGAACTAGCTGAGGTCACATGCTGAGATGGTTCAGCTCTGGGAAGTCCAGTAATTAATTAGAGGGCAAGTGAAGAGCGCTGTCTCCCTGCTGAGAGTTCAGAGTAACTTCTCATAGAATGTGCAGATAGAGTTTTTTATTACAGAGACTTGCAGTGAAATATTACTACAGTGTATTTTGTAGGTCATCTTTTTCAATACCAGTATAATAGTAGAGTACAGTTGAGTCCAATTTTGCATTCTTTTCTAATTGAATTCAACATTTTGGTACAAACTGTATTGTCAGCATAACTATTATTGTTATTATTATTACTACATCATACAAAGGCCTTAATAGGTCATTTTCATAACTTTGCCTAAATTTGAAGTGACCACAAAATATCAGTTCTTTTTTCACTTAGACAGTACTAACTTCTAAAACTTTCCATTGTTTATTTTTTATGTAAAAAATCCCATTTTTGTTATGTGGTCTCAGACTTTTGGACCCCTCTGTATCTACATGATCAACTGTAAAAGAAAGTGATGTTTAAAATATAATATGGATTAGGTCACCAAATACTTGAAATTTTTCTAGAACAAAACATCTGCTCCTAGATTATATTTATAGAAAGTATTTGGTGACCTAATCCATAACACATTCTAAACGATTTCATAAAATCCCAGCTTTTAATGTGGTCTCAGAATTTTGGACCCCAGTGTATTTACACGATTAACTGTAAAAGAATGTGATGAGGTTATTTAGAATATAATATGGAGTAGGTCACCAAATACTTGAGATTTTTCTGTGCTATATTTCCAGGAAGTATTTGGTGACCTAATCCATAAAACAGTCTTAACAACTTCATCATATGTTGCATAATGCTCATGCCATACAGCTCTGGAACTGGATATTTTCTGACTCATCGATATACATTAAGCAAATAAAACGGTCATACACTGCTTTGTATTACACCCAATTAGAGGCGCTGTGAGAAATCATGACTCTAGTCAGAAGGTTTGGACAGAAAGTGTTCATGTTACACTGGAATGGACTTCCATGGCCAGTATATTTGCTGTATGGGGGAGTTAGAAGGAGTGCGAGTTCCGTTAATCCACTCTTTTGTCATCCTGATGTGTCATAAAGCTGTTTTCCATCTCTGCTCCACTCTTCGCTCTTCAGCGTGTCGTTAAATGAATACCACATGTGGCCGTGGACTCCATAAAACAGGGCTGTGATTTAGGCTTCCATTCTGCCCCGCATTACAAGCAGCTGACAGGGCTCCAGGCCCAAGCCTCGCTGCTCTCTCTCTCTCACAATACTTCCTGCAGTCTGGAGGCAGGGCTGCCCTCCCCAGGGAAAAGTTCGGCATCTGGACTTGGCCCCGGATCGCTTTCCCAGGAAACAAGCCCTCGCCTTGCTGTGCAGCTCCAACAACCTGGCACCCCCACCCCCCCCACCACCACCACCACCCGTTCTCACTGAGATGAGACTCCAGAAGGGTGAGGGTGAAAATGAAGGGGGAGAACCACAAAACAACAAAGCTGTGAACTGTGATAATTCTGGCCTGTAAATTGAAAATAAACTTGAAAAGATTTAAGCTTTGACTGTTCCTAAAGCAAATAAAGTAAATATAAATTTTGCACATTTTTAATAGAAACTAAAGATGTACTAAGACTGTCACAATTACTCAGTAAAGCTTGATTACTTGCTAAAAAAATCGTATTTTGGAGACTTTGAAAGGTTATGCATGATCTGTTATTGTTCAGTTAATCCTATGTTTATTATTCTGCCTCCTTTAAAACTCAAAAAACAATAGGTATATTACCTGACTGCTAATTGAATCAGCAGTGGCATCCCTAAAATTGACATTTATGTCAGGAAGCCGTTCTATGCTGATGATCCAGACCAGTATTCACAGAGCAAGAGTGGTGATGGAGGGTCTGTTTTTGTGACCGAGATAAAGCGGAGAAAATACTACATCAGCACTACTACTGCTTTCTTTGTGAGCAGCAGCCCTAGTTCTCATCTTAAGATGAGTGCCCTTTCAGATAATTAAGCTCAGCTTATTCTGTCTTTTCAAACTGGAAAGGAAAATAGATGTAACTTTTCCCACTTGTCTTTTAAATCTGAATTGGTGTGTACTGATTGACATTTTAAACATTTTGGTGTCAGTTAATTTCATGTCATTAGATTTGGACAAATTCCATATTTCAGTCTGATTAGTGCCATCCCAGTTTAATCCATTAAAAGGTGCCGCTGAAGCTCACCCAGGGCCATGGCTTTTTATCACACATTTCACACAGCTTCTCCTCTACCATCTGAACCCACTAGCACACGAATCGCTCATTCAGATATTGACTAGTCAGCATAACGCAACTTTAATCAAAAGTATCAGACATTTTGCCTTAAAAACTCATTGAAGTATTTAGGGCAAGCACGGCTCTCTATGTAATACATCTCGCTGTCAATGCAGTTTCCCAAGAAGAGAGTGAACACAGTGCTTTCCCTCAGGACTAAAAAGATTTCCATTCGATTTCCATGATAGGCCTTAATACCACAGAAAATATGGATCTCAGTTTTGACGACCAATCACTAGGCTGTGAGAACAAGAAAACAAGAAACAGAGCCCACATCTTGGTCTCTTTAGAGGCATTCTGTGAGCTGCTCCCGATGGGAGGAAGTTCAGCACGGCTTGTGAGGGTTCCACAGGGATCGTGGCACCATTTCGGGACCTTTATTTCCATGGCATTACTAATTCAGTTGACTGTGGGAAGAGGCTCGGTGCTCCCATTTTTCTCCCCATTGTAGCAGAAGCTGCGTCTTTGTCTTCACTTCAACAACATGCTTAACCCCATCAGTGCTGTATTGCTTCTGCTATCAGCTACATTTCACTCACTTAAATTGGTTTCTTATTAATATGGAAATTTTTCTTTACTACTTTACTTTGAGTGAGGAACTTGACTTGAATTGGCCTTTTGCTGCCAACTTTACATAACCACAGTCTTAAAAGCAAGGGTTTCTAAATGTTTTTTGGCATAAAAATGAGAGTGAGTAGAATATGAGTGCATCTTATATGTGCATTATACATTGAGGAGAAAGAAGTATTTAGTTTTCTGCAGCACTGCATTTAATTTTGGCCCATTCCTCATGGCAAACAGCCTTTAACTCCCCAGAGTTACCAGGGTCCCTCTGATGGCAATTTCAAATGGGAGTCAAATCAGGAGATTGGCTAGGCCAAAGCAAGCACCTTCACACCTTCGTCTTTAGAAAGCAGTACTGCATCCATCTGTGTGCATGTTTGATGTTGCAATCCAGTCTGTCTTCACCTCACATTGGTTTCTTGGCCAATGAGATTAAATTCTCATTTGATCTCTCCCAAATAAATGCATCTTTCCTTTCACGTCACCCTCAATGACATGTAATACCTCCATACTATTTGCACAGAAGCAGTCCCATATTTTGAAGCTACCACCTCTGTATGGAGTTCTTGGGATCATACACACCTGACGAGCTGTGTTCTATTTTTGTTTCATGTGACCAGAGTACACTGTTCTGATTTGTTTAAACAGTTCATGTGCAAATTTAAGACACTTATCTCTGTGTTTTTCAGCAGAGGAGTTTTGCGTGGGATGCTGGAACAAAGATGACTGCAATGCAGTTCGTTGCTTATTATTTTCCATGTAACTGTTGTTCCTGCTGCATTCAGGTCGTCTTGCATCTCCTTTTGAGTGGCTGCTGGTGTCTGTCTTACCTTTCTTATCATTAGTCAGAGAGCATGCTGTAAAATCTTGCATGGTGCATATATCTGAGAATTGTTAGTTGTAGTCCCACAAATTTTCCACATGCATATTATTGAACCAGTTGTGCCGACAATGATGTTGTGTCAATACTTTTTTTTATCAATACTCTTTTTTGTTTATATTTAAAAGTACAAAGTCAACAAGTAAAAAGTATATTTAAAGTGGACATATGCACTGAAAGTACAGTGAACAACGCAAAACAAGTATTTGAATACTTGTTTCCCCTCACCATATATTATATAATATGCTACTTACAAATTACAGATTTTGCATTAACAAATTTTCAGGTTTCTTAGAATTACAAAAAAAAGAGCTAAAAGAAACAAGAATATTAGCCTGTAACAGAAACTCATTATCAAATCTAAACACAAGTTAAAAGAGTGTAATCTGTGTAATTATTCAACATTCTAATCTTATCAGTTCTTCAAAGGAGTGAAGTTCATTATGCATTCAGGGGACTGGACACAAGTCAAAAGATTTACATTGTATGTACATTTCACGATGTGGTGAGAGTAGAGAGCAGGTGGAAGAGAATCTGGAGAGGTGGAGGTTTGCACTGGAGAGGAGAGGAATGAAGGTCAGTAGAGACAAGACGGAATACATGTGTGTGAATGAGAGGGAGGCAGGTGGAAAGGAGTAGAGGGCGTAAAGGTGGATGACTTCAAATATCTTGGGTCAACCATCCAGAGCAATGGACAGTGCAAAAAAGAGGTGAGGAAGAGGGTGCAGGCAGGATGGAGTGGGTGGAGACGGGTGTCAGGGCTGATGTGTGACAGAAGGATAGCAGCAAGAGTGAAAGGGAAGGTTTACAAGACAGTAGTGCGTCCTGCTATGATGTATGGCTTGGAGACTGTGGCTCTGTCTAAAAGACAGGAGGCTGAGCTGGAGGTGGCGGAGATGAAGATGCTGAGATTTTCGTTGGGAGTGACAAGGATGGACAAGAGTAGAAATGAGCAAATCAGAGGGACAGTGAAGGTGGAGCAGTTTGGAGATAAAGCCAGAGAGGCCAGGTTGAGATGGTTTGGACATGTGTTGAGGAGGAATAGTGGATATATTGGGCAAAGAATGTTGGAGATGGAGCTGCCGGGTAGAAGGAGAAGAGGTAGACCTCAGAGAAGGTTTATGGATGTAGTGAAGGTGGACATGGAGATGGTTGGTGTAAAAGTAGAGGAGGCAGTGGATAGGGCAAGATGGAGGAAGATGATCCGCTGTGGCGACCCCTAAAGGGAGCAGCCGAAAGAAGAAGAAGTACATTTCACGATGAATGGCCTAAAAATGAACAACCTAAAATAACTGAAAAAAGTCTGGTTCCATCGACTTACGTTAAAAGTAAAATAGATTTTTTCCTTCTCCTGTAAAGTTACCATTTTGGAGATACGAGCTTTGCTTCTAACAATAGCAATATGCTTGTAAACCGCTGCAGCTTTATTTATTTTTAAATGATTTTCCTCTACTGTTCTAGTCACTCATGTGACATATAAACTACAAAAACAAATACATCACTCCTCAATGAAATGCTGAAGTAACAAGCAATAAAAACCCAAAGGAGGTTTGATGGCTCCTATTGGACCTAATTCCATGGACTAAACTTATAGAAATATTTAATCACTGTCAGAGAAAAACCTCATATCTCAAAAAAGTCACTTTGCAGAAGAAAGGAAAACTCTTAAATTCAATGTAAGTTAATGTATCAAGATTTTATTCTGTCATTTTTTTACCAGTCACAACTACCAGGTACTCACCAATGCTGCTTTTTGAAAATTTACCCTTCTGCAAACATTAGCTGCAGTACTAACTGACCCCCTCTGATCCATCTAATTATTATCCTTGATTAGCTGAATGAGGTGTGAAACTTGCAAAAATGTAGGAGGAGGGTTGTTAACCACTCTTCCAGACCATTGCTATTGGTCTGTTCATCATAAAACTAAATAATGTAAATGATAGTGTAAAACAGAAAAAAAAAAAAAATCGAGACACATACTTTTGTATTTGACAGTGTTGCTTTGAGTCTAAAGGCATGAGAGAATTTTTGTTGCCCAGGCAATATAAGGCCTATCAGCTGATAAACACTTCTAAAATTAACATACAAATGACTGAGAACTCTCTTTAACTGCAAAGATAAATACTCTATGAGGGTTATTTTGAAAAGCATTACAACAATCAAAGGAACTCTCACTGCACAGGAGGTGAATGATGCATGGAAGATGTGGTAATTTCCCACACACCAAAAGGAATGGTAAGGAAGGCAGTGAACGAAAAAGTTTTCACGATCTTCTGCTGTCTCTGTGTCCTGTATGTTCAGATCTGCTTTTGAAAATGGGTTACGAGAGCCCCTCTTGTGTGGTTCATGTTATCGTTTCACACAAAGCCATGCGAGAGATACTGTTTGTACTAAACTGAAAAGGGGGATGTTCTAAAGCTCCCCAATCATAACAAATCAGTGGTTCAACCTCCGGCACCAGGCTAAGCAGATTACTGTCATTTTCCACAACTTGTCCCTTGCAGCTAACAACCTCCAATTAGCAAATCCCGCTGTGCACATCTATGCCCTGGCACTGAGCGACTGTGACAGGCGGAGAAATTAGAAGTCTTGCATGTTAATCCACCACACTCTAGCAAGCCAGGGCTCTCATCAAATTGCTTTGAGGGGATATACATATTCAAGATGCCTTGCGAACACTGACATACAAACAACAATCACGACAGGAACAACAGGCAAACAGCAAAGTGAAGCTGCTTAGAGTTGCAGCCAGTAGGCAGGATGATAACAGATAACAGAGGAAGCTGGCCAAAAGTGCACAAAGAACTGAACTGGAATTCCAGATTATGCAGTCAAAATCTTGTTCTGTCTTCATAAATGTTACAGGTTAATTGAATAATGCACATGGATTGTGTTGAATCACTGCATGTGCTACCTCTTCGCTCAAGAGAAGCTACTCTAGGAAATAATTATATACTCAAAGGACAAACTTTTATTACTTGAAATATAACTGACAATCTTCAATTAACATTTTGTAATCTATATTATTACTTAATATATAGAGATATTGCTCTGAGACTGTGGAAAAGACATCCACCTGCTATGCGCCAAGCCCTTTTAATCTCAGATTTTAAATAAGGGCTAAAACATACCAGTGAGAGAAAGTGGTAATACTAAGTGTTTCAGTGTCTGTTTTTCTTTAACTCATCTGATCATCTCTCATTTTTGTGTGTTGTTTTTCTTTTGAATTGTCTTGTGTGTATTTATTGTGCTATATCATGTGTTCATTGTGAGGATTCTTTGCACAGCACTTTGGTCAACATACGTTGTTTTAAAGTTGCTTTGTAAATACATTTTATTTACTTAGTTACTTATTCATGTTTGCTGTGTCCCTTAAGACAGCCTACAAAAATAAACAATCGAAGGCCAGATGGCCTCAAGGCCTGAATGCACTTAATGTGTTAAAAAAAATTGCTTTTTAGCTCTCTCTTAAGTGTAGTGATCATTACACATTGCCTACAATATGAACTAATTCAGCTTTTTTTTTTTTTTTTTGTATTGCTATCATAGTACATCCACATATTTTTCTTACAGTTATTAGCTGGGGTGGGCAATATGGTATTCATTATTATCGTAATAATTTATGCCTTGTTAAGTCACAATATCTCTTTCTGAGCATATCATGGAAATAGTCAATACTTTCAGAACACTCACACTGTTACAAAGAGAACATAATTAGCCCAGTTTAACTGGATTTTGTGCAGTGTTATATGTGAAACACAATTAATTGTATTCATGCTTTTTAATACTTTGTTTTTTTTTTACAAATAATAAAAACTCACAAAAAAACTAAATATAGTGATGAATGTATCAAGTATCATGATGTTATTTTTTTCCATATCACCCACAGCCTAGTAGAAATCAGCTATTTCACATCAGTAAACATTTAAGTCTATAATAAGTTTTAAACTATCAAGACAAATTAGACTTTCTTACCTGTCTTTGAGTCATTTTCAGATTAATTCCTAGACCATGCTGGTTAAGAGGAGGCCTCTGGCTCAGAAGTTTGGGCTGTAGACATGATGATGACAACTGGAACTGCATTCTCTGACCTCCTGTAGATGACTGCTGTTGAGTGGTCAGTTTGCTCTGTGACCCGGTCATGTGGGGCATTTGCTGGCTAGTTGTGGATGATGCTGTTTTAGGGGTAAAATGCAGCATGGGTTTACTGCTGAGAACCTTCATGTCTGTGGGATTTGTTGGATTGTATCCACCAGGCTTGAAGAGGCAGTTGGGCATTCCTTTGTTTTGACCCGCACTCTGAGGGCTGATTCTTGGCTGGCTGAGGGAACCAGAGCCGGCAACTGGTTCCTGACCAAAGCAGCTGGAATTGGGGTGCCCTCCTATTCCAGAGGACCAGTTTCTAACCCCCCCAGTTTGGCTCTGCTGTTGCTGGTGGTGGAGGAGAGAGTTGGGTTGCTGTTGGTTGGCTGCCATTTGCTTTAGCTGCTCAGCGTGGGACATTTCAGGCCAAGAAGGTAGACCTCTAGAAGTCGTTCCTGATGATACATGAGTATGGGTCATTTGCCCAATGGGAGATGTTGATAAAGCAGTGAACGAAGGTCCAGCAGATGCTGGCCTAAGTTGTGGAGAGCTTCCTGAAGCCTGGCCATAATCAGGCGAGTACCTCGTTTTGATTGGTTTATCTAAGTGTGGGCAGGGATGGGCTGCACCTGCTGAGCTGGGACGACCTAGATCTAAACCAAAGTCATCATCTTGCTTCAGCATCTTTTCCAGTTCCAGGTCATTGAGTGGTGGCACTGACTTGGTAAGCTCATCAAACAGATCCTGAAGTTCAGGGTCAATCTGTCCGCCACCCTCTTCTTTGAAGTCGAACACCATCATAGGGTCTGTTGACTGGCTGCAGGGCTGAACATCGATGGGCTCTTTCTTCATCTCTCTGAGAGTCATGTTGAAGAGATCACTTCCTACGTCATGGGGCATCATGAAAGGGTCCTTCCGTCGAAGTGTGTGGCTCAGAGCTACAGACCCTGCTATGCTTGGAGACTGCCCTGAGATCATCGCACAATGTCCGGGACGAAGAGAGCCAGTCTCCATACGAAGACGCTTAAAGTCCGGTGCTGCGCCTGTGCCCACGCAGGAGAGGCCATTCTGCTTAGCAATATATCCAGGAGGCTGTCCTTCAATTTTTCTTCTTAGTGTACCTTGAAGCTGTAAAGGAAAGGAATAAAGGGTTAAGAGGGTTTTTGATGGAACTTGTTTTTGAGTAAAAGATCTGCTACAAAGATGTTTAAACATCTACATAAGGAATGACTGGCAATTAAAGTGGAATAGCACAGCAGAGGAGAATTCCTCAAAAAGCCTTTGGTCTAGTTCCCTCCACTTAGGCCAAAGCGAGCCCATTTTCTGAAGCGTGAAGAAAAGTGCACATAATGTAACAAGACCTTCTCTATCTAATTAATGAACTCTTATCAAAACACTCTTTGATGTTGCAAACCAATTAAAATTATGATGAGAGTTCTAAATATTAGTGTATGAAAAAAATATGGCCCAAGAACACATTATCTTTATGTAAATTGATCCAATTTTGTAATTTGCTGCCAGGCTTCTTAACCATGTTCACTTGACCATTTCAGATGAGAAGCAGAAGCAAAGAATTATTAATCTTTTATGATTACATTTATGAATTCTCTTCAAGCCTGGAAAAGAAAAGCTGCTACCTACTTGTAGGTTAGATCAATAATATGTGCCATGCATGAGATTACCTCTTAATTTTTATTATATATAGACTTACTTTAGTCAAGTGCAAGTAATTGTGTTTAATCTTGTGCTCTTTTTTTACAAGAAGGCTTTTCACAGGTATCATTTAAGTCAAAAACACACTGGAACAAGTGAGATTTAACATTACCAACAACAGAAAATCAGATTCTAAACCCCTGCATTAGCTGAGCAGATAAATTTAGCCATCAGATAGACAGAGCAGCTAGACAAAGAAAGCCTTTATCTGTTTGGCTCATTTGCATGAATTATATTTCCCCCTGTTGGCTCACTGTAAAGATAGCAGCATACTCCTTTGTGTGCGAGACTGTTCTCTTTGTCTCTCGTGTTTTAATTTATGTAAATGAGACCAGAACAATGACTCATAAGTCCCATTTAAGTACGGAAGCATTTGAAATTGCAGTCGAAGACACAAACAGAGTAACTTCTAGTTCTATCTTTTCATGAGCCGAAGAACTCCATTGCTGTGGTAATCGAGAATGTGCTAGAAATACTCTAGAAACAGGAAAATGAACCAACCAGCATTATTTTGGTCCAGCTGCAATTTTGCCCACACATGCAAAAGCGTAATTATTCAAAAGCAGCCTGACATTATTACCCAGGGAGAGATAATGTGTTGGATGCAACATTAATATTTGTGCAGGGATGGTGCAACAGAGGCACAGTTCACACTAGTGGCAAATTGGAGGCTTTTACATTTGCTGGAAATATTTCACAGTGGTGGGATGATTCATGTCCTTCAGGGTTGGGAGTGAGCACCACTCTCTCACTCGCTCTCTCTCTCACTCTGCTTGCCTGTGCTGTTTACTGTGAATGACATGCTTGCATCAATGCCTAATCACCTTCCCACTGTCTGACTCATCAGGTTAGGGATGAATAGTGAAAATAGTGTCAAACAGGTTCAAAGCAATGAATAAAGCAGCTTGTAAAGGCTTGTATGTAAGGACAGTTTAGAATGGACATATCATGTTTTGAATTCACTCAGTAATTAATTAATTTGTACATGAAAGATGCAAATAAGATCAGCAATGACACCTCTATCATATAAACTTACCAAAAAATGAACTGCATAAATATAATACCATAAGAAACGAGTCACACACAAGCCTAATATCACTACGAGTAATGCCACGCGTTGTTTGGAGTAGTGTAAAGAGTAGCCCCACTGAACTGAAATCACACTTTCTTATCTGGCAGTCTGGAGGACAAATTTTTTTGCCAGGAGAACACTACTGGAATGCATAATGCCAACAGTAAAGTTTAGTGGAGGTGGAATAATGGTATAGGGCTGTTTGTCAGGGTTTGGATTTGGCCCCTTAGTTCAAGTGAAGAGTAATGTTAATGCAATACAAAGCATACAAAGAGATTTTAGACAATTCTATGCATCCAACTTTGTGGCTTCAGTTTAGGGAAGGCCCTCTCCTGTTCCAGCATGACTGTGCCCCTGTGCACAAAGCAAGGTTTATAAATGTGATTTTGGTGAGTTTGGTGTGGAGGAACTCTAATGGCCTGCCCAGAGCCCTCACCTCAACCCCACTGAACAACAGAGCATGACCTTGCAGATGCTCTTTTTACTGAACTGACAGAAATTCTCAAACACACACACACACACAAACACACACACACACACACACAAACACACACTCCAAAATCTTGTGAAAAGCCTTCCCAGAAGAGTGGAGGCTATTGTAGCCATAAAAGGTGGAGGGAGCAAAAAGTATGTTCATGGTTTTAAAATATATCCAACAAACTATACAGATGTGATGATCAAGTGTCCACATACTTTTCGCTATATAGTGTACATTAAAAATGACAAATTTCTCATATAAATGCCATTAACAACAGCTGTATTCTACTAAGGATTTTTGACCATTGATTGACTAAAATGTTTGACTAAAAATCAGTTACTATTTCCTTCGCCCCTGGTTTCCTGAAAGATGGTTAAATAAGTAAAATAGTAGTCTTATTGGTAAACAGTAAATTATTTTCTTATACTATGGCTATAGGGCTTAAAATGAGTTTAACTGCAATCTGTAGGAATTCCCAATGACTGTGTGACCTATTTACACAATGCTTGCTAATGTATATTATAATGGATGAAAACAAAATTGTGACTTCTGTCAAACCAATAAGGCTAAGGGATCCAATACTGGACTACAGGATACTACATAACATGACAAATACCATATCCTGCAGTTTTACACTGGAATGACCTTTTAATTTCACTGCATACTAACTGGACACTTTGCTGGTGTAGTTACAAGACTATACCACCTGTGGCCTCTCATATATGGTCAGTTTCAGACCACAGACCCTCAGCCAACAGGGATACTGACATGTGTAAAAACCCCAGCACTACACTACTACCCAGCCCTGCATTTATCAATTTTTATCTGTATATTCATAAATCTAAGGCTATTGCAAAGATAAAGTGCAACAGTGGTACCAGTGCATCATTTATGAAGTGCAGCAGATCAAATCCAAGGCAAACTCAGAACTGAAGCTCTTGACACCACTAATTGTGGGTGTATCAGAAATGCACTGGAAATGCTGAGGCAAGCCTTTCCTGCAACAGCAAGAAGCACTGAACTGAATGGTCTTTAATTGCTCTGACAGCACCACAGAGTGCCACGGCCCATACTTCTCACATTTTAAAGTAACCATGAACACGTATCAAATATTTATATGGAAAGACACAAATATGTAGAAGGACAGACACTTCAGAACAGCCTATCTGAAGGAGAAATGAGAGCATCTGCCAAAGCTGGAGAAATCGCGTTTCACTGGTGTGCTAACCACATATGAAATAATTCCAGTGTGTTCACTTTGGCAGAGAGGTCATGCAGAAACAGTGGCCTCTATTCATGGGAAATCCTCCTGACGGACCTACAAGTGATCTGAAAATAGATTTTCTGATTAAGCTTTAATGAGCTCAGAAGCTCAGGATCACTGTGAAAATGACTCCTGGTGAAGAGGAGAGGAAATGGCTCTTAATATGTAGATGGGTGTCTGTGCATTAAAAATCGAATAATGCAGCATGCCTCTCTCAGCAAAACGGGATTAGACATTAAACCTGACATGTAAATCCATATTTAAGATTCAAGGATTATACCGTGTGTAAGATTTGAATGAAGTTTGGTCAGCTGTTATTTCAGATAATACCAAAGTTAGTTATAACTATATATACACACACACACACACACAAGTGAGCTACCTATTTTGCCTTCGTGCTTCAAGACCCACCACCATTGTGCCCCTCCCAAAGAAAAGCGTTGTGACCTGCCTAAATGAATATTGCCCTGTTTCACTCACCCCAGTTGTGATGAAGTGCTTTGAGAGAATAGTCTTGACTCATATCAAGGAGACCATTTCAAACACTATAGGTCCTCTCCAGTTTGCACACCATCGAAACTGGTCTACAGATGACGCAGTCAACACTGCCCTTCACACAGCCCTCACACACCTGGAGGGCAAGGACACGTATGTATGTCAGAATGCTCTTTATTGACTACAGCTCAGCATTTAACATTTAACACGGTCATCCCATAGAAACTTTTAGAAAAGCTCCTCATCCTCTGACTGACACCCGCCCTCTGAAATTGGGTGCTGAACTTTCTATCAGATAGACCCAAGTCAGTCAGAGTCAGCAGCCACACATCCAGCACAAGAACAGTGAGCACAGGGGTGCCTGAGGGCTGTGTGCTGAGCCCCCTTCTGTACACGCTCTTCACGTATGACTGCGTGGCCTCCCAGAAAAACACCCAGAACAACACCAGCACACAACAGTCTTTCCTTGAATGAAGACAAGACCAAGGAAATGATTGTTGATCCAAGGAGGAAGCGAGAGCTGCACACACCCCTGTACATAGGTGAGACAGAGGTGGAGAGGGTGAAAACAAATTCCTTGGCATCCACATCAGTGAGGATCTCACCTGGTCTCACAACACACACCTCATCATCAGGAAGTCCCAGCAGCAACTGTACTTTCTGAGAAGGGTGGGGAAATTTGGCATGCCAGACAAAATTCTCAGCCCCTTCTGTTTCTATTCACATGCCATCAGACTGGTGAATACCTCACTTACTACCCCCCCCCCCCCCCCCCCGAACTGGTTTAACTTTTGGCCAACTTACATACACTGTACTGCTACTGTCAGAACACTACTGTTTACATCTGTTACTAACATGCACTTTATGAACCGCTGCTCTACATACTTGCACATACGCACATGTAACTTTTTCTTTCTTTGCACATAAAACTGTACTTTCTACTATTATTTTACTATTGTTTTTAGTGTTATTTGTATATTTTCTATTTTTTATTCTATGCAAAGTAAGAATTTCATTGTACAGTGTAACTGCCTGTTACTGCTGTGCAAATGACAATAAAACTCTTGAATCTTGAATCTGTTATCTGTGATAATTCTGCTGAGCACTGTTTGATAAGTAATGACTCTCTTTACGCTGCAGGTTCATCTGGCAAATATTGATAAAAAAGCTGAGCTGTGACTGTTTCATGTCTAAGGAAAAGGATACCACTCTTTTTGACACACGAAACTGACAATATTAAAACACGCTTGAAAAAAATGTTCGATGGGCTTCTTCACACCCTATTGTGTTCTTTTGCTTAAATATGAATGCTTAGCTTCTCTGATATAATAAAAATCACATGTTACAATGCATACTTTTTCTTGGAAAACCATGATATTAGACTGGACACTGAAACTAGAGATGGCCCGAATCTGCAGATATCAGCAGAAAATGTTGGACTGAATACTGAAGGGAAAAAATAATGAATCTGATCCAGTCCTGTAACAAGTCTATTTTGAATAAATGTGGGAAGCAACCAGTTACATTTACTCAAGTACATGTAGTTCCTGAACATTCAAATCATAATATGTCTACTCAAGTATGTTAGTGACTAAAGGAATCTAATTTTTACTCAGTTACATTTTATTACATTATAATTTTACATTCATATGCCAATATATCACGCATGTGTCAATATACTGAAATACTTGCACATATGGATATAAAAATATCTGTACTAGCGTCATTGTAACATATGTGTCATTTATTACACACTTGACACTACATTTTGAATGATATATGAAAATACACTTCTTTTCACACAGGATGATTCTGTTTAAATTCTTTATGCTATAAATAGTTTGCTGTAACCACATTATCATAATACTGGATAAATGGAATGTTCTAATTGTATAGCTCCATCAAAATGATGAGACATCATTAAATGATTTGCTGAGTGTGAGAACAATGTAAAGCACTTCTAAGACATCAAATCTCAAATCAGCCGAAGACGATGTGTAAGATCTATGGCAGCCAGTGATCATGTTTTCCAACATCAACTTTGAAACACTGAATGATGGAATTTCTCTGAGCATTTGGCAACTCTCTGTGCCTCTACTTACTAGACACCAATCTTGACAACAGCAGTCTACCGCAAGACATTTCATCATTTTGTGCTTGGGGCCCCTCAGCTGCTCACAACAACATCGGCAACAACAACATGTCATTAGACATCACAATACACCAAAGAAAAGGACTATCTAATAAGATCTGATCTAGCAGTACATTTGAACTCAGCTTTTGTTTCTGTCCAAAGGGTGAAGTGCTCGCCAAGATCAGTCCAATCCATGTTTACTTGTGCATGAAAGTGCGTGCACACTGTGTATTGTCACTACAGGAACAAAACCTTGAATCTCTAACAGGGAAACTTCAAATAAGAAAGAAAAATACATTCTTAACTGTGATGCACCTTAGCGTAATAAGAGTTTATGCCTGAACACTGTATCCAAAATGCTTTCATATTGGCAATTCCTTCTGCCAAAAAGAGCCTTTTTTGTTCCAGATGTAGCCTTGAAACTATTCAGCTCAACTTTTTCAGTGTTTACTACATGAGCCTAAATGTTGTTTTTTGTTCCGGTCAGGCTGTAAAGTGTTTGAGAGCCTACCTTTTTTGCTGAATTGTATTCTGTTATTTTCTGGCTATATTCCATTATATTCCATTTTGTCTAGTTGTTCCACTGTCTCAGCTGTGGACCAAAAAGTGGAGTTATTCTGGAATGTTTCTATTGGTCTATTAATCATGAAATGTTCACACAATGTAAAAACAGCTGCCGTTAAGAAAGGAGATTTTGATATGACAGCAAACCTGTGTACATAAACGTGTGCTATTTTCAACTGAACCCATGGATCTCAGATTGAGATGAGAGGGATCTCTTTGACAAAGTACCTATCTTTCCGTGCACACGAGTATGTGTGCATGTGAATACATGTATATGTATATATGTGCATGAACGACTCCTGGTCCCTTTAATCTGCAGCGAAGACTCTTCAGAAATGTTGTAATCCACTCCTGTGAGAATCAGTAGCCTGCTCTGAGAAAACGCAACCTAGAAAACAACATCCTCAAAAATAAAGAAATAAATACCACTATTGTGTTCCTAGGGAGACATAATATTTGTGCGGTTGCACGGGTGCCATGAGGTGGAATTTCAATCGGAGTGAAAACCTAGAGCTCTTAGCCCCAAGCCTCATAGAACCTCTTTCTATGTGAACTAATTACATTCAGCCTCTGAATGGAAAGAAAGAACATTTAGCACCCACTAATAAACAGGGTAAAACACATTGCGCTGATGGCTTTTGTCCTCACACATGCTGATACAATAAACATTGTTTTTTGTTCCCCTTTGCTCTGTATCTCTCACTGAAATGTGCATCTGTGCAGGTTTTGTAAGCATACAAACGACAATGATTTTGAAACAGCTTCAATTATTTATGCATTCTAATGAACTGCTATTTGTCATAATGGTTAAGTATTTAATGCTGTCAATGACTATTTAACTTGTCAACTAAGTTGCAGCCCTAAGAGACTGTATTGTCAGTTACCAGGGTCTCTCTCACAAAGCATATTCAGCATATCCCCTCTTTACAGTAAGAATTTCTGCCTGTTTTGGAGGAGCCCTTCCGATTGAATGTATTGTTTGTCTCCACTAACATTTATGGAATATTCAGATATTCATCATTCAACTGAATGATTTACAAAACTGGAAACAAACAGATTTTTGTCATAGTAACTGAGAAAGCAAGTCGTTATTTTAAACATGTTTTTATTTTGTTTAAACGTTTTTTATTGTGGCAGCTGTGCATGATTTTTTTTTGTGTGAACAAAGTTGCAAATGCATGTCCATTTTAGCTCTCCTGAGAGGCATGAACTGGTTTCACATCTCATTGCTCGCTAGCAGCCCAACACAGTCACAACATTTCACAGACAGAAAGACAACAGTGTTCTAGGTAATCTGATAACAACATTCTTAAATAAAACTGCTAAAAAAGTTTTTTGGAGCAATGCCATATAGCAGGGGTGCCCAAACCTTTGTCATGGGTGAGCAGAGGGCCAAAAAAGACAAATCAGCTAGCTAGCAACACATTAGCTTTACCTTTTCATATGCTGCTACTATAATAGGAGAAACTGTACTCTTAAAAAATCTTGTTTCTTTACAAACAATCCACACTGCCTTGCTTTCAAATTCAGGAAAAGACAGGGGGACCTTTACACCTACTCTTGTCCATTTACCACTGCCTGTTACGCTCTATTTACACATGTTGGACACAGCTTTAAGGATGGTAAGAATTGATGAGAAGGATGAGAAATTTACTGAGTCAGAATTTTTCACCACAGTAGTACTTGGAACCAGACACTCATATGTCTATACTACAAATATCACCATTTTATCTGCTATCCAGAATGACCAGTGAACATGGTTTTATACATCATGCTGATAAGGGCAAAACAAATTTTTTTGGGGGGTACTATTGTTTTCCTTACAACATCCTATATGTACCCCTCTGTCCAGCACGCATTTTTTGTTGTTTGGGTTGGCGGTGTTGCATCGCACAGCGTCAGCAAAACATAGTTTATGTAAGTAACATTATTCATCAGAATAGCTGTTATAGATCACAGCTGCACCTTGTTTGTTAATTGTTTAGAGTGGTGGTAAACTGCACTGTACCAAGGATGCAAAAAATAAATACAGAATATACTGTACAGTGCATTTTTCACTTGCTGTTACGAGTAACAGAAATCCTGAAGTCGTGGCTAAGCTAAACACAAATACTAAAGTCAAACAGCTTCACCAAAAAAGACTAAGCAGATTTCTTCAAATGCTGGCTGCTAAAGAAAACTGCCGTGGCCTTTGTTGTATTTTCCACCCCAGAAACTGGAATTAAGGTAAGAAACACTTGTGAATGAATAAATTAGCCGTTATTAGCCACTGTACACATATCAGCGTTGGCCGTTTGCTTACAAGACTGTCTACCTTGCTATCCTACCCCATAAACTGGCAAGCTTAGTAACAAGTAGTTTGTTGTTGACACCAGTAATATCTATTCACCCTGAGTTGTTCTGCACCAGCGCCGACAAGTTCAGTCTCTGTCTTCCTTTTTTGCTTTCGCTGCAACTCATTTTTGCATTCTGGTTCAAATTGATGTAGCTCTACGACATTTTATGCATATTCTGCCATCTTCCAAAATAAGTAAGAAAACTGTAAAAATAAACTGTAAACAAAAGCTGCTGCTGGCAGTAGCTGTGAAGAACAGGCTAGTAACAACAAAAGCATGTTAGCTTGCACACATTCATCTCAGTTGAAAATGCGGTTTTAACAGGAAACATGAAAGGTGTTCTACATTAGTATTATAAAATCTTACAGAGGGTCATCTGTCACAGAGCAGTCAAAAGAGATCAAGCTAAACTGCCACTGAACCACTGAGAGTGGGGAATGTAGGACTCTTTGGTGATAGCGAGTCATAAACAAGCCATGTTTCCATGTAGCTTAGGTTGCCTTGGCATCAACAGAGGAAACGAATCATTTTGCTGAGCTTTTCGTTATTTTATTGCTCCCACTTGAACAAACAACACAGACTCTATCAAGCCCAATACATCGATAATTCATCTCTCAGACTGTGCTGGGAGAAATATGAAATTGAAACACAGCAGCCAGCAAGCTGGGCTTAGCAGGAACGTCTGTCCAGATTTAGGACAATTGTGTAATTTTAAATATCAGTGAACCAGTTTTACAGTCAGAAACCACAGCCATCAAGCTGAGACATATTTGCTGAGTTAAGAGCAGTGAGTACTGAAAGTGTCTGGGTTCTGTGTGTGTGTTTCATTGTCTCCAGTCTCTGCTTGTGCCTGTGTGTGTGTGTGTGTGTGTGTGTGTGTGTGTGTGTGTGTGTGTGTGTGTGTGTGTGTGTGTGTGTGTGTGTGTGAGAGAGAGAGAGAGATACACATTTGAGCTTGCATGTGTACTGTTAATAAAAGTGATGTGCACTTTTTAATAAAAGCAAAGTGTGCTGCAGCTCATGGCAGGAGCATAAGAAGCATCATCCTCATCAACTCTCCCTTATCTCTCTTTCCCTCTTTCCTCTCCCTCTCTCTCCTGGAGTCTGAAACAGCTCCCCAGGGATCAGAGAGAATGAGATGAGGAACAGAACAGAAATATCAGCAGCATATAAAAAAAAAAGAGAAGAGAGAAGGTACACCTAGCTCCATCATAGGAACCCTAAGGGGAATGGAGAGAGAGAGAGAGAGAGAGAGAGAGAGAGAGAGAGAGAGAGACAGAGAGAGAGAGAGAGAGAGAGAGAGAGAGAGAGAGAGAGAGAGAGAGATGACAGAAGTGACAGAGAAAGAGAGAGAGAGAGAAAGATAAGTAGAGAGATACAGAAAGTGAGACTAAGAAAGGCAGACAGACTGGGGAGAAAGAAAAAGGGGAAAGAGATGGTAGTGGTAAGAGTGGTAAAGAGAAAGGGGGAGAGGGAGAGAAAGACAGAAAGAGAGAATGTGAAAGAGACGGAGGATGAGGAGATAAAGCAAAATAGAAAAAGAGGAATAGGGGAAAGAGATACAGAGAGGAAAGGAGAGACAGAGAAGAAGAGAAAAGGGGGGAGAGATGGATAAAGATAGAGCGAGACCGAGAGAAGGACAGACAGAAAGAGACAGATCAGGATGAGGAGATAAAGAGAGAGAAGAGAAAGAGTGAGTGTAAAAGAGAGACAGTATGAGAGATGGAAGAGTTGGGGTAGAAAAAGGAGGAGAGAAGAAGATAAAAAAGGAAAATGAGGAAAAAAAAGAAAGGGAGAGAAAAGGACAGAGAGAACGAGGGGGAGGGACAAAGACACAGAGATATAGAGAGAAATGGAGAGAGAGATATAGAGATGGGGGGGTGTGGGAGAGAGAGAGAGAGAGGAAAGTGCTTTGAAGATGCCAAGCATCCATTATGTTTACTGTGGGGTGCACATTATTAAATTGTAACTTCCTTCTCTCAGCAGAGAGATGAGCCCACTCTTGACAATACCAAGCCCCTCTCCAACTGGACCTGAATTCACAGCTTAGCTCAACGTTCACTGAGCGGGGAGCAAACAAGACCACTGTGTGTGTGTGTGTGTGTGTGTGTGTGTGTGTGTCCTCAGCCTCCTTTGTTCCAACCACGGCTGGACAACCATGTAGAGTCTAAGGAGAGAAGATAAAGAGAAGGAAGTATGTGTGGATCTGAGGGCCTCACTAAATAAAAAAGAGAACTGTTCTTAATGCAGATCAGCCCTCAGTAGGAATGTGATGGTTTCAGGGGATGGTGTACAATGTTGGTTTTGAGCAGCAGTCCCAGAATAACCTTGCAATGTTTTCCTGCATTAACAGTCCTGGTTGACCTCATAAGCAAATGATGAAGCCCTTTGTGAGTCAGATCAGATGTTTTTAAACAAAGACAGTGCAAAACTGTATTAACTACACAAATATTTCCCAGAAATGTAGTAAATAACTTTATAATGTTTTGACCTGACACCAGAGCTTGTATACATGTAACCTGAGCTTCAGAATGCATACATAAAAGGAGCTAATAAAATAAGAGTTAAATCTTCATTATTAACCCCATTCACAGTAGACGTAAAATGTAATTTCCATGTAATTTTTAAAATTTATATATATATATATGGTAAAGTAAAAAATCTTTAGTCTGTAGGCTTAATTTGGGTTGTTTATAAATCATGGTTTTAGAATTAGGCAGTGTTGAAATCGTTCCTGCAGTGACCGCTAATGGTCAAGTGTGTTGACAAAAAAAATTTTTTTTTTCTTTGCAATGATTCTCACAAACGTGTGGGTGAATTCCTTCCATCTCAATCTCTAAAGCCTTATTCACATCTGGTATTAACATCCATGTCCATTTGTCTGATCACAGACAATAATGTTGTCGAGGAGGCGTTTCATACTATAAAAGCATCTTCTAAGACAGTGGACAGCTCAATGTGCTTGGAGGAGAGTGCTAATTGGCAATTGGCTATCTTTCCATCTACACCTGGTATTAACATACATCCTGGGTGATGCAGTCATAGTAGACAGCACTAAATATGAATGGGGTACAGTGCGTCATAGAGACACTTTATGATCCAGTCACCCAAACCTTTTTGAGGCGGTCACAGATGCATATTACCACATAATATTTGTAGTATGAACAATAAAGTGTCTTGATAAGTCTTTGACACCAGCAATAGACTGCCTTATGTAGCTATGTCTTCACAGCAGTTTATTTTGGTGGCTCCTCTCACTTGTGTCAAGTTGTAATAGCAACTCATGCAATCTAAACCAGGCCTGACCTTTATACGAACAAGAACCGGATCGCCACTCGCACAAACATTTTTGTTTAACAACAAACGCAGCAAGAGACTGATGTCATAAATATGGATGGTCCCCTTCCTCCAGCCACAAAATCTGATTATATGTGGTCACTATAGATGCATTTGACACAGGGAGTTTCCAGGTGTAAGTGGATATACTCTGCATCTCACTGTCCACTTATGATCAGATCACTCAAGGCAGATGTTAGTACCAAGGGTGAACAGGGCCTAACAGACACCTGTGTTCGCTAGCAATGTGGGGTGGGGTGGTGAATATGGGCCATCTTACCCACCCAGAGAGTGCGAGGCCAATTATGGTTAGCTAAGGACATCTGTGGCATCACTGGGATCACACTCATGATCTCCTGACAATATGGTCAATGCTTATGGTAATGCTTGTGTATTGCTGTATAATTTTATGATGCAAATAATGTGAGCACTGATGAAATAAAGTAAATGATAAGCAAAACCACACTGGATTTGATTGCTGCTGCCGAGACATCAAACCTTTGCCATGCACATGTGTGTCTGTTTCCACATTAATAACACCTATATACTTAAAACATTATTTTAAAGAAAAATATAACAATTCTTCAGCCCTTAAGTTTTACTTTTCACCAAGTCACACTAACTTAAAATAAAGATGAAGAGACATAATTTAAATCTTCAGAGGAGCTGAGATCAAAACCTGTAAAGTTTTGCTTTTATTCAATACTGACAATTCATTCTCTTCTTCTTTGACATGCTTGTCAAGCATAACATATCCACCCCTTTACACCAAATAGACAGAGATAAGAGCTTGTTATGGGTTTTCTGCTGTCATGTCTTGATAACGGTTTTAAACTGTTGTTACAAATGATGTTGAAAGATTTAAGTTTAATAACAAGCAGCATGACAGTCAGTTTAGCCTGAAACATTTCACGCTGTCACATGTACAAGTTCAGCGTGGTAAGAAAAACTCATTTTGGGTACAAGCAATATGTAACAAACTATGGAGTACAAAAACTGATTTCTTGAGAGTTAGCATGTGCATCTTGTGGAATGATTAAGCTACATATTTTCCAAAATATCTTAATATTAATAATAATGACTTATGGTGCTAAATAGCTAGTTGACTCTCAGTACATTTGACTCATGTTATTTAAATAGGCAACTGATTTTCAATTTAAATTGATTACATGACTACCTGCCTAGCATGCTATTGGTCTCCTGTGTGGCACAAAAACAGCTCCAACCTGTTGAAGCATGGACTCTACAAGACATGCCAAGGTGCCCTTTGCTATCTGGCACCAAGATGTTAACAGTAGAACTCTTACCATGAAATTTATCCCAGACCTTGACATGCACTGTTGTAAGATAATCAGTGTTACTACTTCATCTGTGAGAGGTCATAATGTCTTGGCTTAATGGTGTATTTAGCTAGTGTACAGTACTGGAAAAGTGTGACCTTTATCTTAACAAAAACTGGCCATCAGCCAGTAAAAATTAACTATATTAATTCACGATTGATCTGTCCTGTTTAGACATGAAATTGCTGACTGCCATCTCAACACAAAAATAACACTTGTTTAAGACTGTTGAAAAAAAATATGGAAAAAGAAAAGTATTATAAAAAGCAAGACAGGTGTTTATCTGATTAGCACAATAATCTCATATGTTGCCATGAAGGTCAGATCAACAGATGAAATCAATAACATCAGATGCAAGACCACGTAAGGTCAAATGTGCCCTGCTGAGAGGAAGCTGAATGAAGGTTGGGTGTAAGGACCTTGTCGAGAAGCTCAAGGATATGAAACAAGTTCTCAGGCTTCTGGAGCCCACACAGAACAAATCTGAGAGAAAGTAAATTTGAGTGAAGTTGCATGCTAACTGACCTAGGCCTGTCTAGGGCACCGGCTACAGACATTAGTCCTAGAAGAGTCCATCAACCTAGCTCTGACAAACTGTCATTTTGCATGACCGTCTCTGTGCTTCTCCTACAGCCTCCGAATATGACACTGCTGTCATCCTCAATCCACATGTCATTCTCAACCGCACAGACAGTCAATGTGAAATCCCCTCATGGCAAACCCAACAACACAGTGCAACCCCCACTGCGGGTCTCGGCTGCTGCTGGATAAATATGTTCAAAGCACCTATCGCTTAGCTGATTCATTCCTGCCCCAAAAGAAACAGTGTTCAATAGATGTGTTGACATAAAAGCCGTAATAGCTGTAAAATAGCTGTAAAAGTGATCTTTGTATCACTTCATTAACCTTATTCATCTCTAACTGCTAAATCACTGTGTCCAAAGATTTGCAATTACAGTGTAAAAATGTATTCACAATTCAACCGTGTCTATATTGCTAGAAGTGATTACAATTTATTTGGATGATATTAAATAAACCATGCAATAATTATTTGGTCGGAATTTTTCATTTGTAACAAATCAGTTGAATTAAGTCAAATCATGGTGAAACATCACATATAATGACACACTGGATCAACTCATAAATAATCAAAAAATTAAATCATTCAGAGGTCATTAACTGACACCCTTCAAAAGCAGCTCTTAGGATTACGTCAGGAACAGTATCAGAGTCTTCAAACAGGAAAGGAACTGGTGCATTGTATCTGAAATGCAGCACTCTATTGGCTTCTAAATGCTCTCTAATGTGGGGAAACTGCTGGACAGCACCTTCGTAAACAAAAGCCCCATGGTATCTCCTTTACAATGGCTACCACAAAAGAGTAGTGTTCTCCAGGTTTAGTGGGCAGTTCCTGCTCTGCGCTGCCCCGGTGTTTCGTTTCATTGTTTGCTTTCACAGACAACAGTCGCCATTTTCTCAGAGACAACCTTTACCTGTTTGTCTCTGTCCTGCCATGTTTCTCTCTATTCTTATCTGTAAATCTCTCTATGTCTCTTTCCCTACAGCTCTCTATCTGCATCTCTCTGTAAATCCATCATATCTGTTTCTCTATCTCTGTCTCTATATACAGCTCTCTCTTTTTGTCTCTCAATCGGCATCTCTCCCTGTCTCTCTACATCTTTTTCTCTCTCCCTTCATAATTTGCAATCTGCATTTCTTTCTCTTTATCTCTACATCTGGGTGTGTTTGTCTCCTCCATGTCTATCCATCTCTCTATGTTTCTCTATCTTATTCTCTCTCATTGTCTCTCTCCCTATATCTACAGTATTGTGCGAAAGTCTTAGGCACCCAAGACACATTTTCAAAATCTATTTATTTGTGTAGTTTGTGTTTATTTGCTTTGTGCTGATGATGTAATTGATGATATTAACAAGTCTCTGTGGTGGCTGTGAAGGGGACAAGGAAAAATATGGACCCAAGAAATTCTTGTTACTTTTTATTGTTTTTATGTTTATTTGAATTATGAATATGACTTTATTCTAATGTATATTGTAATAAACTCACTGCTGAGGTCAATTGTTTAAAAAATTTGCTTAGATGCCTAAACCTTTCACACAGTACTGTATATCTCTCTTTCACTCTCTCTATCTACATCTCTTTCTATGTCTGTCTGTCTGTCTACATTTCTCTGTTTGTCCTTTTCCTTATGTCCATCTATATCTCTCTATCTTTCTGTCTCTTTATGTACATCTCTCTGTGTCCTTCTCTAGGTTTCCTCTCTCGCTATGCCTTTTTCACTGTGTCTTGTCTTCCACATCTCTGTTTCTGTTATGTCTTCCTATCTACATAGTGATTGACAGAAGCACTAAATCACCACATTTTTAAAATTCTCTCTCTCTGTACATCAGGTTGTCTCTCGAAATCCCTCTGTTACTCTGTCTTTCTCTTTACATTTGTCTGTCTCATTCTGACTCTCTACATCTCTCTATGTCTCTCTCCACAGCTGTGTTTACATCCCTCCACATTTCTCTCTCTTTATGACTCTTTCTACATCTCTGTCTCTCCCTGTTTCGTTCTCTCTAAATTCCTCTTTATTTTCGCTCACCAGCTTTCTCTCCTGTATTTCACATTCTCCATTTCTCCCCCCTCTCTCTTTCCTCTCTCGTTCATTCATGTTGAAGAACAGGATTAGCTGAAAAGGCAAGGGGGAAAGAAAGAAAAGAAAGACCTCCCACTATTCCACAGGCTCTGAGCTGATGTTTTTGGATTGATCAGACACAAGTTGAAATGGCTTACAAAGTGCTGAACAGGTTTCACTCTAACAGAGATACTTTCCTGAAGGCATCTACGCAGGCTTTTAATTGTAGGGCCTAATCCCTTCCAATCTGCATTAATCACAGCAAACTCCACTCTCACAAACATGTGAACATGGAATTAAACATGGGCTTATGAAAAACTCTAGATAGGTATGAGTGTGAAGTGGTTGTTTGAAGTGTGTTCGTGTGCATATATATGAGTATATGCATGTGTGGGTTCATGACATACTCATATGTCTGTTCGAGGCAGAAAAACAAGAGTTCTCTTAGCTGAGACAGCTTGAGAGTGTGGGAGGGGAAATGCAAATGATATTTTTACCAGCATTAAACCCTAAAATCTTTCCATGTGGGAAACCAGCAGGGGTCACTGCAGTGAAATAGTCTCTCAACACTGAACTGAAAACTCTTTATTACCTTCACTATGAACCATTCATACAAAAGAGGACTGCAGCTGTTAGTTACAACTACAGTGAGCTAATAAAAAAACAGAACATTCTCATTTATTTGCCTCAATTATAATGTTACAATACTCGATATAACACTTTAAAATCTCAGGCTTATTACATATAGAGGTTTAATATTCAGTAAATACAGGGACTTCCTTGCAAACTGGTTGAGCTGTTCTTATGTTATAGAAGCATGTAATAAAACTTTGGGCCTACTGGTGAGTTCTGGCCATTTAAGGAAGAAATTGAGAAAAGTTTTAATTTACAAGGGAAAAAGTATGTCAAACCCAAAAAGTGGTGATCATAAAGTGATCAACAGTGGTAGAAAATATGACGCACTCTAAAAGCTGTTGAGTTGTTTTTTCTACCCATACACAGTTTTTTAGGTTTTTCCACAGTGCTGAGTTTTGTTGGGTTATTTCCAGAGTGCCTGGATAGATTTTAGGTAGTTTTTGGGTAGCCCAGCTGCTAGTTTAATGAGCACCAGTAAGAACAGAGGGTTAAATAGCTTCTCATCATTAATGACTGCCGGTCCAGCTCTTTTCAGTGAGCATATCAATTTCCTGAGCTCACCGTTTTTGGCTTCTAAATGATACTTCATTTAGTAGCACTGCCAATTTTTTCAAACTCAAAGTAGAATACTATGACCTGTGATTCTGTTTTTATATTGTTAAACATTTTACTTTAGCTCCTAAGTAACAAATTGCACAATGCATGCAGTTTGTTATTAAAAAACTAAAAAAATAATAGGCAGATCATTGTTCAGAAGCCAACTAGGAAATCTCAGATTCTCTCTCATTAATTCCATACACATTCATGAATCTAGGTAATTAATGTAATCACCAGGTATTCGAGTTTAGATATTGAGTTGTTTATTTCATCTGGATGTTTACAGTACCTTTTGTTCACCTTTCGTTTTACAGCACAGCTAACTTTGCATACTGAAAGCTGGCGTTTGTTCCATCCTATAGACTACATATATTATGCCATGACTTATTGTATGTTTATTGTATGTATCCCAAGTGCTCTACACAATATCAACAATGCAATGCAATTTGCTAATTATGCTCAGAATATACACAGGTGAGAGAAAAACAAATACCTCTCCATTCTCGTTAAAAATTGTCTTTAATATTTTCTATTATGTGAAACCAAAAAAGACATGACTTATTTCAAGAAAAATCTACATTACAAAGTTTGTGATATGGGACTGGTAGGATTAGCTAATGCTATCTCGCTATATTTTTTTTTTAATGTTGTTTCACTTGATGGTCACTGGTAGTTTTAGCCCATTTTATGATATCTGATGATATTTATAGGTCATTTTTAAGTAGACATTACTGTTACTGATGTAATATTTGTTTTTTTGCAGTCTAACATTAGCCTACAAACTATTTCACATGGCTAAACTAGGCAGTTGACCAAACAAACGTGATTAGACTGTAAGTCTTCTCTTAATATACATTTTTTCCTAAGTTTTGTCATCCTTTCTTTATAGGTTGGAATATACATGCCAGAATGCATTTAGCAATCTTACTAGTTTAAATATTAATACATATTTTATTGATTATTTTAATAGTTTCTCATTACTGAGTACTACTTTGATAATTTTGCATTTTATTAAGAAAAAGAAAATAGCATATGTAAAGTAAATCAAAATTATAAGCAAATAAATAAAAATCCCAACAAAAACCTAACAAAAAGCTCAAAATAACTCAGTGCTGGGTCAAAGTGACCACATATTAGGATAAGTCTTATAATCCATCTTATTCGGTTATTCATAGTTCAGCAAAACTGGGTAAGTTTACTGCAGCTGTTATATTGTGATTCTGTTATAAAGTGACCCAAATTAGATTGTTGTTAACCCAGCAATCTGTAATTTCTCCCTTCTATAGTGACCAACACAGATTTAGCCATTATGCTTTGCTATTTCATTTAATAACTGTTACTGAGCAGCAGTTCCGCTACTCTGTATGCCCATACATGGTCATTTCCAGTCCTACAGTGGAAAAAAAAAAAAATCACCTTTTCCCAGCAAACGTCAAAAGCCCACTGCCCCCAACTCCTTGCCACGGGAAAAAGCCCATAAGCAGGGAAGCTGCTTTCCTGTTTTCAAAGACGACTCCTATGGCATGCCGAGCTGCTTCCTGTGCTCGCTCACTCTCTCTCTCTAGTTTCACCAACATCTGGCTCTCTTCCAAGAGTGCAGCTGTGTCATATAGTCAGATTTAACCATGCTACAGTCCAAAACTGTATGATAGTGAATATACACCATTTACACTCCTTTGAAATGCAGTTAAACTCTGCTGTTTAGAACTAGTAGCAATTGTGCTAAATCAAGTTATTAACCTTTTTCAGGTATGATAAGGGAAAGCACAACACATAATAAAGATAAATGCAGTCCAAATGATCAGTCTTAACGGACCAATCCATGCTCTGCCCACAAATGCATTCTTTTGTTGCTGTTGAGAGGCTGGAAAGGTTTACTGAATAGTGGCAAAAATTTCAATAATTTACTTTATTGTACGGAACAAAACCTTGTATCTTGATGTTTGTCGTTTTTCAGTTTTTTGCATAATTTGAAAATGCCTGCTGACCTTTACATTGTGTGCAAATTTCATGATGAATGGACCAAAAGAAATGGCCCAGAATGACTTGGGAAAAAGGGCTGGTTTCTTTGACTTCCATAATAGTGAAGTATGCATTTTGGAGTTACAAGGTTTTTTCAAAGGCAGCAGCAATTTACTTTATCAGTTGCCATGGTAACAGTCCCAAGTGACCGTTATAAACTTGTTAACTGCTGGTTTTAAAAGCATCATCAATGTATTGGTATACATTTCATGAAAAGCAAAGCAAGAAACTACACACAGAGGAAAAATAATAAAACATTTAAACATTTGGCTAATGTGATAATCTACATTAATACATAATTTATCTTCTGTAGCACAGACAAGGTAGTTCTAGAAATGCAGCTGCGCTGGTTAAATGTGCTTGGTGTAGCAGACAGATCTCATGCCTATGCCAAAAGCTGCCTATCACTTAGCTATCGCTTAAGGTACATTTTAGGACACCCTTACACATGTCTCAGCTCTCACTCATCAGGCAAAATTACATAGTGGAAGAAGGTTGCAGGTTAAGCTAAGAAGCCACAAACTCCCCAACAGTAGTTTACATGACATCTGCAATTCCATCCCATCTTACTACATTAATTGCACTATTGTAGGCAAATAAATCTCTTTTCACAGTAGGCATTAAATGCAATTCCAGGCTGTTTTGGAGATCCCTCAGTTGAACTGTAATATTTTTAATTAAAATAAGAAATCTAATGAGTTGCTTTTGCATGGTGGGTTTCTAACAAGTTGAATGGCCACTATGAGGGCTGCAGAAAGGGATTAAAGATGACATCATACTACAATCACAATGTTAACTAAACAATATTATCATTATGTTTTTTTACCTTCATGTAACACTCGTATCTTACAATTAAAGTTTAATTCACAGGATGTCACTGTATTTATTTCCACCTCTGCTGCAGTGACATGGACCAAAATTACCAGAAAAAAAGGTATTAAAAAAAAAAAATGGTTTAACACTTTACCATGGTTATTTTCAACATGGTTACTTACTTGTTCTGTGATACAATCTCTCATTAGGTTGAAAGGGGTTGTTGTCAAAGTTTTGTCACCTAGCAACAGTTCAGTAAAGCACAGTTGGAAGCATAAAATCTGCTTCTATACAATTTAACTGAGGACTCTACAATGCATTTGCTTGATAATCCTTTTTTTCCCTTTTTTTTTATCAGTGCAGGATGTAAATAAATAGTTTATTACTTATTATTTTTGAGTTTCATGGCAGGCCCAGAATCCAAA